>NW_025335268.1:32915933-33453991 GCF_004798865.1 Varanus komodoensis | reverse complement strand
GGGGGGGGGGGGGATGGATTCCATTTTATTTCTCATAAGCTTCAGCATGGTTTCTAAGCTGCTAGGTACTGAGATAAAATAATAGCACTTTGATTAGTTCTAGTCATTGTGTATTAATATTTTTTTTCATGACACCTATTTATATACATGATAAACTGCTAGTAGAGTGTGGGATGTTTATGACTTGGACAACATCTCTCATAGTGCCTATGCATACTGTTTTACATAAACAGAATTACAAAAAAAAGAGAATAAAAAGGAAGTACATGTTATTTTAACACAAATTACCTGAACTTGGTATGGGAGAATTTAGAGGGCAATCTAGCAGAAAACATTGCTAAACTGAGTTTGCAGCTGTGTGGCTTCAAATAAAAGGCTATGAATGTTAGAAGAGAACATCTGCTACAGTTGCTTGATAATTCGCGCTGTTTAAAAAGCCTGTTAGGAATATTTGCAGCTGGTTGGCCACTGTGCATTTGCTACTGGATTGGTAGGAGGAATGTAGCAGCATGCCTTACCTTTCTCACACCCTCCTGTACTTTCTCTTTTGCAGTAAAACATACCTTTCTGTTAAAACTTCTCCAGCAAACAATGGTTTACACTTCTCTTCAGAACAAGCATTTTAAACCATGACTCAACCACCACTAATACATTCAGAAGCAACAACCAATCAGGCTTTTCCATAAAAGGCTTTTCCTTACAGGATAGAAAAGCTACATACATGCATGGGTGTTGTAATGCCTGAGGTGTGGCAGCAAGGAGAGAGAGAGAGAGAGAGCACAAGGCCATGAGATTCAATAATGCAATCCCAAGTCGTGATTTTGGCATTACATCTGAACCAAGCCATTGTTCGTTGGTTATTTTTTCCACAATAGGATTTATATTTGGCCAAGTCTGTCAACGCCTCATACATTTAAACACATTATAAACGAATTATTGAGTAGTGAATTTCTGAAGCCAACTTCTAATCCAATACCAATGCACTCAGATTTCTGAAAATCACAGCTTCTAATTGTTAAATAATCAAATTGCTGGCTTTTGTAGTTGTGGCAATAAACATAACACGGTACAAATCCGACCCATCAAAGTCAGAAGGGCACTGAGAGAGATTTCCACCCCACCCTGTAATCTGGTCACTTCACTCTCAGTAGAACTCTGCTGGTCCCAGTGTGCTGACCTCCTCACACTTCCTGCCAAGACTGCACAAACTGAGATGTAGTCCTTGTCTTCCAGCGTATGTGATTCATCTCTGATTCAGAGTTTCTAACAGTAATCTTAGTCTACACACACCCCGGATATAAGACCTATTGAAATCAGCTTCTAAGCAGATGAACTTATGATCGCATGGTAACTTCACCAGCTCAATTTTATCCTTCCACTATTATCCTTCTGCTGAGCTTCATGGAGCTGGCAACTGTCTATCTTTCCCTTAATACATAAATAAATGTTCTTTTATTTAATTTGCTAGGGGTGGGAATTTCCTTTATGAAAAGATGCAAAACAAATGCTATTCATGCAGTTGGTCTTCTTCAGCAAAGAAATAATTAATAACTTTTCAAAAGGCATATTGTTTCCCCTAGGGGCTGGAATGGCTCCAAGCAGTTAAATATATAATTAGGTAGTCTCCCACCTCTCCCTGAAATGCATATTATTTACTTTGGATCCTCAATCCAGTATACCTAGTAAATGCTGTCTTCCTGTTTACTAAATATAACTCCAGAATATCCATCTTTTTTTCTAATATGATATTACTTGGGGCAATGTATTATGAAAAACAAAGTCTAACTGTACGAGCTGTCCTATTTAACTGGGAAGCTGGATTCCGGTTGTCTTTGACAGTCAGTTAGTCAACATAACATGCACATCAAACATTGCATGATTTACTTGTTTGTGTTGATTTATTCATATTTTTGCTAACTGCAAACTTAATTGACAACTTTGCTCTGCATTTAAGGGCAGCTCTGCCCGTTACCATGTTCGGGCGAGGCTAAATGCCTCTTGCTTTTTAGCTTCCAAAAGCTTCAGACTGACCATGGATTAGGACTCCTATTTAGCAAAGTAATTCTTATAGTCTGCTGCACTTCAACTGCATTTCAACTGTACTATGCAACAGAGAACTCATACAGTGGCATCAACAGCCTGTATGCACATCTTCCCGTGCATGGTTTCCTTTGGACCTTTTCAGCATGAAAAGTGGAACAGCATTACTGTCTCCATTAATGTGTGTATCAAATAACATTTCTAGTGTGTTTAAGGAGGAGGAGGAGGAGGAGGAGGAGGAGGAGGAGGAGGAGGAGGAAACAACATTTCAAAGATATTTCATAGATCCAGTTTCAAGTTGCACATATGACATCTTTTCCAGGCACATCAAGTTAACTTTACGAGAATATGCCATCAGTGCTAAGCTACCATAGGCAACCAGAATCAATAAACTGCAGTAAACTGGTTTATATCTTAAACTGTAAGATGAACATAGCTGGCCAACACATTTGGATATTTCATTCCTGCACATTCTGTAGGAAAAACAACATACTTAAGAGCATCTCTCATGATGGGGCAGGTTCACTGGAGCCTTGTTTCATACTGGAAACTTTCAAATCCTTAGCAGCAATTCTATACCAAATGCTGCCTTTCTTCACACTGCTAAAAGCTAATAAAATATAAAAGTTTAATCTTTAAATTTACTTCATAAGTGCCACAGCCCTTGTTTAATGTACCAGGAAGCATTCTCGTTCTGACTCAAAAGGCAGGAGCACTTTTCAGTTACTTGTTTAACAACTTACCCATGATGCACAGGCTCCTGAAAGTGTTCTTTAAATCATTATGAAAGATATAAAAAGATGCAGGTGCCACTCATACCCTTGAATGTGCACCCCTCACAGGGTTAAAACCATTGGGATTTGTCTTTCTGTGCCCTAATCCTTCAAAATGATCCAAACAAATGTAGGCTCATAACCAAGGGTAGGTTCCCTCTAACATTAAAAAATAAAGTTTAAAATGCCATATTTAAAAGGCCTGAAAAGCAGATGAACTGTTTCCCCCTAACTTTCCCATCCCTCCACACACACTTTTAGACTAGCTATGGCCTTGTGTACCTTGTGAACACGTTTGCATGGGAGTTCTCCCTTCCTCCTCAAAGATCAAGCAATATGCAGGCTGCCCTTTCCCCAAGCCACAGGAACAGATGCCATGGGGGACTGAGACCAGAACAAGGATTGAATGTAACTGTGTCCCAACTTTTCAGAATATCTACTTCCAGAATGGATAAAAAATTAGAGACCAACATTAAAATTCCATATAAAACAATCTGCAACATGATAAAAGTTTAAAATAATGTCAGTAAAATGAAACAAATTCAACCAGAATGCTGCAAACAAGGAAGCCTAGTTGTTTGGTTTTATAAAAATGACATGGTACTAGCATTTCTATTCATGTCCTACAGGGTGGTCTTCTAAGCTTCTGACTGCATTCCAATAAAATACAGATGCACATATATGTTTTCTGACTGTGGTTCAGTTTAATCACTCAAGGCACTTTCCTATACATGTTTAAAGAGAAGAAAGTTCTACACCATCTAATTTTCCACAGCTAGTGTGGCTGTTTGGCGAAAAGCAGGGAATCATAGGACTTCTTTTCTGTCTAAATATGCATAAGATTGCAACCTTAAACATCACATAAACTTAAACATTTCGCTAACTCTTACAAAGTTTTGTGAAGTCCCCTCAGGGGGATTAAATATTAAATTTTTGTAACAGCAAACATAATACACTAAATAAGAATTATAATCACTAAGTTTCATTTTTCCGTCTCTTAATTATTGATTTTGTTGTGCTGTTTATATTATATTCTTTTTGTTTGCATGTATCTTCATCATTTAAAATAAAATATAATGAGCAGAGACACAAGCAAAAAGATTTCTGCATCAAACAGAAATTAGAGTTAGTGCCAGGTAAACTTTGCTAAAAGTGGTGTAAAAGTGGGGGTGCCACAACCAAAAAGACCCTCTTCCTGATCAGTCCTGGCAGAACTCAGGAGGCAAGGGCACATGGGAAAGGACCTCCAAGATGAAGACTTCCTCTTGCTAGCAACTTTATCTTGGAGGAAACAGTCCTTGCAGTTTTTCCATGCTACACTGTATCTTCATATACCAAATAGTTCCTATCACTTTTTTGATTTCATGATAAAACCACACACTAGGAGCAGAATAAATTCAAGACCCAGGACATGTAAGCATGCTGTTTGATAACACGGGGTAGGCTGAGGACTAGCGCTCAGTGACAAAAATGAACATGCAGTAATTCCAGGTTCGTACTGTACCATCTTCAGAGAATGGGAAGTCTTCTGCCTGAGACCTACTAGCCAGAGTCAATAGTAAAGGGCTAAAGGTCTGCCTGAGCATAAAAAAGTTTTATTGGCATTATGTTCACAAATACCATTAACAATTTTCAGTGGGAATTGGCACCACTCTTTTCCAAGGATAGCATTTGAATCAGAAAACTAAAATTGACAGCTCCTTTTCTGGAAATGATTTAGTCCACACATAACATACGCCATAATGCTGCATGCACCAAGTGAAAGGAACCTCCATGCACCTTGCGCTCAACACACTCCCCTTCCTTCTCCTTTTCCAGGAAAGTCAGGGAAAGGATACTGAAGAATCCTTTCACTTTTCCTGAATCATGCTTTGAGGTTGGCTCATTTTGACCAAAGTTTCTTATAACTCTTGATCCCTGATCTGAATGACATGACAAGCCAAACTTCAGGAGAAATTAATTCTGGTGAAGGCCTGGCCCCTGCTGCACTTGGGTTTATTCCAGCTCATGCATGTCATGCTAAAACATGGTTTAGTGTAATGTCTATCATATTTTGGAAGAAGATGAGAGACATAGGGGTGTGTGTGTATGTGTGTGTGTGTGTGTGTGTGTAAGAAGTTTCAAAGTAGCTGTAAAATATTTTGCTGATATCAACCAACACTCTGCTGTAGTTTGGCAGATTAGCTACATCAAGAACAAATTTGATTTAAGATTTGTAATAAGAACTTTCATCAATAAATTATAACAGATTGGTGATTAGTGGTATTATTTATATGCAATATTTTGTACCTCTTATAATGTTGCTGTCTGCTTCACAGGGATTAATTATTTTCATAATTTTGTCTAAGTAGTAATATAGAAAATGTCAAAAAGAAAATTAGATTTTCACTTTCCAGACATAGAAATTTAATTAAAGCCAACTCATAGTCAACGGAAAGCATCCTTCACTGGTTCTGTGATGTGACAACGATACCATGCAAGACACCAAAACTCAAAAAGCATATCTAGGAATATTAATCAAGCATTGCAATACTACACATGGCCCAATTGGTCACTGGAGTTTGTCTACTGTAGAAAGGTTATAAGAACAAACATGTAGTAGTAACTCCCCCCAGATGAACACCACTATTGCTCATAGAATGTCACAAATATGAATCAGATTATTGGGAATTCTAAATAATGAAAGAGTAGACATTTCCTCCACCTTTAAATATGGAGTTCAGAGTTAAGGACAGCTCCTGGAGGCAATAATTTAATTTCAGATTAAGGTCTAGAAACTGTACTCCACTGATTTAAGTACCCCAAATGGAGACCCCCCCCCCAAAAAAAAATCTGTCTCTGAAGTGGTTACTTTTTGAAATGTTCCTGTATATGTATTATGAAGCTGTAAAATCTGCAGGCTGGATCACTCTGATTTCCTTACATATGGTTTTTGGGTGTGCCCATAATTGATTTCTTTAAATAAAAATGAATGGAAATCTGTGTGCATATATTTAATTAAATACACATTTTTGTATGTATGCTGCCCCCTAAAATATGGATTTTGGTACACATTTCTGAATAGTTCTGAGCTGAGAACTGTATTGCAAAATTCATTCAGAGAAGCATCTAATCCAAAGAATAACAGCATTCTGATCCACATATTCATCTGGGAAGTGCAAATCAGGTTTGTTCACTTAGAAATGCAGACCAGACTAAATCCTTGAACATGCTTAATGACTGATAGTATGACTGGATAATATAATTCAGTATAATTCAGCTTGATTTGAACAGCTTCAGAATGACAATGGTAAAATGTATGCTCTGGCTTTGTTTACTAAAATAATAGATATTGCCATCTATCTCGGAAGATTTTTTCCCCATGTAATGATATTGTTGGCCACTATCACAATTTCTAAATCTTACCATGCCTTTATTCTCATTTAGTACCTTGTTTTTCAACCAGTACATTATATAACTTCTTTAACTAATACCCCAGTAGTGAACATACTGTAGCATTCAGTTTCTAAACCATTTATTTCCAGTTAGTAGCCTCTGTTTACAAGTATTTGGCTTTCTGTTTCTATAAAAGTTGCCCCATATTCCTGATAATCTTTGATATTTTAGTATCCTCCTTTCCCCAATGTGTCTGGCACTTCAGGCGAATTTACACGTACGTGATCAGAACACCATTCAGCAACAACATCAACTGCTAAGTGGTGTGTGGGTAATGGCTGTCAAAAAAAGAAGCATCCTAACAGTTTTTGTATTACTTCACAGTTTTAGTTTCACTTCACATACTTTTCAAAGGAGACAGTTTACTTATTCATTACTAAGTGATCAGCCACTGCACACTCCATAAACCTAAGCACTAAACCTCATTCGGCAGGATGCATGGGTGCCGGCGATCTGCATGTGGCCTTGGCATTTTGTAACCACATGATCTTAGAACCTTTCCTGCTCAACTTCACTGGCTGATATTTGTGGTGGAGATGGAAAATTCAAGTGACATGAAGAAGGAATATCTTTTTGTTAGCCACTTTTAATTTTCATTTGCTGTCACTTTAAGCAATGGTGTAAACAGCACGCTATTTGCAATAAATTACTTTGATTCAATATCCTCAAACCCTGACCATTACCTTTCTTATAAGTGAACCAAATTTAGATTATTGTTGCAACTAAATTAAGAAAATTAATTCAAGGAAATGCAGTTACTATTTTGGGAGAATTTGCTCATTAATAACCACTTCTTTCCTAAACATCCGTTTCTCTGCTTTTATGCTTCCCACAGTGTCCATTATTTAAGATGTCATAAATAAAATGATGCAAAAATAATTCTTAAGCACTTTTTAATTATTTGTTAATGCATAATGGGCAGTATGGCAATTTAAATTATAACCAGTGTGGTCTAGCGGTCCTTGTGCATGTGCTGAGAAACTGATAAATTCTAGATTCCAATTACTCAAAATTTAGAGTAATTCCTTAATAATTCCATGCATGCATATAAATGCAGCATGCATAGCTTGAACCCTGCCAAGCCAAACACAGCCAATGAATCCATGTATCGCAGTCTGCCAAATATTTGAAACCCCTTTAATTCGAAGTTCCAGGTTAGGCAACAAAATGCAGGAGGATCCCTGAGCTTTTACTGAACCTCCATGCATGGCTTCAAAACAAAACAAAATACTTTCTCTGTGGTTCTGTGTGTGCACATATGTGCCTTTAAAGTGACAAATGGTATCAGCTGTCACCCAGCTGGACGTGTACCTTCCCAGCTTCCCCTTCTCAGGACCATGTTCCCACCTGAGGAAGGATGCTTTGGAGCACAGAGTCAGCTTCAAAGCCTTCCCATCTGAAGTGAGGTTCTCCCTTCTTGGGTGTGAGACTATGCAGGGAAACAATCACAGAATAGTTTTTACACAAGTTCATTTCTGTTTTAGCTGGTTTGGAAGGAACTTTGCCTCCTCTGAGGGTTCTTCTGCATTTTAGGAGGTGGCATGATACTTCTGCAAACATTTGGCTCCCAAGTATGCCAGTATTTTTGAATGATGCCATTTGGCCTATATAGGCAAGACCATTCAGCTCCTGAACACTGGAAATAAAGCAAATAGTATGCCCCTAAGAACCATTTGCTCCAATTTAGTCCTGAAGAGTCACATGGATGAAGGCTGCATTTTGTTTTGATTCGTATTACAATGATTTTGCCCTCACATAGTTAAGAAGTAAGTAACTTGATTAAAGCTTGAGCACTTGACAGCAGCCATTCCATCAGGCTACAACTGAGGGAGGGAAGGGCAGCAAGACCACCCTTTTGACTCTGTTGAGGGCCTCTGCCTGAACTATTTTAATCACCAATGTGTATTATAAGTGCTTAGTCACATAAGAAACAATGCCTGAGCTTATTTTTTCTCTTCCCTGCCCACCCATTTTATCTTTTGTCTGATTTCTTTTAGATTGTTAAATCTGAGCATTGCTTCTCTCTATGTATGAGGCTCTTCAAAAAGTTACTGAACTTTTATATTTTATAAATATATGTTATATATTTTTCGCTGATGGCATTAAAAGTCAGTACAACACTGGGAAAAATGCATCACAAAGGATGATGACTATGTAGAAAAGTGATGTAATTTGTTTTAGAAATTCTTAATGGAGTTTTAAAAAGTGCGGACACTCTTGTATATTCTACCTGATCTGTAAACTACTCTGGAAGGCTTTTCAGTTAAAATGCGGTTTAAAATGACACAAATAAATACATACATTGACTCAATGAAGCTGCACACTGGCTGATGACTGCATTAATTGCCACTGTGTTTCTGCAGCCATGAATTTGCTTTGTCTGTGACTGTCACTTCCATGCCAATCACAGTTGTGCTTGCACCTGATCATTCAAAATATTCTTATTCAGCATGTGACCACCACATCAGTATCAACCAAGCATGTCAGCACATGGGGAGTTCCGCAAAATAACTGGATAAATGACATCTAAATAGGTTCAATGGAGAAGAGAATCTGTGACACTAGCAGTAAGAGCCGAGCCAGCCTTCAGAAGGCCTCTGCATGTTACTGAGGCAACTACTCTTGAGTTTCAGTTGGCATGCTGAGCCAGTGATCTGCTCAGAGTCCTGACAGACCTGGTCTGTATGAGAACATGCATCACCAAATGGAATCTTACTTTACCAGAGGTGACCAGATTCTTCCAGTATCACAGCTGCAATTCATTCTTTCCTGGGACCCATAAATCAAGCTATTATGGGACACTGAGATAGGATGGGAGAGGTGGAAAATGGCATCTCCCCTTCAAAAAATGGATCCCTTATTTTTTATCTTGTCTCCTTCAGTGGTTGCAGAAAACTTGCTCTTCCCAAGCGGTAGGTATGGCTTTGTGTTTCTGTTATCCTCCTGGACTTTACATAGCTATATTATTACAACAGACATTTCCAAAGCTGCACAAAACCGTATCGGTATGTATATTGATATGCAGCAGAATTGCTTGGTCTTATTTCCATTTTGTAGTACTTTCCCATTTGTGATGTGGGAACCCACCACATCAATCACTGTGATGTGGGAACCCACCACCTGACCAAAGGTATTCACATCTGGAATTGTATGCATAACGGATCTCTTAACATGTGTGGCCTTTACCAACTCTCCATGGCTTTATGGCATGACCCTTAAAGCAGTGCCTCCCACCATGCAGGGGATGTGTGAACCAGCAAAACCTGAGGTTGTCAACATTAAGTAAGTTAAATAAGTCCCTATCAGATGGTGGCCTTTTATTTTCACATGAAAATTCATATGCATTTTAGTACATATTTTCTAAGAGTATGCACCAGTATTTCACATCTTGAAATGTACACATTCTTTTCCCATTGTTTACAGTGTATTTGTGCACATTTTTTTAAAAAAGTACATTTTTGCACATGCAAGTTTGGGACTGTAGACTTTGACCACAGTTAAATCCTGATTCTTGTTAACTCTGGAAGATAAGAACTAGGTAAATTCCAATTCAAAAAAATAAAGTGAAAAAAGTTTCTTGTACTACCCTACCCCCACCTCACTTCTTCTACATCTCCTCCTTTTTATAGACCAGAAGTAACTTTATCTGCAATAATACTTAGCTTATCTCCAGATACAGAAAGCATTTTACAATTCTCATGGGAATGGCTCCCCTCCCTACTCAGATCGCTTTACAATATGTCACAAAATATGATTTACTTTTCAGGAACAAATGGATGTAAAAACATTTTTGCAAAATGCTGCCAGCAATGTGAAAGCTTGCAGCCCTTTTCTTGGCATTCCCACTCTACAACATGTTAGTATTCCCTTGTGGGCTGTAACCCCATACTATTAGCATCCTATTTTTATGCAGGGTGGTAGGGTTTACGTTAAAATATGCTGAATATTTTCCGACAAGGCTAGTTTCTGAGATGGAGTTTCAGAGCCCTTCCTTCTAGCTAAATAACTGTAAATGGCCTTTCATGAAGATGCAAGCCTAGCCATCTAAGCACATTATTAATTATTTCAAAGATATTTAGAGGTCAGCACTCATGGACATTTCTATGCATGAAACCTCATTAATACAAGAAAGTGTACAAAGAAATGGGATACCATTAGACTAGGGCAGAATATAATCTGTAGTGCTGTGGATTTTGCTAAACCTAATTATAATAATCTAACCAGCCTCCATCTGTAAACTCACATGATTCAAGATAGCTCTTTCTACTCTTCTGAAAACATGCATGGTCTTAATCCGGATGTTCACTCTACCATACAGCAATTTGATCAGCTGTTTTAAGATGCTCCAGCAGGTGTTCCAGCTGGTGGTATTCTGGCAGAAGGAAGATCAAATGTCCTTTCTGAATGTCCTTGCTGGGCATTTATATAATGAACTCCACTCTTCCATAAGAGTGAGGATGGCCTGTAGTCTGGGATGGAACATGCTCTGCATGTCAGAAGCCCTGGGTTGGATTCTGACATCACTTGTTAAAAGGATCAGGTAGCAATTGAGGTGAAAAGACCAGAGAGAGCAACCACTGACAGGACTAGATGAGCACTAAGGAGTCACCCAGCAAATCCCCTGTGCTGTAACAAAGCAAGAGATTTATAGTAGCACTGGGCTTCTGACAATAACTGGGCTTAGGGCTGAGTGTCATTTGAGTGTGGGTTGTTATAGAAATGTGTTATTGTGTGTCTGAACCCAGTCAGTGAGTGCCTGAACTCCACAAATAATGAAACAGGGAGAGGTTTTCTGGTTGCCCTTGGCTGAGTTGATCAGGTGATAGTGATAGGCAAAAGGGGCTATGAAAAGAACAGGAGAGGGAAAAGGCACACTAGGAAGGAGAACAGACAGAGCACCCATACCCAGCCAGGGACTACAGAAATGGATAAGGGTGGGATCTATTTATTGCAACCAAACACATCGTTGGTTTTTTTCCTCATGTTCATGCATGATCATATTGCTATTGTATCAGTTACAAAACTGCTTTGAAGAGCAGGTTGCTTACCTGTAACTGATGTTCTTCAAGTGGCCATCTGTGCAGTCACACATATGGGTTCTGCGCCTGCGCAGTGCCTGTGGCCGGAAGATTGACAGCTTACGGTTTTTGGCGGGAAGCTCCGCTCCTCCTCCCCCCTAGCATTATATAAGGAGCGGAGTGTCCGCCATTTTCCAGTCTTTGAAAGACTGACGTTTGTTCTTATAATAAGGTTTGTCAGTATGACAAGATAGCCAAATTCAGTAGTGGTACGACACATAGCAAAGAGATCATAGTATCGAAAGAAATAGTCGGACCACCCATGACACCAAGCGGGGTCGGAGGGTGGGTTGTGTGACTGCACAGATGGCCACTCGAAGAACATCAGTTACAGGTAAGCAACCTGCTCTTCTTCGTCGTGGCCTCTGCGCATCACACATATGGGTAGAATAACAAGCTTACCCAAACTGGAGGAGAGAGGTGTCATCAGTGAAGGAAAGAAGAAAGGACAGCTCTGCCAAAAGAGCAATCCTGCCTGGCACAGACATGGAGTCTATAATGTCTGGCGAAGGTACACGGGGTAGCCCAAATGGCCGCCCTGCGCACATCTTCTATCGGGACCCCTGATGCAAAGGCCAAAGAAGCAGCAACAGCTCTTGTAGAATGACCTCTTGGAGTAGATGGCAAGTCCAACTTAGCTAACTGATAAGACAGGACAATTGTATTTACTATCCATTTCGAAAGACGTGAAGTGACTGGACAGCCTCGGTCATGTTCCGAATATTTCACAAAAAGTCTATTGGAACGCCGAACAGACTCAGTCCTGGACCTATAAAAGGCTAAGCAATGACGAACGTCCAGCGTATGTAGAGATCGCTCTATCGGATTCGAAGGGGTCGGAAAGAATGCCGGTAAAACAATCTCCTGTTGCATGTGAAACGAAGTAGCGACTTTCGGAAGGAAAGACGGATCCAGCTGAAGAACCACTTTTTCCTTATGAAAATTTAGAAAAGGGGGGGAGGGGTCTACCCAAAGGGCACAGAGTTCAGAGGATCTACGGGCTGAAGTCACTGCAACAAGGAAGGCAGTCTTCCATGAAGCAAGGCGTAGATTGATCGTCGCCATGCGTTCGAAAGGTGATCGAGTCAGCGCTTGTAAAACCACCGAAAGACTCCAGGTGGGCGTTAGAGGTCTTATAGTTGGATGCAGATTACTCAATCCTCTCAAAAATCTTTTAATCAGAGGTTGAGCAAAAATGGAGAGACCATGTATAGTTCCCCGGTAATGTGAAATCGCTGCTGTATAAACTTTTATGGATGAAGGTTTGAGTCCAGACTGATGCAATTCAAAGAGAAACTGAAGTATCTGTGAAACAAAAGCCGAGGGGGCCGAAAACGAGTGTAAATTGGCAAAGTTAGAGAATCTCTGCCATTTTGCTGCATACGACTTCCTAGCAGATGGTCGTAGCGCACATTCGAGAATATACTGTAGGTCTGGGTGTAGACTCTGCTGAGCAGAAATGGCTGGGACGGTTGGTGGTGTCGATACCGATGTATCGCAGCTGGTCATCGTATCCTCCATGCAGTCAGTTTCAGCGACAGCAAGTCTGGGTGGCGGATCGTGCCCTCCCTCTGGGTAATGAGATAAGGAAGAAGAGGGAGTTGGAGAAATTCTTCTTGGGAGACGTGAAGGAGAGTTGAGAACCATGGCTGGCGTGACCACCAGGGGGTGTTCAGTAGCCCTGTGGCCCCTTCATGAATGATCTTTGCCAACACTCTCATGATGAGTGGGATCGGAGGGAAAGTATAAAAAGTCATTTTTGTCCAGGGGATCATGAAAGCGTCCCCGAGCGAGTCCTGACCCATCCCCGCTCTGGAACAATAGGCCGTGCATGCCTTGTTCTGTTGTGTGGCAAACAGGTCGATGTCTGGCTGGCCCCATCGGTGAAATAGCATGTCACGAACCCGATGGTCTAGCTCCCATTCATGTGACCGCACATATGTCTGCTCAAGAGATCTAGTCTGTATTTTCTGTGCCCGCAAGGTGAACTGCTAGAAGAGTGATACCTCTCGGTATGCACAAGTCCCAAATCTGCATGGCCAGGCGGGCTAGTTTCCGGGATCAGGTTCCCCCTTGTTTGTTCAAATAAAAAGACCGTCGCCATGTTGTCTGAGGTCACCTGGACGACCTGATGTAGAAGCACATCCTCGAATGATTGCAGGACTTTGAAAACGGCAAGAAGTTCCAGAAAATTGATATGGTTCCTGCAATCCCGGTGACTCCATATCCCCTGGGTATGTAGATCGGAGCAAATTGCTCCCCGTCACAGCAGGGACGCATCAGTGTCAAGGGTTACTGTAGGGTACCGGGGTCGAAACGGAACGCCTACAGTCAGATTGGCTGGGTCTATCCACCATAACAGGGACTGAAGAACGGGAGTCAAATCCGTTTGGTAGGTGGATCTGTCTGTGGTTGAAACATTCCGTTGAAGAACAGTTGAAGGGGACGTAGCCTGAGTTTGGCATGCGGAACCACAGCGATGGAAGCAGACATGTGTCCCAACAGGCTCTGAATAGACCGGGCGGGGACGGTTCTTGCTTGTCGAATCCGAGTGATGCACTGAGCAATCGCATGCCATCTGTCCTGAGGAAGGAAGGTTCTTGCCAATGTCAAATCCAGCCGGGCTCCGATAAAGTTGACCACCTGCATAAGGAGAAGGGAAGATTTCTGTTGATTAATACAGAGTCCGAGATCGTGCAATAGAGCACATGTAAACTCAACAGCAGATGAAAGTCCTGCTTCTGTGTCGGAGACCAGCAACCAATCATCAAGGTACGGGTATATCCGAATTCCACATAATTGAAGGTGTGCACAGACAGGAGCCATACACTTCGTAAAAACCCGTGGTGCAGTGGCTAATCCAAACGGTAGCACATTGAATTCGTAGATTTCAGAGTCCACCGCAAAACAAAGGAAACGCCTATAACTTGGATGTATTGAAATATGAAAATAGGTATCCTTCAGATCCAATGAGGCGAACCAATCCCCTCTTCCCAGCAACGTGAGAATGCTTTGAAGTGTGGTCATCCGAAACTTCTTTGGTATTATGAATCTATTGAGAGCTCTCAAGTCCATTATTGGTCTGAGACCCCCATCTCGTTTCGGGACCGTAAAGTATCTGGAATAGAACCCGTGGAATCCCTCCGATAACAACAGGCAACAAATAGCTCCTTTAGCAAGGAGTTGGTGAATCGCGTCTAACAGTACCAAGGAAGTCGGAGTATAGCGGATAGGATTCGGTGATGGCACAACGTCGAATTCGATTCCATATCCGTGCTGAATGATAGATACCCACCCATCAGATGTGATGGACTCCCAAATGGAGAGCTGACTCTTCAGTCGATCCCCAAATGAGAGGGGGGAGGGTAGAGCTGGAATTAGAGGAGAGGTTCGCTCGTCACATCAGCGCTGTCGCCTGTCCGTATCAAAGTGGCGGCGGCGGCCCTGTTGGAAGCGCTGGGGTGGTTGTTGCCTGCGACGCTGCTGACGTTGATGCGGTTGCTGTCGCTGAGGCGGAAATTGTTGATGGTACTGTGGACGTGACCATGACCACTTACGTCGGGGTAGAGATTGCAATTCCATACGACGGGCCGTCATCCTTGATTCATGGATTTTCTTCAATTTGCTATCCGTCCTCGCATGGAAGAGACCGGAACCGTCAAACAGCATCTCCTCAATTCTCCGCTTCATCTTGTCCGGAAAATTGCAATTACGCAACCAGGCGCGTCTGCGGAGGGAAATGGCACCGACCAGCGACCTCGAATCAGAGTCCATGTGGTGCCTCGCAGTGGAAAGCTGTTGCACTGCCACTTGCATAGCTTCCTTAACAAAATTCTTAGCAAGTTCGCCCTGGCTTCCCGGGAGGGTGTCAATGATGGCGTCCAGGCGTTGCAAACAGAAATATTGGTAACACGCCAGGGTTGCCTCATAATTAGAAATTTGTAAACCAAGGCCCGAAGCTGCGTATACCCGGCGGGCGAGGGAATCAACCTTTCTGCCCTCTTTGTCATGAGGCGAGGTGTGTTCACGGGCTTCCCGACCCTGCGAGGATTCTACAACAACCAAATTCGACTTGGGGTGACGGAGAAGAAACGGGATGTCCTCTTCCTGCACCCGATACATGGACTTGTATTTATGAGAAGTCGGCTGTGGGTGAGCTGGGAGGTCCCATGGCTGGGTCACTGCCTGCCGTAAGGTCGTAATAAGCGGCAAGGCAATAGATGTGGATCGTTCGCCCCTGACCACATCATAAAAACGATCGGTGCTTGGTCCCAGGTGGGCTTCTATATCGAGCGATCTCACTAGTCTGGCCATCAGATCGTTAAACAATATATACGGTTCCTTGGGCAACCCCGGGCCCTGAGAAGCAACCGCTGCATCCGGCGAGGTCGAATCAGCCTCAGACTCGTCGGATTCCATCCAGTAGGGGGGTGGTACACTGGAGGAAGAATCTCCTGGTGACTCTGATCTGCCACTTTCTTTAGATGGGGCCCTCGGGGCGTCTCTGGGCGTTGAATGGAAACGTTCCCGAGATGCTGGTGGTGAAGATTGTCCCCTGGAGGTCGGATAATAGGCTACGGAGTGGTACTCTTCCTGTCTTGGAGCAGAGGAGTACCTGGAGTGGTACCAATCATCAGACCTCGCATCCGAGAAATGGCTCCTACGGCTTCTCGGAGGGGAGATGGCGATCTCAGTATCCATTGGGATTGGAGGCATCGGGGTTGGTGATCGAGCTCTAGGTGGAGAATCTTGTATTTCCCCATCAGAGATGGAACCACGCCTTGAATCCAGAATGGGTTTGGCTGTTGGTCGGCGCGGTGAGCCCGGTGGGGTAACCCTCATAGCCGCCTAGATGGTCGGGACTGAGGGGGTCGGTTCCAAAGCAGGGATCGGAATCGAGGAAGAGGCCAAGCCCGAGTGGCGGTGTTTTGCCTGCTCGGGGTTCTTCGGCTTCTTAACCGGCTTGCCCATCTTATCTTTCTTGGCCTTCTTATGCACAGGATATTTATCTGAGTCGCTGTGCTTTCTTTTTTCCTTTTCTTTCCTTGGCAGGGAAACAGACTGGTCGGCCATGGTATGAGCGCCTTCTTCAGAAGGGCGTGAGGGCGGAGCAATGGAGGAAGAGGCCGGGCGTTGCGGCAGGTCAGCCGAAGTTGGATGGCCTTTGGGTGGGGCCACAACAGTGGAAGGCTTAGCCACCAGCCGGTCCGATTGGAGGAGAGCCTGCTCCCATAAGAGTTTGTGGAGGTGGTTCTCCCTGTTCTTCCCCGCCTGTTTAGAGAAGGCCAAACAATGGCCGCACTTATCGGTTCTGTGCCCTTCCCCCAAACAAAGGAGGCACAGATCATGCGGGTCTGCGGCGGGCATTTTGGAGCCGCATTTTCCACGCTTGCGGAACGCTGCCCGTTGCACCATCATAGAAAGAAGAAAAAAGGAGATAGTAAAGCGGGAAAGTAATATTTTTGGTTTTGGGTTTTTTTTTTTTTTTATAGGAATGATAAAGAGGAAAAAATGGTGCAAAGTTAAGAAGAAATATAAGTGAAGTACTAACAGCAAGAACAAGGGATACTTGGTAGGAAAAAGGAGAGATTTTCGAACGAGCAAGAAGGTAAGTAATAATCTTAGCGAGAGCAAAGCGGCACGAGGCACAACGAACGGCGATCGCATAGACTGGAAAATGGCGGACACTCCGCTCCTTATATAATTCTAGGGGGGAGGGGAGCGGAGTTCCCGCCAAAAACTGTTAGCTGTTAATCTTCCGGCCAAAGGCACTGCGCAGGCACAGAACCCATATGTGTGATGCACAGAGGCCACAACGAAGAAAAGAGTGTTACTAGAATGACATGCATTTTTGCATTGCAAATTTCATGCAAATTGCTGTGCATCTGTGCTGAGTCTTCACTATTCTCAGTTACAGTGATGCAGTGGTGTAAAGCCTGTTGCTTTTCTTGTCAATCATTGGCCTCTAGACTGATACAAGGAAAGATATTCGGAAAATTCTGCAAAGTCTGAACATTCTCTAGATACCATCAGAAGCAGAGAGTCAAATGTTAATGGAAACTGCTTGCTATGATCGTTATGCTACATAAATTTGTCAAAACATCATCAGAATGAGCAGCACTAATTTGCCCTTTTAAGCAAACTAAACCATGTTAATGAAAAAACCACAATCTTCTGTAGTATGAAGATATTTGAGTACATATCCCCAAAGAAAGCAAAAAAGAAAATTGTAAAAAAGACAATTTCACGACATACTTAAAATAATTTCATACAATATGTTTGTACATAAATGACAGGGGGCTTGATCTCATAGTGGTTTTGTTCTGCTTTAGCAAGGGACTTGAGATCAGGCAG
Organism: Varanus komodoensis; assembly: GCF_004798865.1. NCBI lineage: Eukaryota > Metazoa > Chordata > Lepidosauria > Squamata > Varanidae > Varanus > Varanus komodoensis. The sequence continues at coordinate 33,436,311 of NW_025335268.1, read as the reverse complement.
CCACGGACGACTGTTGCATTAAATTTACATCGTATTGTCATTTCTTAGGAATCAGTTCTATATAAAGTATGGGGATTCCAGAGAATTTCATTAACTAAAATATTTCATTTTTTTTCTCTACAGTTTATGCAACAGTGAATTGCGATGTTACAATGGACAATGAAATGAATGCCAATAATTTCTTCAGCTGAAATTTTCCACCTTAATATGCAAAATATATAAAAACTTATCATTTCTACTATCAAGAAACCAGTTTACTTGGAGCTATTTTCACTATTCTTTTTACTGCTCCAGAATGTTGACATTAGCATATTTCCACAGATTATCATATGAAACAAGGCCATCATTTCACAAGACTAGTTACTGGCTTAGTTGGTCAGGTCCTAGATGCCGTTGGCCATTCTCAGATACTTTAATGGGCAACAGTGTACTGTGACAATTTCATGGAGTTGAATTATTGCTAACCTAGACACAACTTGCCACGGCCTTCCTCTACCCCAAGGGAGGTGGTTGAGGCCTCACCAGTGAGGGTAGTCAGGGAAAGATTGGACAACCACATGTTGGGGATTACATAAGCAGAGCCAGCTGCAGCCAGAAGTTAGACTAGATGGTCCTAGAGGCCCCTTTTGACTTGCTTTGTTTTTATGTTTCTATTACCATTGTAATGAAAAGCAGCCATGGAAGGACACTATTGGGAACAAAGCAGTAGCAGTGGTAGCTTATCCTTTTCTGAACCACCCACAACTATCTGTTTTCATGACTAAACATGAAAAAATATGAGGTCTCCATGAGGAGCAAAAGTGGCAGAATGGACTATTTTTTTTTCTTTAGCAGAGAAGCTTCAGGAGGGGAAAGGGTTAAGGAGCTTTTCCTGTTCTTCTTCCACTCCTAATCAGAACTGGAAGGACAGACTGCTTTTCATTTTAAAAATTGATGGAGAAAAGTGACATGGGAGTCAGAAGACTTCTAGTTAAGTCCTAAGCACATGCTGAACATGGGCTCAGGCATGTTAAAGGCTATATCACACTTTGGAAAGAAAATACTACAAAAAATACTGGATTTGTTAAAGGCCACATCACACTTTGGAAGGAAAACATTAACTTATAAATGTTATGGATTGCTAGAAAACAGCAATAAATACAGTGTATCAATACTTGTACTGAAAATTCTGTGGTATAGAACAGTAGTCAACTAAACAGAACAAAAGAATCCATACTAAGGAGGACAAGGAAGAAGAGAAGCTGCAAGCAGTAGCATTTCAGTCAAAATGCGATATATTGCCCCTTTGATGTCATAGAAGTAAATTCCCAGTGGGCCTCAAACCACAAAATTAATTTGCCACAATTCCTTGGCAAATAGTCCAAGACAATGTCCTGCCTAGAAATGAAAATGTGAGTAGTAGCCCCACCACCAGTGGTGGTAAAAATATTACAATAACTGAAAATTCACTGTTTGCTGTTCTGCACCTTTTAACTCCCTGGAAACTGCTGCCCAAGACAAGCAGTCAATTTCTCCCCAATTGCAGGAATGGGCCTGCCTTGCAAACCCATCTGTGGCCACTTCTAACAGAAACCAAGGTAATCCAAAAGAAGTTAAATATTAAACCCATCCTAGCAACAGGCACATTTATTGCTTAATACTTTACTCATCCTACAGTGCAAACCAATGAAGAACAAAGCCTACTTTCCTATTCTTTACAGAGCAAAAGAAGGTTAAAACATAGCACTGCCAGCAAATTTGAAGGCAGATAGCAAAAAAAGAAATGTATCCCCATTGGCTGTTTTTCAAGAATCTTCTTTCAGTTTGGGTAAAGGTCAACATCCTTATTTTCTGATTCATTGGAAAGATTCTTTCAGAATAGCCAACTTTTTGTTGAGTCTAACCCACATTTCTTTCTCTAGGCAAGCAGAAAGGATACTTCAGCTAACAAATGGTTTGGGTGATCAGCCTTGCACTCAGCACTGTGGTAATTAGCAGAGATAACTTCATGAGCTAGGAAGGTTACTTGAAATTTCTCTTACAGTACTTTTCCTATTAACTCTCAAAGATAGGCCAATGAAGTTAACAACTTATTTGTCTCGAAAGAAGGGAAGTGGAGGTCATTCGGCTTTTTCTTTTCTTTGCCTGCACTTTATAGCTCTCATCACTTAGCACTTGATGATGATGAAATACTAATGTGAAAAATATATGTATATGCTTATAAAAGAAATGTGCTTTAAAATCAAGTTCCATTACTGCAGAGACAGCACCAGAGAGCTACAAGACGTTTTCTAAAACCAATAGGCAGTCTATCAAACGGAGAAAATGCTAAGGCAAATTATAACCTCGTGAATTTATTTCAAACAAGCGATAGAAATAGAGGTATTTTAAGCCAGTAATTTACTTCCATCATTTATCAAGTAATATGAGGAAAAACATACTGGACAACTTACCCACACATGGGAGGGAGTAGCCAAGGACGGGGTCATGGACAAACTGGCGATTGTTCAGCATAGTCACACAGTATAAATGAAAACAGTCCAGGCAAATGACATGGTGATGAATGCACTGGAATACCAACACAGGACTCCTGAAAGGGAGAAAAGAGGGTGAGGATGCATTTTGTTCTGCCTGCACTGCAATCCCTGCATAAGGTTTATCTGATGCTAAACAGTAAGGCTTTTTGCCTTTATGTGGAATGTACAAATATCAGAACATTTGTTTAGAGGACTTGACCTGCTCCATCAGCATGCAAAAGCAGGAAGTCTTCTGGAGCCCCAGCCTTTGCTGAGCCGGGGACACATCTGCAATGTTGGGAAAATGTCATGGACACCATCTCAAAATGGGGGATTCAGCAGTCATTGGACACTGAAAAGCAAACTGGTGAAGCTCCAAGATAACTAACTTGCCCAAGAACATGCATCCCAGCGACAGGTGGCGTCTGCAGTCTTTTAAACAGATGCAGCCATAGCAAGCCTAGGGCCAGGGCAACTGGGAAACCTGGACTTTTTTCATTTTTCATGCATGTTTCAAAAGCACAGAGCATCTTTACCGTTGCCTTCTATACATTTCATGCAATTGCATTTCATAAAGCTACTTCTGTAACACTTAATATATTAAAAACCCTCCATGGTTAATGGCTAATATGTGGTTCATCAGTAGGATTGGTGGGTGGCCGAAGAATTTCCATGAATCTGAAAGTAATATGCACAGTACTGTTTCTTTTTATGCTGCCATAAATTGTAAAATAGCGATTCTTCTCAGGAAACGGGGAATGGCCTTGTGAATTTTTCTTCTTTCTTTGAGAAGAAACCAATTGACTATCAAATATATGGCTAAACCAGGCATAAGCAACTTGTAAGTCATTCCATAATGTAAGTTCCTAATTATACTTAACCTGCAAATCTCACTATTTTCCTTCCATGAAGAGAAACATTGAAATGATGTCTATGAATTTCCACTTTGCATTTATGAGACCTGCTTCTGCTAAAAAGATAAATTAGGAAAACTCCTTCATTCAGAGCTATTGATATTAATTATGTTTCTATACTACCCAACAGCCGAAGCTCTCTGGGTGGTTCATAACAGCAGGAAAAAAAAATAAAAACATCATAAAATTACAGTACAGAATTTAAAAGCCACATTTAAAACTAAATGGAAAAGGTATAATAAGTTACACAAATTAAACCACAAGATCTGTTAAGCAGTTGCTATAATCCCCCAATATAAAACTAATCAAATGCCCTGCCATAGAAGACAGTCTTAAATAAATAAATAAACCTGGCACCAAAAATATAGCAGAAATGGGGCCTGGTGGGCCTTCGCAAGGAGCTTGTTCCATAACTGGGTGGCTACCATTGGAAAGGCCCTTCTCCTTGTTGCCACTGACTGAGTCTCTCTCAGAGGTGGAAGTCAGAGGCAGGCCCCAGACTGTGATCCTAACATATAGTTTGTTTGCAGTTGGGAAAGGCATTCCATCTGGTCCCAAGAAACTTAGTGATTTATATTGTAGGTTAAAAAACAGCAACCTGAACTGGGTTCAGAAGCATAAAGGCGTTCTTTCTTGTAGCTTTGTGGTATCCATTCAGTAAATCAAATGCCAAAAGACAAGAAAGAGAGAGTGAATGTCTTATTATTATTACATTGTATTTATATCCCCAACTTTTTTCCCTCTTGCGAGGAACCCAAGGTGGTTTACATAGTTCCTTTTTATTCTTACAACATTGAGGCTGGGAGTGACTGGCCCAAAGTCACCCAGTTAGCTTCATGACCAACTGAAGGGTAGAATCTGTATCTCCTGTATCCTCAGCTTAACATTCCAGCACACACCACTGGCTTTCAATCTCTTACCAATGCCTTCAAATAGACTGCAGTCTCTGTTGCCCAATGTTTGTCCCTATTATTGTCTACAATTCCTTAAGGATTTATTAAAGGGTTCCATCTAATCTTTTGCAAATCATTTAAAATCTTGCATCCGATCTCAGAGTAATAAATGGAAAAGCTGAGAATATGGGAGGGATACAACTGACACTTGTGAAATATAATATTCTGATGTTCTACGTATACTGTATACAAATGCATAACCGTCTTTCAAAATACGCTGTAAAAGCCTTATATACTGTAGACATCAAGGTAGTGTGTCAGTAGCATTAAAATATAATCTCAGTGTTTTAAGGGATTTCACTGACTAAAGCAGCTTACAAACTGAATTAAATAAAACCTCCCCATTCCTAATCCTTATTAGTTGACCACTTGCTGTTCTCAATCTTAAAAAAAGATGTTTTTAAAAAGAGATGGATTCTTAGACAGAAAAAGAGCAATTCAATAAAAATAAATGTACTCTTCAAAAGCAAATAAATATATGTGAAGTTCAAAATAAGTAGTCGTGTAGAGCTGAATCATGCTGGATGATGTAAAGTCTGTAGTCCAGGCTCCTCTAGAATCCCAGAATCTGATCAAGCATACCCATTTTCCACCCCCTGCCAAAGACACCCCCATAGTATCCACTGCTACTCTTCAAAGATATTTCAAAGATAAAGGGATTTGTCACAGAATGTGAGGACCCTTTGACAGACCCATCTTGTGCACTTTTCAGTGTTATGATGAGGATGCTGTGATGTCAGAAAATATCCAGCACACCTTATCACATTGCCAGGTGTAAAACTCCATGAAACAACTGTGTCTGAAAGTATCACCACACCTCAGCAAAGCATTCTTGAAGCTATTTAAATATTCAGCTAGAAACAACAGGAAAAGTTCAGAGACACAATTATCAAGCTTCTTTATAGATGTGTGGGGACATCCAACACTTTGCCCTCTTCTCTTCCCATAACCCCCCAACCTGCTACAAAGACTTAACAGACTTGCCTCAGATGTGCTGTCTCTCCATTTTTGTGCATTTTATACCACTGCAACCTTGGCTCTGGAATCTCTGGTCTTCCAGGAAAAAAGGCTGGATTAGGTGCCAGGAACAAAGAAGCAGGCTCTGATGCTTCCGAGTCAAGTGCTTCCCAAGGTACATGTGCCTCTTGATTTAATGAAAGGGAGAGGCATTCCCTTTGACCAGGGGACCCTTGTAAATGCCTGCCTGGTCATATCATCCCATCTAGCTGCCTATCCCTGAAGGTCCTTTTTGAATCGGGCAGGAAAGCCCTGGTAGGAAAGATGACATACTTCTGAAATGCTGCCACCTATGCACAAGCACAATGTAAAAGTCCAAGCATCATCACACAATTAATGACTCCTTTTGGCTGAATATTGGCCTAAATTTTAGCCTCCCTACAGTAGTTCTCCGGGTGCCTTCATTACAATCATTTTGGCACCAGATGAAAACAGTTTTATTTTTCAGACATTTTAATAAGTGATTTTTATAATAATTTTAAAAAAATTATCATCTTAACTCACTGTGCTTGGATTAATTCTCACAGCTGTTATATGTGTTATATTTATCATATTATTATATGTATATTGTTTTAACTGCTTTATTATCTGTTTTTATTGTTATGATTGTGAACTACTTGGAGAGTCCGATAGGACTAATGAAGTGGTCTATAAGATCCATCCATCAATCACCCTGAACAGCTTGCCAGATATACAGTAAAAGTAGCAAAGGAAGTAACAAAGGATCTGCATCATCTATTCAGTAGTCAAAAAAACATACATTTGTGCCTTTTGTTTTGAACAAGCCCCTGAGCAATCAAGTGTTTGTATCTTTCTGTGAAAGATTATAACTGCTTAAGGCATACAGTATGGAACTATGTATGCAGAAAGGGATTTCCATAGGTAACTTCCATAGGTAACTTTGCAGGCAGGCCCAGCACTCAGTGTGACACAGCTGAACATTACAGTGACTTTTCTACGCTTCAGACAGAGGTATCCACTCCAACGACTTGCTCTCCAGGGCTTCCCTGCGGTCTGCTGATAACAGAAGGTACTCAAGAGAGCCCCTTTCAAGAGCCCATTCCTTGCATAGAGCATGCAGAGATGCATGCAGGAGGGGAGGAATCATGCCATGAGTTTCTTCAAAGAATTTTAGAAAATCTACTGAATTGCTTTAGGGGCAGTCCAAGAACACCCTGAATAAACAACCTAAGAACAATGTTTTCAGTAGCAAGGTTAATGGGGGTCTACCTAGTTCCACCTGATCAAATGCATCCACACACACACACACACACACACACTCAAGCACACACGCCAGCTCCCTTCTTTCATGTCTTGCAAAGGAAATTCTTCTCCCACGACACTCCATATTTTCTCTACACACACACACACAGCCTGTTCCCAACTGAGAAATAGAAAGCCACAGATAATACCAATCAGATACGCTTCTATAAAAATCCTGACTAAATGGAGAGAGATATGAAGACTGATCTTGTTTAGATAAGAGCCCCACTGGGAAATAAATTGTTTGAGTATATCTCAAAATCTTGTGACAGGTGTTATTAATGTATGAGAGGCAGTCCGGTGGCCAGGAATGCAAGAAGCTTTTTAGCATAAGGAATTATCTGCAGACACAATAGAGGACTGAGTGATAGATGTTTCACTGCCTGCTTATGAAAACCTTGAGCTAGTTTTTGCCCCCATTTGTCCTTAGCCTTGAGTTCCATGTGTGTATGCAGGAGTGACCAAGCAATCTAAGGCTAAGCAGAATGCCACATCTTTCCGTCTTTTCATTAAAAACAGACAAGCTGACATCACTATTCCGAAAGACTTCAGATGTAGCTAAAGCCTGTAGATATTTTTAAAAGGGGAAAAAATGTTAGAATCTCTGAAAATCCCTAAGGTCATTTGTAGATGGCAATTGGATTTTTCTCACTTCTCTATCAAATCCCTTAAAAATAATAATAATAAAGAAGAGGGATATGTCTATATAGTTGACTTCCAAGGATTACTTTCAATGGAGCAGAAATAGGCATGGAGAGTTTGTTGCTGTGGAATAAATAAATACTCTACAGTTCATCCTTTGCCCAAGAGGGCTATATTTATTATGAAATGCCCAAGAGCTTCCCATTAACGTATTTTTTATTAGTTTCAGCAATCTTCTTCTAGCTTCAAAAGCTTTCCATATAAGCACCATAAAATCATTTTCAATTTTGGATGGATCTCTATACTCTTCCAAAACAATTTTATCTGTTAACGTCCAAAGGAGGTTACAAAGTATATTTCAAAATGAAAGACACACCACTGGAAATAAATCTACAAATGAACAAATCCATCCAAATTCTGAAAAACCAAGCAAGCCATATTCACACGTAGAGCCACAAAATCACATTTGTGCTCACCAAGTTGTATATATGGCATTCAACAGGGGATCCATTCTCATGTATTTTCTGTAGAAAACCGGACTCAGATAAAATGGATACCTTATTTCCATTATACTGATTTATATCATGGAAATTGTTTCAATAGCCTCACTTCACATTGGCTGAAGCAGCTGTCACTCAATGGACCAGCTGAGCCGAAACAAACTGCTACTAACTGAAACACCTTTTATTATTTAAAAGAAGTTTCCTTGGGATAGCTATCCATTGTATATGCAAGAGTCCTTAACATATCATATTACAGTGGTACCTTGGCTCACAATCTTAATCTGATCCACAACTCTGGTTGTGACCCAAGTCAAATTTCCCCATAAGATTCAATGTAAATAAGGTTAATCTGTTCTGGCCCCTCTGAATGTGGTTGTGAGCCAATTTTTGGTCGCGAGCCAAGTCAAATTTCCCCATAAGGTTCAATGTAAATAAGGTTAATCCGTTCTGCAACTATTTTTTTTATCAGAAAAAATTGAAACAAAGTGACAAAGAACAACAAAGTAACAAAGTACTGTACAGTATAGGGGAGAACACTAACCTAGATGGCGGGGGGGAGGTTATTGTTTTGAGGGAGAGTCCCCCTCCATAAGGACATGGGGTAGATTCCTTTCAGGGGTTGCCTCTCTTCTCTGTCTCTTAGCTGCAGGGTCAATTTTGGTGAAAAATCAGTCTATAGTCACTTGTTTTTTCCTGCGCTGCATAACCCTCCGGAAATGAGAGACCACGTTATCGTTCATCAGATTCAACACTCTGTTCGTTACAGTTATGTTGGGGTGATGCTTCTCAAAGAAATCCTGGCACTCATTCCATTTGTTCATAATGGATTGTATCACATCACTGCTAACCTCCTCCCTGCCTTCCTCTTCCTCAGTGGAATCCTCCTCAGCAAGTGCCTTCTGCTGCTCACTCTGGAGTTCAGCAAGTTCTTCTGTCGTCAGCTCCTCTGTGTCTTCCCTGCATGAACGCAACCACGATCATGGCCATCTCCCCACTCGGGGGGGCAGATGGCCGCGATCATGCTGATTGTGGGGGGACATGACTGAGATTGCGCCCCTCTTTCCTGCAGGAGCATGCCCGTGATCACGCATGTCTTCCCTGCACCAATGCAACTGCGACCGTGGCCCTCTCCCCACTCAGGGGGGCTGGGGAGATGGCAGCGATCTTGGTTGCCACCCAATGCGGAGTTCGTGACCCAAGTCAAAATGTTCATGAAATTTTTGTTCGTGACCCAATTTGGTTGTGAACCAAGGCATTTGTGAGCCGAGGCACCACTGTACCTCACTAGAACCACATTAAACAACATGCAAACATTAAAAGATAAAGCAAAGTATGTTTTCAAGCAACCAGTAATTTAATAAGTGTATAAATGAGGATCTATTTTCTGAAATTGGTTCCCAAATCACAGTCCCTTTAAAGGAACAGAACTACAAAACCTAAATAAACATTAACATATCCATTCATTCCTGACCAAATTCTGAATAAACAGTACTAATAATTATATTCACTATATTAAAGCATTATGTGAAAGGATTATTGGAGTTGTATGTGCTAACCCTTCCTTCTCCCAAAACTCCATACCATCTCTTCTGGCAAATGTTCAACACATTTTTGTGAGAATGAGTTCTCACAGAGAGCTCAAGCAGTATACATTTTTACACTCTACTTACATGTACAGAGAAATAATTTTCATGAATCTACAGGATGTACTTTTGGGAAGGCAGCACATGGTTCCAGCAGTGATGGGCCTAGCCTGTATGGCCTCTCCACGAGTTTTTTTCACTAGATGGAGGTCATGTGTAACCTTCTATAGCTAGGCACAATTGACATATGTATTGTATTTTTTCAGATTGTATCAGGCAACTACTAATTTTTACATTTTGTAATGCTTTCCATAGCATTTTCAAATGTTCAGAGCATTGCATACATATTGCTCCAATATTTTTTCAACAAAAATGTAAGAACAACCCTGCATGATACATTCTATCTCCACAGCATATCCAATGTTTGCCCCTGGTATGGCTGGGAAAAAAACAGGGCTCCTAGGCCCTGGCAGGACCACCACAGTCAGTGCTGATGTCCTTACATAAAACATTTACATATTTGTATCGGTCAGAAGAGGAAACTTTGGTCATGCTTTGTGGGGATATTAAGGTGCTGGTGGGCTGTCAGAAGGCATGTTGTTCAGGGCTCTCTCAAGCCTAGCTTCTACCCTGCTGGGCCAAAAGGCAGAAGCTGAGACTAAAGTCACTTCAGAGGAAGAATATGAGAATTAGGAATGCTTGAGCTCATGGAAATTCTCCAAACATCACTAGGTTTGGTTTGCTCCAGTTCTTGTTTGACACTGTTTTCAATTTGTCCAAACCTTGTACATGTTTAAACATGTCCATATTGCAAACATGGACACAACTCTAAAATGTGTCTGAAGAACCTGTTAACAACTAAGGAAGAATAAGTGTACAATAAATGCCTTATGCAGAAGTCCAGATAAGTTTCAAACAGCAACAGATTCAAATATTCAATGAATTCCTCAAAATGGCATCCACATACTGTGCAGAGGGGATGGCTCAAAATTACACAACTCCTGTTCTCTTCTTTTTTATTGTGATTTCACAGAGAAATTGTCAAATGGCAGAGTCTAGTCTGGAATTACTTGAGAGTAAGCAAACTGAAGGATACAGCCTGAACTTGCACATCAGACAAACCACGTAATTATGAGTGACCTGCTAACAATAGCATGTATATTGATTGCATGTTTGGCCTCTGTAGATGATGAACAGCTCAGAACAGCTGTAAGCTAACCTATATTCACTGGCAGTGCTTTCTTTACAAAGCAGACAAAAAGCATTCTACTAATGTACATCTGTTCAAAGAAGAGGGAACTATTGTCAGTACTCCAATAAAGTTATCTCTGGCCAAGCTTCTGCTCTCATGTGCCTTTGCAGTGGATAAAATCATGTGGAAAAGACAGAAAGAACCCCGGATATAAATATTTAACAGAATAATCATTTACAAAGTAGGGCAGGGATCCTCTATCTCAGTTGCAGAAAAGACAGAATTACAGCATGCCAAAGGATGCCTGCCCAAATTCCCTCTTTTGCACTAGTGTTAAATCATACAACTCACCCAAAGGCAATGTAAACACTATCTGTGAGGACTTTTTGCAAAGAATACCATCCCCATGAGGCAGCTCAGGAGTGGTATGGAATGTAGGTGCCAGCGTTTCCCTCCCTGTGGTCCTCCAGATGTGCTCATTTGGTCACTGATCTTTTTCTTGGTCATGCTTTCTTGGCTTGTGACCTTGGATCTTGTGATCTTGGATATACCTTCCATCTTGACAGACAAACAAGGTATTTGAATTATCTATACAGTAAAGGGGACAGCTGTTTTTTCACCATGGCAAACTGCTCATCAAATTTATCAGATATTTCCTTGTGGGGGGGGGGGGCAGTAGCAAGGTGGTAGCTATTACCACACTTTACCAGAATAGGAGAGTATTCTACTAACTGTAGTTAGAACAGAAACATCTACTTGTGAACAGAGTGCCCCAGAAGTGAAACAATGGTTGATGTTCTCATATGAAGGCAAGTAAGTTAATTTGTATAAGATAATAAAGCTCATTCTTACCACAACAATAGTTTGCAAGTGTGACCACAAGAGAACAAGCTTAGGGTGGTAATGAGAACTGCTTGTCTAACTTTGTTTCTATTCTGTTTACAATCATTGTCATGAGAATGAATTACACTATACTGCTTTCTAGTCTAGTTACAGTCTAAGCCAGAAATAGGGAATGTTAATGTCTAGCACAATATCCATTCAGGTTTCATGTCGCATTCTTCTTCCAACCATCTGATGCAAGATAAAACCTCAACACATTAGCATTCATCATTGGTTGGGGGACATAGGAAGGCCTCTACATGCTTCATTGTGGCTAACGTAACTATGACAGGTCAGAGGTTTCTGTTACCAGAATATGAAAGTATCTCTCCAAAACACCTCCTACCACTTGACCCACATTTGCCATAAGAGAGCCAGCGTGGTGTAGTGGTTAAGAGCATGGGACTGGGACTCAGACGATCTGGGTTCTAGTCCCCACTCAGCCATGGAGCCAACTGGGTGACTTTGGGCCAGTCACAGACTCTCAGCCCAACCTACCTTACAGGGTTGTTGTTGTGGGGGCATAAGATGGAGGAGGAGATGTAAGCTGCCTTGAGCCCTTTGTAGGAAAAAGGCAGGATATAAATCGAAATAATAATAATAATAATAATAATAATAATAATAATAATAATAATGGAAGCAGAGGTTCCCAATTTACTCAGCCACATTGTGCGTGTGTGTGTATGACTGGTGTGACTTGCTAAAGGATATCATTTGTGAAGAGAGGATCATAGGCCTTTAAGGGCCAACTTTAATGAGCGCATGCTTGGTGAAGATGTACATTCTGCACTTAGATTCAGTTGATGTTGGTATACCCAAACCCTGATAATTGACTCAGAGCCAAAATACACTGCACATAGCAATGGGTGTAGGTAAAGCAGCTCTATAAAGTATCTTTTGAAGGAAACAACTTGCAGTAAAGAACCACCAGGTGGAAGAGGCACTTAACTCCTTTGCACCATTGCAACTCTCTTTCTTCAAGCTACCTTTGTTAGTATCTCCAGTTGGAAGGTGAATCTGCCTGGAAAGCTGCAGAGAGAAAAACGGAGCAACTAATATGGGTTGCAGTGGGAGAGTGGTAGGCAGGGCAAGGGTAAGGCACCTTTATTGCCAAACTGCCCCTTCCAAAGCAGCCATCAGTTTTACATCCAAGCACACACTTGCATCCAATGTGTAATTTGGCCCTCGGGATCTGACCTTTCAATGCACCAAAAGTATTCAGGCGAAATTTCACTATTTGGAACCGTATAGAGAAGGCAAACTGAACTATACCGATTTTTCATTTCTTGAAGAAGTTTTACCAAACCAGATGGACATTTTGTCTTTCAAAGGGAAATTCTATTCTTGGTTTCATGAGATCAATTACTTCCAAACATCAAATAAACTGCCTGCCATCACCAATGGAATACACTCTAATAGTAGTCTATGTAAAAATACAGCACTGCTACTAATATTGAATCTCCTATGTTGAGCTCCATTGGATAAAATATTTCTGTTCAACTTTTGCTCAATATTCCTTCCAGGTAACTGAAAGAGCTTGAAGTGAAATACACTATTTCACTTTTAAAAATAGCTCCCATCCAGGGTACAATGAGGGGAAGAGCCAGGCAGGTTGATTTTAATAGGAGTGAAACAAGTGCTTAATTCCTCCCTTTAAAATCAGTGGGCCTTAAAATGCCCTTTTATGGTAAGATTGCACCTGAATTATTTATTATTGCTGATAACTTTTTAAATACACTCTTTGTCTAAAAAACTCAGAGTAGTAGCATATGTGGTCTCCCCTGTATGTATCATTTTTAGATGTTGTTAAATGAAATGCAGTTTGATCTGCAATAAGACATTGATTATAATCATCACCTTTGATCTGAGGTAGAACACTAAGAGACAGTTTCAGTCCAGGATGAGGATTTGAACCCAGATCTTTCTAGTAGAAGACTCCAGCTACTAAGCGATACCAATGTTATCACAGATTTACCTTACAGACTAATAGTAAAAGAAATAAACAGGAGACAGAGTAGGAAAGATAAAATGAAAGCTCTGTAAGGTGGGAATTAGGGTCACACTTACCTAAATGGGTGACCACATTTTTCCTAATTTCAATCATAAAAAATTGGCAACATTTCTATTAACATGAGAGGATACATCCCTTAAACACATAAATGGAAGAATTATTCCCTTAGAAAGCTTGTATTAATGGTTTCCTCATTTTTTCTCTGCATTCCCTATAGAAGCTGCAGCAGAGGAGAACATGTTCCACTACTGCACTTCTCCATTGCTGATTCTGCCTGAAATTTGCAAAGTGCTTTGCTCACATCTTAGGAATTGGGATTGGAGATATTTTATTCCATTTGCATGATTGCTAAAAGATGTGCAGTGCTTTATACACTTAATCATCTGGGACACGATCCAACCAAAATTAAGTATGTTTGTGTTCAACTGATTTCAATGGGAAGAGAATAGCACTGCCAAAATCAATGAGATTTGGAATTGCTTAATTATGGTTGGATTGTGCTTGCTCCTAGTACATTTCAAGCTGAGGATAAGAGCTTAAAATACCGTGATCCTTTCCTAGATGTTAATTCATTCATTTTAAATAGACCTAAAAAATGTCTTTGATTTCACATTCTACAACACATTGTTCTTGTCATTATATTTGTTTCTGAATCCCTGGAGAATGAGGAGCAACAACAGTTTATTAAGCTTACCTATATTTACATTTTTAGGTGATGCAAAACAAAATGCATAATTCTTATCAGTTTGATTTGCAATAAGACATGGACTATAATTATCACCTTTGATGGAAAATAAATATATTGCTAAGAATAATTTTCAGGATGACAGGAATCTAATTTTATTTCCTTAAATAAATCTGTGGGAGTTTATTCTAATTTTTAAACTTGGATGCAAATTAGATATTACCTTTGGAATAAGACTACCCTGGGAAAAGCTAAAATCATTTTTGAAGGACATGTTGCTTTTTCAAAGCACTACATAATGGTAGAGCCAACCATTTTCAAAGCCTGTCCATGTAAGACCATAAGAAATCCTTTGTTAAATCATACCAAGATCCACGTAATCTAATGCTTGGTCTTCAACAACAGCTAAATAAATGCATCTCTCCTGAGGCTCACAAAACATAGCATGGAAGTAATGGCTGCTCTGTATTTCTTCTTTCCAGCATCTGCTACCTAGTGATATAGCACTTCTGAAGATACAGGTTCCATTTAGGTGAATAGATAATCAGCATTCAGAAGACTATTGGCAGTACTCCAAGCCAATCATGCACGGATGGAAGTTCTTTAGGGTTAATGCTTAATTATAGAAAACTACTTTGTGAGTATAAGTTACCTCTCCCAGTAGGGGCCATCAGCACGAGAAACTTTGTGATTCTCTAAAGGAATGTCACTGATAAGGACAGGGCCTTTTCAGTGGTGGCATCCTAACTGCAGAATTGTTCTCCAATAGAGATATTGCTGTCCCCATACTGTTGTCACATAGACACTAATGAAATTACCTATTATTGGTGCAGGCTTTGAAGGTACAGAAAAGTGTTCCACTTGGGTTTTCTAACAGACAGATTGTCTTGATGGTTCCATTATACATATCTGATTTTAGAATCACAATTTTAATATTGTTTTATGCAGCACTCTGAGCCTTTTGTCAGGAAAGGCACCAGAAAAATCAAATATATAACTATATAAATGTGATTATGTAACCAAGCTGTCCCATTCTTTGATTAGTATCATCACTATGTGAGACAGTTCTCTTAACTGACTGTTAAGAGAATTGTGAACTTCTAAAAACCCAGGAAGGCAATGTTCAACATGAAGAATAGGTACAGTGCAACCACCGATTCTATGTAGCAAAGCCAGTTGTGATCCTGCCATGCTCCACCCTTTCCCTCCTCCAGTCATGGCCCATAATCCCTAAACAGGGTGGGATGGGTGGAATAGAATCCAACGAATCTGATTGAACAGGCTCCATTAAATTATGATGCTGTTTCTTGAAAAAAGTGAATATTTAAACAGGCCCTCACATTGCTAAGGGCCCCTACAAGCTTGCACTATATTTCCAGGTTCAACTGTTCATAACTTTGCACAGCTCTTACAAGCCACATTCTGGCTTGGGGGCAATCGATGGCACAGCAGTGTCATTCGTTATGCTCTGGCACTGGTGCTGGGATGGTAGGTGCCTCCTAGGAGAAGCTGGGCCAGTGCTGGGGCTCAGAGGGTGCCTGGTCTATAGTCTATACATTTTAATTATATAACAGCATCATGATTATGTTACCCTTGCCATGGTAATCAATAGCACAATTATCCTCCTGCCTCTTCTGTTGCCTCTCCCCAAAGAAAAGCTATCAGATGGCAGCAGATTGCCTTCCCTTTCAGACTTAGTTTGGTCTATTAAAAATGGTGAACAGTCAATGACATTTCCTCTCTTTCGTACCATCAAGAAACAGCAGCCTTCGAGCATCTTAAATCAGCAAACCACAAGTAATCATTAGAGCACTGAGGCAGCACAAGCTTTATAAACAGCTCCTACAGAGGACTCCAGTGTTCTTGGGGAAAGGACCTTGTCCCTGCGAGTGGGCATTATTAGTGACGGGCTCGTAACCAAAGGGTGAGGCTTATCAGATTAGAAGCAAAACTGCAAGTATTCAAGATACATCATCAAGTGCATATGACATGTCAGCTGCTTCCATATCCTCCAATTCTGCCTTGCAGATTCCTCATGACATGAAGCGTGAAGTGGGAGAACTAGCTGTCTCACACTCCAAGAACACAGCAGCTCAGAAATGACACCCTTCCACCTTAGCTTGTGCCCATAAGGTTGCTGTTGTCCCTAAGACCTCTCCAGAGACGCCTTGGTTTCTATTTTCTCTGCCAGGCTTTGCAAGAAACAAAGGGGCAACTCTACATTATTCATAATATTTTGTTTTCTGATCACTTTCAAGACACCTTCCCGTCTTGTACCTGCTGAGCAACTGTACCTTCTAAAGGACACTGAAGAAATGGAATAAAAAATAGTGGAAACATGCAAAACACTCTAAATTAACAACCAGCAATCTCTGTATCACCCAACAATTGAAGGTGTCTGATCAGTTTACAAAATGGTATGTTTTCTTTTCTTTATGTGCACCTCTGCTTTTGGAAACAAAATATTTAATGTTTCTGTGGTAATTGAGGTACGATGTTATACGTGCTCAATGAAGTTCCAGTTGCTAGGAATGAAATTTCTTTTCCAGTTGCAAAGACATCTCACTTGCTTTGCTTAGTACTCAGTATCTATGAACATGCTATTCTGCATGAATTAATAAAACTTTGGGCTCCCTGGGCTTGAACTAGGGAATAGTTTTACAATGGCAAATGTCAAATTAACTGACAGGACAAACTACTACGTAAGTGTCATGTGGAAGATAACACAGAAATGGACAAGCCTTTATTACCTTTATTGGTTAAAAAACAAGCAAAGTAGTTGCTTGTGGCTACTTCAAGTCATGTGGACAAGTAATTATCTGTTAAAAAAAATAACTGGAGACATTGCCGCCTTTGAATATTTTAAACAATTATCTCCCAAAAGTCAGGGTTTTCACCACACTGATAAACATTAAAATATGAAAGGCTGACACTTTACACAGGTCAAAGTTTTTACATTTCTTCATTTTCAGGAAATACCTATTTATCTAACCAACTATCTATAGGAGAAATTTATTCAGTTGCACAGCCTACACAAGAAATATACATAGATAACCACTGTTATGTGTGCATTTTTATTTACTTAACCAGGATGTATGACATATGAAAACAGAGTCATGAAACAGATTCTCTTCTAATAGCCAAGTCTTCTAGCCATAGGTATGACATACAGTTCTTGTCTTGTCACTCCTAAATAGTAACTATTATTATTTTTTAAAAATGCCATCATGCTTCTAAAATAATCTCTTTGAAAACAAGTGGTCAATACAGCAATTTAAAGTGTTAGACTGATCTATAATGTAAGTAGTTACTTATATTTTTTTCTGCTTATTTTATCTATCTGGATCTAATCATTATAATACATTCTGTTTTAGCATGTTGTAATTACACTAAAACCTTGGACTGAGAGCATAATTCGTTCCGGAAACATGCTTGTAATCCAAAGTACTTGTATATCAAAGTGAATTTCCCCATAAGTTTCAATGTAAATAAGGTTAATCTGTTCTGTAACTTTTTTTTTTTAATCACAAAAATTTGAAATGGGTGCGTTCAGGGGGGAGACGGGCATGATCGTGGGCGCGCTCCGGGGGGAGGTGGGTGCAATCGTGGCCACGCTGGGGGGGGAGGTGGGCACGATTGTGGGTGTGCTTGGGGGGTGAGATGATGCTGTACTCACACCTGCAGCGAGAGAGAGAACTGGCGCTCAGTTGTGATGTGACGCTCAGCAGGCAAAGCGCATGTAATACTCGTACTGCAAGATGTAGCTCGTTTATCAAGTTAATATTTAGAAAAATGTTTTGCTCGTCTTGCAAAACACTCACAGACCAAGTTACTCGCAATCCAAGGTTTTACTGTATACATTTTACTCTTTTTTAACTACCTTGGGAGCTTAGTGGAAAAAGGCTGGATAAAAATTTTATAAATGGATTGGTTCTGCGACTTGCTTTCATTGTTGCTTTCCAGGGATAGAGAAGTTGCGAATGTCCAGATGTTGGAATACATTTCCATCAACCCCAACCAGTACGGCCAAAAGCCAGTGTTGAGGGGAGTTGAAGTCTCACACCATTCAGAGGATCCCAGTCCACCCATCCCTGTCCAATAAATATATCTGTAGAAGTGCACCCATAAATCACAAACCTGCATGCTAGCAGTACCACCTGAGTTGGTACTTCTAAGGCTTAACTTGAGGTTGATGTATTCCATCTGTGGAAAACTAATCTGTTTGGCTGCTTTTGGGCTGACTGGGGAGGGAGGGAGGCTAACAGATGTCGTATTTGCGACAGCTGTATATGACATTTCCGCTTCTAAAAGGGGCAAATACATGTTAAGTAATAAAATAATGAATGGCTTAATAGTTCAGTAGACCTGAATGAGCCATTCTGCTGAAATCCCAGTAGAGAATGGGATGACACAACTTTGTTGACAGATTACAAAGTGGGGAGCCTTGTCAACAAGGCTCCCCACCCTCAGGGTGGTGAACTGATTCCAGCCTGAGAGCTGCTTCAGTTTTGGAAACGTGATCAGCACCATACTCTGGTGGTGGATGGGCAAAGGGGGTGCAGCAAGAGGCTTAAGGCTTAGGGACCATCTCCTTGCTTTTCCTGCCCTTCCCTTCGCAGAAAGTACTTCATGTTGCTTCAAAGAATCTGACAATTCACTGTTGCCGAGACCTTAAACCATTCCCTTCAACTTACTAAACCTTCTTTCCATGTTTGCTCTAGTTATTTATACAGACACCTTTTATAGTAAAGCTCATTCAGTTTATGAGTCACAGATATTTCAAAGGCAGAAGCCTATCTATGAATGCCAGGACTGACATTCCCATTCTTTGGCAAGAAGAAAACATCTTCAGATCTGTTGACAGAGTGACCATGCACTACTGCCGTTTAACAAAGGTATCTGCTCCATGTTACTATAATTTTATGATAAGATTAAATCTTAAATAGCTGGTGATATTAGTACTTAAAGCAATTAGAAATCACATAAAAGGTAACCACGATGGCAACACTTTAATATAGAGCAGTCAATGCAACATATTACATTGTATAATAATCCTACATTTTTTAATTTAAAAGATACAGAAGCTTAATACAGGGGTTGGAGACCAACATATTTCTGTGGATTGAAAAATCAGTCCCTTGGACACTGCAACTCGGGCTCTTTTTGATGATTTACTCACAGGGTCATACAACCAGCAATAATTTCAGCAAACGGAAAGCGACAGAATCTTTCCCTTCCCATGAGGGCAAATAGGCTTGCGGGGGTCCTTTGTGCCCTTGTTTAATCTGTGACACTGCAATTAGAATTTGTCACTCTAGGAGCTACATCTGATGTTACAGCCTGAAGCAGAGCTGAACCAAAATAAACAATCTGCTCCATTCTGTTTAGACTAATACGACAGTGATGTAGGCACTAGCACAACACGAACTGCAAAATACGATGCTGCACTGTGTCTTTATGTGTACATTTGTGTGTGGGGGTACACAAACACACAAATACACATATATGCATAGAAAAAATAATGTTTATTCCTAACATGCACATGAGAATGGAAATCACCATTTTTAGTTCTTTTATAAACTGTATGGTCGGGAGATATGTAACATACATTATGGGATTGCCATGATCCAAACTCTCCCTAGATTAAACACCTTCACTTTTTATATCCCTGGTCATAGCACAGGTAGAGATATGCTCTTACAGCATTACAACAAGGGGAATCACAGTAGATACTTTAAAATCTTTTGATTGGCATTACTAGACTTAATTGCCCTTTAATTCCCCCCAGACTTATTTGCCACTAGGAAGAGAATACTGGGGATTCACAATGAATAGGAAAGACAGGGTAAGCCTTCACTCTGGAGTTATGATCCTTTTGAGCACTCTCTTTTCCACTTCCTGGGGCTTCTAATATTAGGAAAAATCTCCTATTGATACCAATGGAAATTTGTTTCCCCTTAAATTCAATTATCATGGGAAGGGAGCATGGGGTGGGGTGGGTTCAGCATTTGTTGAGGGTTAAACCTTTCCTCCCTAGCTACAATCACCCTTGTAAATTGCCCTGCAGGGTAGCTGAGCTAAGAAAGAAATCTTCCATTACTACCAAGGGCTTCTGGGGAATACATCCAAGGCTGTGGGAAATAAATCTGGGGACTAGTGGTCCAAGCTTAGCAACATTCTTGATTGCACAGAACCACCAAGCCACAGAGTGGCTTCTTATCCCAAGGGCTTTTTTTTTTTTAAGTTCCTTAACCCGATAAATCCAAGAAACCTGCTACAATTCAACTTTGATAGCTTTTAAGAAGCAAGTAAGAAAGGGAAGAAGTCAAGCTAGCAGACAAACATTTTTATTCTGACAAGCACTCAGTGACTTGGGTTGATCGCATGATTAATACAGCTCAGTTTTATTGCTTGCAATTCTGTTTTATTGTTGGTGAGTTTCATTTGTTGAGCTCTTGTGCATTTTTTTTGGATTGCTTTTCAATTGTCAGTCATTTTGATTTTCTATTAAGCAAGGTGGCCTAAGAGAGGTGAAATTAAAAAAAAAAATTCAACCAAACGTATAATGAAGTTTCATTTTTATTTCTATGGCTTTATTGGCTCTTTCCACCAAAGCTTTCTTAGGGCTTTGGCAGAAACAAGGAAGTATAACTTTGAATATGTCAGGTGCCTTATGTTCACTACCAGTGACTAGTTTCAACCTATCTTTGATCAGTACAATATCTTCCCTGTGTGAAAGGCAGGTTGCTTACCTGTAACTGATGTTCTTCGAGTGGCCATCTGTGCAGTCACACATATGGGTGCTGCGCCTGCACAGTGCCTAGGCCGGAAGATTAAAAAGCTAATGGTTTTTGGCAGGAAAACTCTGCTCCCCTCCCCCTTCATGGTATAAATAGAGTGGAGTGTCCGCCATTTTGTTCAGTCTTGAAGACCGAACGTTCGCCCTCAACAGGTTAAGAATAAAATTAATGACAAACAGCATTGTACCTCAACGGTACCGATACAAATTATAGTACGGTACCGAGAACAATATCCACTCACCGGCATATACCATCGGTACCGATGCAAATTACAGTATGGTACCGAAAAGCAGTATCTACTCATGGACACCGAGTGGGGCCAGTGGGTGGGTTGTGTGACTGCACAGATGGCCACTCGAAGAACATCAGTTACAGGTAAGCAACCTGCCTTTCTTTGTCGTGGCCTCTGTGCATCACACATATGGGTGATTAGCAAGCTTACCCAACTCGGAGGAGGGAGGTGTCGTCAGCGAAGAACAGACGAAAGAACAGCCCTGCCAAAAGAGCAGTCCTGCCTGGCGCACACATCAAGCTGATAGTGCTTGGCGAAAGTGCATGGCCCTGCCCACGTTGCAGCTTTACAGATATCTTGAAGCGGGACCCCTGCAGCAAAGGCGGATGAAGTCGCAACAGCTCGTGTAGAGTGACCCCTCGGGGTAACAGGTAAATCTATTTTTGATAGTTGATAGGCCAAGACAATAGTCTGGGTGATCCATTGCGACAGCCGTTGAGGTGTGACTGGCAGTCCTTTGTCATGTTCGGAGTACTTAACAGTCTGTTTGTGCGGCGGAAGGATTCTGTACGGGAGCGATAGAAAACCAAGCAGCGGCGAACATCAAGGGTGTGTAGAGCCCGCTCTACTGGATTCGACGGCGCTGGATAGAACGCTGGCAGAACAATATCTTGACTCAAGTGGAATGGTGTAGCCACTTAAGGAAGAAACGAAGAGTCCATACGAAGAATGACCTTTTCCTTATGGAAATTAAGATATGGGGGGGTCTATGCGGACAGCAGAAAGTTCGCTTGCTCTCCGAGCTGATGTCACCACTATGAGGAAAGCTGTTTTCCAGGACACCAGGCGTAGGTCGACAGTTGCCAGCGGCACGACCGGAGGTTTGGTTAGTGCATGGAGTATGACTGAAAGGCTCCACGTTGGCATAGCCGGGCGAATAGAAGGGTGTAAGTTCTGTAACCCCCAAAGAAAACGTCGAAGCAGAGGTTGAGAAAAAACTGATACCCCTTGAAGCGCACCACGATAGTGTGAAATGGCGGCTACATAAACTTTAATGGATGATGGTTTCAGTCCCAAGTGATAAGAGTTCCAGGAGAAATTGCAAAATATTGTCAATTGAGGCCATTCCAGGAGAAAAAGAATGGCGTTCTGCAAAGGAAGAGAATCTCTTCCATTTAGCTGCATAAGAGCGACAAGTGGATGGTCTTAAAGCAGATGTAAGAATCGCCTGAATTTCTCGGTCAACAGTCGTCGGTAGCGAAGCGGTTGCCGTCGAAACTGACGTAGGGGCCGTCGGTACAGTGCAGTGAATACAGTCCGCTAGAGGTTGGGATGTAGTTGGTACCAATGCAGTGGAATGACTCAAGTGATCCGCCATGCCGTCAACCTCAAGGCAGTCAGATCTGGATGTTGGACCACTCCGTTTTGCTGCGTTAATACCTGAGGAATAGACAGGAGGCGAACCACGGTTGTCTCGGCCAACATGGAGTTGTTATTATTCCCGTGGCATTCTCTTGAGATATTTTCGCTACCAGTTTTGTTAGAAGTGGGATTGGAGGAAATGCGTAAAAGGCTATGTTGTCCCAGGGGATCATAAGGGCATCTCCCATCAATCCCGATCCTATGCCTGCCCTGGAACAGTATAGGGCACACACTCTGTTGTTGCAAGTGGCGAACAAGTCCAAGTCTGGATAGCCCCACAAATGGAAGAGGTCCTGGCATATTTGTCTGTCCATCTCCCATTTGTGCGTTGTTGACACATGTCTGCTCAACATGTCTGCTTCGGTGTTGTCAGTCCCTGCGAGGTGGACTGTTAGAAGCATAATGTCCCTCGGTATGCACCAGTCCCAAATGGCCATTGAGAGATGTGCTAAAGCTGGCGATTTTGTGCCACCCTGTTTGTTGATGTAGAAGACAGCTGGTATGTTGTCTGATGCAATCTGGACGACTTGAAGGCATAGCACAGTCTCGAAAGCTTTGAGGGCGTTGAAGATCACCTGAAATTCGAGGAAGTTGATGTGCTTGCTTCCCGTCGGTTCCAAGTCCCCTGGACCCAAAGATCCGAACATGTTGCACCCCATCTGAGTAGCGATGCGTCTGTATACAGGGTCTTCATTGGATGAGGTGTTCGAAACGAGACACCGACAGACAGATTGCTCGGAATGGTCCACCAAGCTAGAGTGTCGAGTATCACAGACGGAATTTGGATCAGTTTGTTGGGAGAATCTCGCTGTGGATGAAACAAAGTGTTGAAAAACAGCTGCATGGCCCGCATATGTAGTCTGGCATACGGGACAATGGCAACTGCAGCAGCCATGTGCCCCAATAGTCTGAATGGATATAGCTGGAACCGTTCCGAGCGTTCGGATTCGATGGATGTGGGCACATAAGGTAGCTTGATGGTCCGGAGAGAGGAAAGCTCTTTCCCGTGTGGAGTCGAGACGCGCCCCGATAAAGTTGATGACCTGCGTGGGAATAAGGGACGATTTTTCATGGTTAATACATAGTCCAAGATCATCGAGCAAGACGCAGGTCGCGTGTATTGCAGACAGAAGACCTTGTTTAGTTTGGGAAACAATTAGCCAGTCATCTAAGTATGGCTATATTTGCACTCCTCGTGTCCGTAAGTGTGCACATACTGGTGCCATACACTTTGTAAAAACTCAAGGTGCGGCGGCCAGGCCAAAGGGAAGCACAGCATATTTGAACAAGTCGAGCCCAACAGTAAAACGCTGGAAATGTCTATGCGAAGGATGGATAGCAATATGAAAATAGGCATCCTTCAATTCCAATGAGGCGAACCAATCCTCTCTCTTCAGTAACGGAAAAATATTCTGTAAAGTGGTCATCTGAAACTTTTTTGGTTTGATGTATTTGTTAAGATTTCGTAAGTTCAAAATCGGACGAAGACCACTGTCTCTTTTCGGGACCGTAAAGTATCTGGAGTAGAATCCGTGCAACCCCTCCTAGCGGTATAGTTGTCAAATCGCACCCTTGCGAAGCAACTGAGAGACTTCTTTGCACAGTACTGATGAAGAAGATATAAATCGAATTGAACACGGTGGAGGGACAACATCGAATTCTATCTTATATCCGAACTGAATGATAGACAACACCCACCTATCAGATGTAATGGACTCCCAAATGGGGAGTCGGCCCTGAAGCCGGTCCCCAAAAGGGAGAGGGGAAGATGGTGTGGGAAGAGAGAGAATGGTTTGCCCGGACCGTCAACGTGGACATTTATCAGCATCGAAGCGCCGCTGGCCCTGGGAGAAACGTTGCTGCGGCTGTTGTCTCCGCCGTTGCTGTCTTTGCTGGTAGTGTTGCCGAGGGTGGAATTGTGGACGGTAGGAGGAACGAGGCCATTGCCACTTACGCCTCTGTTGAGGAAGCACCATGGGAGCGCGGTCATACGCGATTCATGTATCGCTTTTAGCTTGCAGTCAGTTTTTTGATGAAACAATCCGGTACCGTCGAATGGCATTTCCTCGATCCTCCGTTTCATCTCATCGGGAAAATTACAATTGCAGAGCCACGCATGTCGGCGCAGTGAGATGACATTCACGAGAGCCCTCGAATTGGTGTCTACGTGATGTTGTGCAGTAGACAACTGTTGCACTGCCACCTGCATTGCTTCTTTGATGAAGACCTTGGCAAGTTCGGCTTGGCGGTCTGGAAGGGAGGAAGCAACGTTATCCAGTTTCTGCATAATAAAATACTGGTAACGTGCCAGTGTTACTTCATAATTCGATATGCGCACACCGAGTCCAGAGGCCGCATAGACTTGGCACACGAGCATATCGATTTTCCTCCCTTCCTTGTTGCGAGGGGCTGTATGAGCCCTGGACTCCCTGCCCTGGGAGGATTCAACGATGACAGAGTTTGGTCATGGATGGCGAATCAAGAACAGGATGTTGTCCTCTCGAACTCTGTACATGGCCTCATACTGACGGGAGGTGGCTTGCGGTTGGGCCGGTTGATCCCAGGGTTGGACCATAGCCTGCTGAAGTGTGGTAATTAGCGGCAGGACTATGGCCGTGGACTGTTCTCCCTTCATGACATCATAGAACCGATCTGTGGATAGGCCAGGCTGTTGACTCGCTTCAATTTCGAGGGAACGGACGAGGCGGGACATGAGCTCCATAAAAGAGACATGTGGCTCATCGGGCAAAGCAGGTCCTTGGGAGGTGACTACTACATCAGGGGATGTAGAGTCAACCTCAGATTCGTCCGAATCCAGATAATAAGGAGGATGGTCACTTGAAGACGATGTTTCGGGGGAGGTTGGACGTCCCCTCTCCACATGCCTGGACATCGAAGGCGAATCTCTCGGGACCGATGGAGACACACGATTCCGAGGGAAATATGGATAGGATTGATAACCACCCCAGTCTGGGAAGGCACCATATCCATGCATCCTCCAATCGTCATCCCGGTGTTCCGACGAGTGGCTGCAGCACCTAGGTGGCGACGGTGACTCCGCAGGTGCCTCAGTCATGGGCATTGGAGTCAGAGATCGTTCCCTCGGTGGGGAGTCTCTAATTTCACCATCAGAGATGGACTCCTGAAGCGGCTCCTCCACGTGTTGGGGCGGCACGCTCACAGTCCAAATGATAAGCCTGGGGGATCCCGGCGGTGTCACCTGCATAGTGAGTTGCAGGGCCGGTCCCAAAGGGGTCGGTACCATGGCGGCAGACGGTACCGAGAAGCCCGATGAACCCGAGCCCCGGTGTTTGGGGAGATCAGGTTTCTTGGTTTTGCGAGCGGGCTTATCTGCCTTCTCCTTCCTCGGTACTTTACGAGCGGAAGGCTTATCCAAACCCGTGTGCGTGCACTTCTCCCGTTTCTTGGCTGGGGAAGAAGGCGGCACCTGGGTCTCCGCTGGAGTAGCAACTTCAGCCGAAGGGCACTGAGGAGGAGTGGTGGAAGCGGGACGCTTCGGAGGAGCGCTCACAGTTGAGGCAGAGCGCAGAGGAGGTGCGGCTGAAGAGGAACCAGGCTGTAAGAACAGCTGATCAGATTGCATCAAGGCCTGGTCCCAGAGGAGCTTCCAGAGACAATTCTCCTGTTCTTCCGTGCTTGCTTGGTAAATGCCAAGCAATGGCCGCACTTGTCAGTTCTATGCCCCTCACCGAAGCAGAGAAGGCATAGATCATGCGGATCTGCAGGCGACATTTTGGATCCGCATTCGGTGCATTTGCGGAAGGCCACTCGCTGCGCCATCGTGGAAAAAGAAGAAAAGATGACAGGATAGAGGGTAAGACAATATTTTTGGGTTTTTTTTTTTTTTAGAATAGAAGAAAGAGAGTTAAAGAAGAGATAAAGGCAAAAAATGGACAATAAGGACTCAAAGATCTTAGCGAGGGACGTTGACAGGCACGAGGCACAGTGAACGGCGGTCGCAAAGACTGAACAAAATGGCGGACACTCCGCTCTATTTATACCACGAAGGGGAGGGGAGCAGAGTTTTCCCACCAAAAACCGTTAGCTTTTTAATCTTCCGGCCTAGGCACTGCGCAGGCGCAGCACCCGTATGTGTGATGCACAGAGGCCACGACGAAGAACCTACCAGGTCTGAGCTCCAACATGTTTAAAATTTGAAATCCAAACTGAAAGAGGAATTCCATCTGAATAAATATGCATAGAATTGGGGGTGTAAAGCTTAAATTGGAGCCATATTCATTGCAAAAACTTCCAGAGGATATACATCCAAATAAGCACATTTAGAACTGAGGTATAACAGCACAGACAAGCACTGTAAGCGCATAGCCTGGCTTTTATCTAGCACATTCACTTGACTTCCACCACTGCACTGACATAATGGTGGGGGAAGAGAGAGAGAGAGAAATTTATCAACATATAAATAGATGGGTTCATGAGCTAAATTTTCCTGTACTATATTGACTGAATTGCTATTTAGCCCTCCAACCCACCAGAGAATAATATAGTTATGAATGCTGCATATTCAGCAAACAGTGCTACACAACTGGGCAAACATTTGTCCCAATATTTTATGTTGTAATACAACATGATTATCTCCTTCTCAGACACAGAGTCCTTAGAGTCTTGCAGTCCTGCACCATTAATTTCAGGCACAAATGCTGACTAAGTTACGGCAATAGTTATGTAAAGAGGCAAACAAGAAAGCAAACAAACAACAAAAGTAATTCTAAACTAATCCAAAGACGGTAAATAGAATCATGCCAGAGAGGCAAGCAACTTGGAATGGCTCCTGGCATAATTCATCTCAGGGAACTGAAGACAATGGTACTGCAAAAAGACCTATACAACTTCATGCCATGGTTTAGTTCAACTTTGAAATTCTCATTAGACCCTCAGCATTTCAAGCAAGATCATTTCTCACCATCTGCATCAGCCAAATTCAGTTCCAATGTCTGAGAGGACCATGGTGTCACGGCCTGCCATATGGCATGAGGAGCCCTTAAGAAAAAGAGGTGGCAACTCTAATTCAGTGCTAACAAGGCTAAATACTTAGAGATTCAAATCCAGTCATTTAAAATCAAACTCAGCGAAACATTAGATTGATGAAGTGTCCATTTTGCTTTCTCCCATGTTCAGTTATTTTTTAATCTCAACTTTGAAAAAAATTGCAAATTTTATTTAAAAAAATGTTGGTAATATTTTATTTTCAAGCATTTGTTTCTTAGACAGTGCCAACAAGCATGTGAATAGTGGTGAACAAGTAGACATTGCTGAATGCTGAACTAGTGTGAGAGCCAGTGTGGTATAGTGGCTAAGAGGTTGGGGCTGAGACTCAAGAGATCTGGGTTCTAGTTCCCACAAAGCCATGGAGCTCCCTGGGTGACTGTGGACCCGTCACTGACTACCAGTCCAATCTACCTCATAGGTTTGTTGTTGTGGGGATAAAATTGAGAAGAGGAGGAGAATAATGTAAACTGCGTTGAGTTCCTTGAAAGGAAAAAAGGTAGGATATGAATATAATAAACAAATTAGATATACTTTACCTGCCTTTTTCCTGCATGCAAAGAATCCCAAATGACCAAGATATCATCATAAAAACCTGTGAAGTAGGTGAGGCTAAGAGTGAGTGACTCCTCCAAAATCCCCCAATGAGCTTCATGGGCAAGCTGGGGCTAGAACCCAAAGGCCTCAGGTCCCAGTCCAACAGTCTAACCACCACACCACACTGGCTCTCCAGCATGGCTCCTCTTATGTTCAAAATACTGGAAGCTGGAAGGAATTTCCGTTTAGTACAAGCCTTGTTTGGAATGTAGGACAAGCTTTTCTTGCACACAGAGCTCTGTTTTAGCTGCTTTGACAGGAGGGGTATTTGCTGCCTTTGGGATTTTTTTTTTTTTCCTTTCTGTTCTTTCGCGAACTTTTGGATTGCCCAAAGCAGGCCAAACCAGTACTTCTCTTGTGTGTAGGAGTACTGCTGATTCGGTTGCAAAAGGAAGGCCCTCAGCCCTGAACATCACTTGCAACCCTGTGTGTGTTTAGACAGGGGAAAAGATCCTATGCTTCTCTGCATGCCCGAGTCAGCATGGCTTGCTGGAGCAATACTGAGAGCTACAGGATTTTTTTCTGTCTCAACTTGCGTAAGTTGCTCCCTAACAGAGAAAATTACACTGCCCGAAGTGGCAACCCCCAATCCTTTGCATTCACAATGCCATTCCTTGACCTCAACCTTCACCTTCTATGCTGTTAAAAAGATGATGTCATTTCCAGTGGAAAGGTCAGCCTTTCCACGCATGACTCTGTCCTTTCTCCCCACGACCAGTATTGAAGAGCAATGTTAAAAATATATCTGGAAAACTGTTAATATCAATTTGCATTTGTTTGCACCCCCTCTCCCCCCTTTCTCTTCTACCCTTAGGCTGCCACGCTTTTCTGCTTCTATCATTTTGACAGCCAGAAGCTAGAGGTTTTACTTTTATCCCTTGTGCTTCATACCGAATGTGTATCAGACACAAGGAAAACAGGACAGAGCTCGGAACTGTCAGTTTGACTATATCATGGGAACAGAGTAGTGGAAAGGCAGCCCATATGAATCTCAACTTGATGCATTTTAGTATAACTGCTCCCCCTCCCTTGTGTCACTGTAGCAAAGGTGTCAGTTTTGGAAAATTCTTGATTCCAGCATCAAGAGAAGGGCTGTTTTGGAATGACACAAAAAGTGCTCAAGGCTCATATCCTTGCCCAAAGATAATATGAAATTGTAATGTCAGAACTGCAGCATTCAAAGTTCCTTCAGAAAGCATATATAAGCCAAACACTCTAGAAGATTCATCTTAGAGTTATGCATGCTTTTGCTCACATGAATTTTAGCACAGAAACAACTCATGTACTTACCAGTATGTAAATGGCAACACGTGTCTTTTCTCAGTGTTTAATATATGCCTGAACAAATACCATGTGCCAAAAAGACACCCACACTGCCTTGAAACATAGTAGGGATTCATGCTTTGGAATCACACACTGTGGGAAAGTTGGTTTTCTTTAAGATGACCAAGTGTGTTATTCATATTATAGCAGTGGTTCCCAATCTTTTCTATGCCCTGCAACCCTACAAAATGTTTGATCTATTTTCACAACCCTCCCAAAAAAGTAATATCACATCTGAAGATGAAGAAGTCAAATGTTTAATTTTTGAGCCACAAATAGATCCACATAAGGTACTTCGGGTAAACAAATTGAACTAAAAAAATTCAAAAAAGTGCATAAAATTCAATTTAAAATTCAGTGCACAGATTCAGTTGTGGCAAATCACAACACAGCCTTCCTCTTTGTCACGTCTCCTGAAAGGCCACCTCGCACCCCCTGGGGGTGAGGACACCCTAGGTCGGGAACCCCCGCATTATAGTGTTAGCTATAGCTGATTGGTTTTTCCAGCCTCCTATCACTGGAAAGCCTATTCCTCATGGGCCCCAAAATTTCTCAGATCCATAGGAAAATTTGGCAGGAGAATCTTCTTTGCGAGGAGTATAAGCTGAGCAAAGAGAGATGTATACTGGAGCCCCTTCCATCTAATGTGGTGTGTCATTAGCCACACTATTTGAGCCAAAATTTTTTATGCTGTATAAAAACTGTGAAATAACTAGTCTGGGGAGAAAAAGATAAAATGGCAGAAATAGCACAAGAAGAATGGTTTGGGATGAGCGTCAATTGATATTCCAGAGAATCAGGAATTGAAATGCCCATAAGAATGCCTAGCGCAGATTGCCCCCAGGTCTCAGAAAATGTGCATACAGACAGTTGAATAGTTGAGTTTTAGCACAATAGAAAGTTTGCATTGTGAGGAAGATATTCTACTTTTGCAATTAGTTTTGTGCCCATTCCAAAACATATACCACACTTCTCCTTTTGGGAGTTCAGAACAGATTATGTGGAGGAAATTCAAGGCCGTGTGATTCTAGGCGGCTGGGTAAAAAATCAGCTATATAGTCCTATTGAATACCAGTCACTTAATAAGTGCAACTCATATTTGGCAGATCAATTCTTCCCTAGTGGAACTTACCTTCCTCAAGGAAAAAGATTTTGCAAGTGAGAAAACTCCAGCAGTTTGTATTTATAGTTGGAGGAAGAGATGCAGCTGCAACACTACGACTGAGAGTGTAGCAGGCTCCTGCGTTTGTTGCCACACGGTATACTTTTGTGGGTGCTTATAAATGACAGGTTCCTCCTTGTGGCTGCATGGCTTTGCTTGTGGTACGCTTCTTTTTGTCACTACATGCATCTGAGTATTGCTTGCTTCTGTTTGTGTAGGTTTGCCCATGGTGTGCTAGTTCATGAGAAAAGAAGAGTGACCCCCAACTTGCCCCAACATAGCGTAGGCACAGACAAAGGTTCAGCAAGAGAGTTGAGCCAGGAGCACAGAACTGGCTAGAGGTAGAGAACCTTTTCCTTTCCAGCTGAATGGTGACTTTTCCTTTTATAAAGAAGCCTATGAGTGAACAGGGCTGGAGGGAGATAGTAAACCCCAGCAGGGAGAAAATTAATGTTGCACAGGTAGTCAAGCCTGTCAAGCAAAGAGTCATCAAAAACCACTTCTCAGCTTTACATTGACAAGCTAAACAACTATTCCTACACTGTATAGCTCGGGCAAATGATAAAGATAATAACAGAACATAGAAACATAGAAACAAAGTGAGTCAGAAGGGGACTGCTGGGCCATCTAGTCTGATCCCTGTTTCCAGCCAACTCCACTCATGTAATCCCCAACATGTAGTTGTCCAAACTTTCCTTGAACACCCTCACTGATGGGGCCTCAACCACCTCCCCATGAATCACATGTAATAGAAACATGAATCACATGGGAATAATAATAGTAATAATAATGGACTTAGAGCTTGATATAAACTTTATTGAGAAGACATGTGAGAAGTGCTTTTGATGCCAAAAATGCATGTAAACTCTACATTTTATAGGGTCAGTTTTATTTTGTGTATATGCTCCACCATGGGATTATAATCAGTAAATTTCAAGCACAAGGAAGTTCTAGAATTACAATGGAAAATGGGGCAAGACCAGAACTGGGCATGATTGGCAAGGAGGATATGGGCAGGCAGGAGAGGTATGGTGAACTGGGAACTGGAGGATCGTGTAGAGCGGAGAACTTGCTCTACACAATCCTGAATCTTGAGGCTTGCTCCCCACTGCAGCTTGATGACCTTTTGTGACTACAGTGGGAAAAAAGCAGAAAGAATTGGACTTGTGTGTATACATTTCAACTAATAAGCTAATTTCAGGACAAAAAAGTGATGGTTGAGATTAACAGGATTCTTCAAACATGGTCTCACCAATCATCTCCTGCCCAATTCCTGCTCACATGCCCAATTCTTGTTCCCATGTGATGTGTGAAAAGAAAGTATGTGCAAATTAAGCAGTGAGTGCCTGAGAGAGTTTAAAGAGCTTCCCAGAAATTTATGCAAATCACATTGGGAATCAGAAATGAGACAAATGTATGTGTTTTACAGTTTGAGAATATATCCCTAACTAAATCTATGGCTGCAGACTTCTACTCATGTTTTTTAAACTTCTGTATGAACACATATACAAATTTTATATAATGTACACATGAATTTACACATTAATGTATCTAGTCTTCACATTTTTTGGTCACATACACCTTCTAGGTGAAATCTGTTTGTGAATATTTTGGAGATGTATGCATTTTTCTTCATGCATTTTTCGAATATTGTACTGAATACATTTTTGTTTTGTTTTACATTTCCAATTGTGAATAGTGTTGGGTCCAAAAATCACCACTACCATTAAAAAATGACTGAACCAATTTTTCACACGTCCTTATTTCCAGGCAACCAAATGTGGCTGTGATTTTGGAGAGTAGAACCATGGTTTATAGTTGAAAAAATCCAGAAAAAAATAGTAATTATTTAGCTGGCCAAAGAACAAAGGGCTTCTCTCCTTTTCAGAATGTACAGTACACAATTCAACAGGTGTGGCTTTCTCCCTTTTGAAATGGTGATGAAAGAATTGCACCTGTGGAGCCTCCATCTTCTTGAAAGTTACTAAAGACAGGAGCCTCATCTCTTCTGAAATACATCATTCTGCCTTGGCAATGAATCTCCCAATATTATTGGCTGTCTCTCACATTCTATTTTTCCTGTTAGTGCAGCTGTATTCCCAAAACAATGAAGTTGACAGAAACATTAAATTCTACCTCTAGATGGGGCTGCTATCCACAAGACACTGTGCTGCTATAAATATACATACACACACAATGCAGCCAGGAACCTGAAATCAAACAATGCAAGTTTGTCAAATTTTTAACCTCATCATACTTTTTATTCCTATTACCTCCACTTCAAGTTAATGGAGTGTTATGTTGATGTCAGTTCTGTCTTGTTCCCTTCCTTTCTGGAAAACACAGCCTAAACATCAACTGAAGTTGACTAAAGAAGGACAAATACACACACATCTAAAGGACAATAGCAGGAAAAAAATCCTGCATAATAAGCGCACGCATATTTACCACCTGCAGTCAAAACATTAGCGTATGTCCAGGAAAATGCCTGCTTTACCTTATTTTTCATGATTAATTGCTTGTGTGTTGCTTCATAGAAAGCTGCCATAGGAGTTGGCATGCCTGGTTCCCTGTCCCATCTGAGAGTCGATTGTAAATTGTCAGGGCTTTATGGTACTACAGCTCCGGATCTTTGCTTTGTTGCCACTTCGCCTGCTCTGAGTGAGCAGACCAGGAAAGGAATGAGGAGGAGGTGTGGATTGCCTCCAGAAGGAGAACCAAGCAAATGCACAGCGGCAACATTATCCAAGGAAGCACAGATGGAAATGGTGGGTAGAAAGTCACTGACGTGGTAATCCAAGGCCCTTTGCAAACTAGAAGCAGCACTGACCTATACAAACTGCTTTACAATTGCTTTCCTTCAGCTTCGGCTGATTCATCAGCTGCACCCCTACCTGGGGAATGACTGCCTGGCGACAGTGACACACGCGCTGGTGACTTCCCGTCTGGACTTCTGTAACGTGCTTTACGTGGGGCTACCCTTGAAGACGGGCCGGATACTTCAATTGGTTCAAAATAGAGCTGCCAGGCTGCTGACGGGGACTGGGCGTTATGTTCACATGACTCCAGTCCTCCATCAGCTTCACTGGCTTCCCATTGAAGTCCAGGCCCAATTCAAGGTGTTGGTGATGACCTATAAAGCCCTAAACGGCTTGGGTCCTGGTTTCCTGAGGGAGCGCTTACATCCATATATGCCCGCCCGCCCGCCCCTTGAGATATGCGGGAGAGGCCCTTCTCCGGGAACCCTCCGTGAAAGAAATTAGGAGGGTAGGTACTCGGAGGAGGGCTTTCACTGCGGTGGCGCCCAATCTATGGAATGTGCTCCCCAGAGAGGTTTGCCTGGCACCGTCGTTATTTGTTTTTCGGCGCCAGGAGAAGACCTTTTTATTTAAGCGTCATTTTAATTGTTAACAGTATTTGCTTATTTTATCTGGCCAGGGCGACTTCTTTTATATTGTTATGTATTTTATATTGTTATTTTTATATTGTTACTATTGTATTTTTCTTCATGTTGTGAGCCGCCCCGAGGCTTCAGCGAATGGGGCAGCATATAAATGTTTTAATAAATAAATAAATAAATGATGCCTGCCTTTAAAACAACTGTGAGGACTAGACTACTGTGGCTTTAATGTAAAGCTAAGTGGATGTGGCAAAGAAATATGCATAAGGCAACTTACTGAAACTGGCTGAGGAGCCAATGTGGTGAGGTAGTTAGAGTGCTGGACTGGAGATTGGGAGATCCATGTTCCAGTCCCAGTTTGACTGTAAAGCTTACTGGTGACCTTGGGCCAGTTACTCATTCTCAGGCACAGGGTTGTTCTTTTGAGGATAAAATGAAGCAGAGGAGGATTATGGCATTTGGCTTGCTCACAAGGGGAAAAGAGCAGTGTATAAATGCAATATCGCAACAGTGGCAATGGCAGTGATGTGGGCTTGGCTCAGTTCATTCACTCATTGTTGCATCTCATTATGCCTGCTGCTGCTGCTGATACTGAATTAACATCCTGCCTTTTTTCCTCTTGTGAGGAAACCCTTACTTAGTTCGATTAAGAAACGGGCTCTGAAATCTCTTCAATGGATAAATGTCAAGGACATTATGTGGCGAGCAAGACTTCTGGCTCCAAAGATTATGCTGAATTGCTTAAAAACACCTACCACACATGCACACACGCAGGAAGCTGAGTGTAAACACAGAAGAGTAAAGAAGCAAAGAGAATTGCTGCAGGTTGCCACTGTTATTTTCAGCAGGGCTAAAAACATTAATTCCTCATCACCGTAATTAATTAATTAATCAATCAATCAATTCCAGTTTTTAAATCTGGATTTCAAAATTTCCGCAATGCTTAGATGATTAGTGTCAGCAACACTACTGTTAAAAATGAATACATTATGCCTCTTTAGTATAATTTGTCTATGTTGCTTAGTCTAACTATTCTCTTCATTGAAATCCTCCAGAATATAATCCACACTGACACACTGGCTGTGATTCCATATCATAGCTTTTATTGTAAACCATTTGGATAGTTTGGGAGGTATATAAAAGCTCAAATAAATAAAGCACGCACACATGCACTCACGCACCACCGTTCTTCAAATAAGCCCCCTGGGTCACTTGTTTGCGGAACAACCTCTGGTATGCCTGATGCTGTGGGTAAGTTCTCCGCCTCAGCCCTCCAGCTTGCTCCACCACTCATTCTAGTCTCCTTTGTGGCAGAACCAGTCTTGTCTGCCTCTCCCCAGTCCATTTTTTTGTTGTTGTTCAGTGCTGGGGTGTATTTATTTCTCTAGAGCTTTAAGAAGTGCAACAAGGGATAATGATTATTTTTTCAGTTACTATTGCCAGTCACTGTCACTACTGCCGGTCTTTCAGAAGAGCACAAGTGTGCTGTTACAGCAGTCAGCTATGCGTAGCCTGCTTGGTCATTGCCCCCTTTTGTTCAGCCATCGAAGCAGAGTATGTAACAGACTGACATGCTGAGACTGCATATTGGCTAGTTTCTGCACAGTTGCCAGGGATGAATTGCCAAATTGTTGATGGAAATCCATCAGTAAAACAGGGTGGGGCAGCGAAGCTGCACAACAAAAGTGCAGCAAAACAGGGAGGACAATCTCTCTTCCATAGCAATGTAATCTTCCCAGTTTTAAATACTTAGTTCGCAGCACTCCCAACACTTCAGAGACTCCAAGGGGAAATATTAACTCCCCCCACTTTTCAAAGCGGCTTCTGTGAGCTCCTTCCTGATGCTCCCTCCTCCTGATTTTCAGTGCCTCCTGAGATTCTCCATTCTCTTATTGTTATTTCTTCCTAAGTCCTTCACAATGGTGTACACATACTCATGTCAGTAGCTCTAAGTATGCACTTATGGAAGACTTGATGAAAAATAAGAATACTAAAAAAGTTACAGCTCCAATTGTGCATTTTGAGGCACTGATCCTTCTTTAAAAAGGTGGGTGGCAGAAACAAGCCATGGTTCTTCCAATGAGCTTTTCCAGTATCAGTGAAAGGGTGAAATCATGAAAAGTGACTGGTATGGACTTTTTTGGCACTCTTACTGATTGGGTCTGTAGCTGACTGTGGTAACCCATAAACATCATTCTCCAGGGTTATTATTACATTGCATTTATATCTCGCCTTTCTTCCTCTTGCAAGGAACCCATGGTGTTCCCTCTCTGTTTTATCCTCACAATAGCCATGCTGTGAGGTAGGTTAGACTGAGAGTCAATTATTGGCCCAAAATCATTGACTGGGCCTCATGACTGAGTAGAGACTAGAACCCAGATCTGCTGAATCCCAGTTCAGTACTCTGAACCGACATCATAGAGGACTGCTCAAAAATCCATCATCACTGTGAGCCTGGGTGGGTCAGTCCCACCCAAGCAGAACTGGAGGAGTTCTGGATTCTAGTCACCGCTCAGCCATAGAGCTAACTGGGTGACTTTGGGTCAATCACAGACTCTCAGCCCAACCTACCTCACAGCGTTGTTGTGGTGGGGAGGAAGAAAATTATGTACGCTTACTTGAGTTCCTTGAAAGGAAAAGAGGCAGGCTATTAAATTAATAAATAAGAACAACCCACTGAAAAGCCATGGGTTCTCAAGGTGGCTTGTTTGTGAAAAATAAACAACACAGCAATCCAGCATGGTTTCTCACCTATGGCTGGTTGTCATGTCAAGCAGAGCAAGTCACTGTAACAATATTGTTTCAAAAGAAGTTGTCTCTTAATTCGGAATGTCTGAATCAATTCACATTTTAGTCTTGATTGTGTTCCTGATGAAGTCTATTCCATCTTGTTGTTCCATTAATCTACTACCTTATGCAACGTGAAAATGTATTTATATACTTCATAGAAGGTTTTGCTGTGTTAGTCGGTTGCAGCAAAAAACCCCCAGAGCCTTATGGAACCTTAAAACCTAACAGATCCATTTTGGTTCAGGCTTTTGTGCACTATAGTCCACTTCATCATATGCATGAAGCACTATTAATACAGACAGACAGGGAGACAGATAGAGAGATAATGGTTGGGAAGCAGGGGGCTGTAAACTGTGCAATCAGGAAAAAATAGAGAAAGTACTGAAGTGACAGGCATATTATTAAAAGTGGTCTGATAATAGTAACTGGTACCAGTTGCCGGTCACTGTGTTATCAACAGCAATTGCTTCGTGAATGACTACTGTTAAAATGTGACTATCACTGTCAGTAGTTTTTGACCTCTTCTGACTTTATTGTTTACAATTCTCTCCCTATTTCACCCTGATGCTCCATATATACCATATATATAAACCTGAAACTCAATAACACTTTATGAGTCAGACAAAGTAGACTATATTCTGTGAAAGCATAAGACTAAATAAATCTGTTAGTCTTTCAGGTGCTGTAAGACTTTTTCTTATAGTTAAATTAGAATTTTTAAACATACTTTTCTTCTTTAAATGTATGAATATATTTTTTTCTGCAAATAATATTTTAAAATGCATTCTGATTTTTTATTTTTTTTTGAGCTGAGAGATGCATCGCAAGGTGTAGAAAGTGCAAAAGCTGGTGGATAGATACATTTGGATCTGCACGCAGATCTTATCAGTTTTATGATGGAATTCATAAAGACTGGATTCCTTGAGCATTCCTCCTCTTAAATGTTTAGAACATCCAGCACTCAAGTTTTTGGTTCCCTTCCTCCAGACAGGGAGCCAGAAGATGGGTCCTCCCTCTCCTCTATAAAAGGGATGGGGAACATGTAGTCCAACAACATCTGGAGGGCCATGGTTTCACTCATCCCTAACTTTTGGCAGTACTGCTTACTGCTTGTAGGTGTTATAGTCCAATAACATCCAGAAGGCCAATGTTCCCCACCACTGTCCTGTAGGGAGGGGTGTACAAAGTAGGTTTCACAGAAAAAAATGTTTAGTTTGCATTTTAATGTGAATTTAACTGATTTCTATCCACTATGCTAACTGAACCTGCTAAAGCAAAAAGGGCAATGTGAATACCACTTCTAATATCCTTTATTCTGTTAAGGAAGAAAGCAATCACAAAAAATAAAAAAATAAAAAATCAGAAGAGGAAGCAACTGATGAATAATGTATGCTGGTTTCTTGCCTGGAAAGCTTCTTCACTTTCTATTTAAATGTCTGTTTTAGTTTGTCCAGGACATTGTTAAAAGGCATGGGGAGGGGAGGGGGAGGATAAAGTAAGTTTAAAAAAAACCTGCTGCAAAGAATTTATTCTGACAAACAATTCCTAGGGTGCATTTTTCCTTAATATTAATATGTGTGTGCATCTGAAACTTAGAAACAAATAGAGGTAGATGGTATTCCTGCTCCATCCACTCCCAACAGTACTTATAGGCCTAAAAAAAATCAGAAAACTGAAACACTATAAATTGGTTCTAAAAAGAAACCTTTTAGTTCAGTCCTTTTTTATATCCTATGACTCTAATTCACATCCATTTAAAGCAACAGAATTTATTTCAAATCACTTAAGCACATTAAACTCGGTGCTAGGTGATGGTTCATGTGCTTATATAAGAATACGGTAGTGATGTATGATCCTATGAGTCAAGTACTTGATTTCAGTCTGAAAGATTTAACTACATACTTAACTCTTCCACTAAAATAAATGCAACTTAAAGCCTTCTTGCTCATTCTGCTGTGAATTGTGTGGTGGGCTTTCTGAAGCGAAAGAGTATCTAGGATGAGCGAACCATCACAAATTATGGGTGGTGCCATCTTAGAAATGCTCACATGCACATCTATTTATGGTTGCTGTTGCTGTGCAGTTGTGGAACATGGTGCTAAGAAGGAATTCCTTGACAATCCTTGACAACAAGAGATCTGTGGAAAGATATGATCATAATAGGGTCTGAGACCACATAATGCCCCTAATATGTAAAACGCTAGCCCCCAGCTTTTCACAGACAAAATAAGGAGTTGGATTTGCCTCCAGCACCCTTATTCCAGTAACATGAATTGCTGCTGGAGAGCTACCATTCACATTATGTTCTTCTCTGCCTGCAATATGCTATATTAATTTATTCTGCAATAGCTGTTCTTATAATATTTCTTTTAGTCAATCATTCAAAGCAAACTTTGCCACTTGTACTACTGGCATGGTAGGCTGTGAACTTCATGGTGCCCCACTGCACATTTCCATTAAGATTGGGCAATTGGTCTCTTTCCCGTTCATTGAACTTTCTTATGAGTTCACCCATAAGTCTGTTTTGTCCCATTTCCAAATTAACCTGCATTTTAAAGCATTAACATTTACATCCAAGTAGTGCTGGAGAAAATGTATTTTCTCTCAAAATACACTTTTCCAAACATATGATAAAATATGATAAAACAGAAGTTCCAAATAATGCTAAAAGATGAGAACTGTGCTGCAACTTTGGGGAAGTGACAAGACCGATCACCACTTTAGGCACTGGGAGTGAATGGGCAAAGGGGCTTGCCAGGAATGAAAGGGGTGGTAGCCCTACCTGCTGGATGCTGATGTCTATGCAGGCTAGATGGGCCACTTCCAATATGCAATCTACATCAGTCTGAAGGAGCCCCTTGGCAAGTATCCACTCACATGTAGGAGCCCCTGGATTCTGACACACTCGAGCCCAGTGGCATGGCTAGTGCATTCACCAGCATCTAAGAGCCTGCTGCTTCTCAACAGCCATTGCACACATTCATTATCGAATGCCTAAAGAAAGTTAGTGGATGAGTAACTTCCCACCACACATTAGTCCAGGGGGTGGGTCAAGTCATTTTGTACTGGTATTCACAAAGACAGAATTTCTCAAGCATTTCCTATATTTCCATGCATATGTACTTAAGTCAAAACATCTCCAGTCCCAGTCAGAGATTTAATTCTAGGGGGTTGGACCATAGTGCTGAAGGCTAAAGAACTGCAGCTCTAGGCCACAAGAGAATTCATTGTGTGAGCACATGCACACACACACCTCCTCTAAAAGTAAAAAATTACCAACAGGTACCAAAGAAACAAAGTTTCCCTGGTAAATACAGACAGGAGCCAATGGAATACTGATTTATATATAACAACGTTCAGTTTGTTTCATGGGTACAGCACTACAGTTTTGACATTTCCTGAATGTCAGGCTCAGGGTATGTGTGTGTATTTTAAGTAAAAGGAGTTTTATATGTTACCTTTATTGAAAAGAAGCAGCACTTCTCAGAGTACAGTTAGAGATTTTGTAGAGCAAGGGTAAAAATAATCTTGTGAAAATGGGGAGGGGGGGAGGGCGGGGGCCAGCTGGCTACAGTGCTGCGTTGTTCAAGCATTACAGCCTTTCATTCTTCAGAACTACATTCCCATAGTAGCTCAGGTCACTAATGAAAAATGAGGTTGTTGATTTTAGTCTAGTCTCTAGAGGACCACAACACAAACCACACAGTTCAACGCAATTAGCAGCTTATTCAGCAGAGAACCAAACTTGGAATAGCAGGATTCCTCAACATCAGGAGATGAAAGAAGACTGTCAGAATTGCAGATTGAAATGTTCACAGTTTTGGTTTATGCTGTGCCTCATTCTAAGCTTCTATGAGTTTAATCAGTGGGACGGGGGGAGTGACTCTCTAAAAACAGGAAGGCTGAACCATACCTTTATTCTGCCCCAGTTTAAATATGCTCATTTATGAAATGATTTCATAGCTTTTTCCTCTTCTGATCCCACCCATTTTCAGGGACTAAGAAGCATGGGTAGCCTTTTTCCTATTAATATTCTACTCAACCACTGGGTACTTATTAATTTGGGTTTACTTGACACAGGGGTATATGAGAACTCTGTAAAAAATAAAAGCCAAATTCTGTCAGTTCATCATTCATCAAGCCCACTGTCTTGTCCCTGAACAGTCTGGATCTGAGTTTTGTTTTAAAGGGAGGAAGGCTGAACACAAGAGAGCTTGACTGCTCTTGGAGGAAATACTTATTGATCACTGCAACTGTGCATGCAATCCTACAACACTAGCCCTATCTGCAGCAAACTCTAAGAACAATGTACAAGGGAGCGGAAGAGAAGGAGGAAAGGTGAAAACTTAAGGTTATATGCTCAGTATTAATCACCTACTTTACTTTAACATACCTTAACCGTATTCATAACCAGGCTAATCTAGAAGAGATGAAAGGGGGATTTTCTTCACTCTTTCCATGTTGGCTTATCTGTGGGTTAAGAATTTAACTACTCCAGTGCTTAAGTTAGAGCAGAACAAAGAGAAGCTGGGAAGGCCAGGCCCTCTTAGGACACTAATTAAGTTTTGGACACTAATGAACATTCATATTCCATGAGTGTGTGCAGGGGTGTGTGCTTAAATGAAGGTTTATATTCATCCAGTTGTTCAGTACAAGATAAACTAGCCTTCACAGCATGCTGGCCAATGATTCTGAAGGTCCTGGGATGAATAAGAAGCCCCACTCACAGTTTCAGAATCAAAATAACTGAAAATATATTTGATCATATAAATTTAAAATGTTTACTCTGCTGCAATAAGAAACAATGATGACATCCCCTCCATGTAGTGCTGGATCTCCAACCACTACAAGATTTTTGGGTCTATGCCTAAAAGGAGATCAGTATTTGGGGCTGGATCCAGATTTATGCTAGATCAAGCATACAGACAGAAGTAGACTTCCTTACTCCTCCATCCACCTCCCTGAAAATGCTACACAGAGTCAGAAGACCCTGCTGAATGAAGTGACCTGCTGGCTTTAGTGGAAAGGGGGTTTCCAAAAATTGGGCAGAGGAACCTTCCATGAGCATTGACTTCCTGTTGCAGCAGACAGATCCATCCATTGAGTTATTTTTTATTTGTTATATTTTTAACTCCTTCCCATACAGTACATAAAGGCATAATAAAAACAATGATTAAAAATAGTATGCAATAAAACCAAGGATTACTTAATTTACTGCAGAACAGTTTGGCTTGGTTTAAGCAACCTAAGAAAATACATACAGGTCAGAACTGATGATACAGAGACATCCAATTCCTTACCAGAAAGAGGAAAATGCCTCACCCAGTGGGCACAGAGCCTGTTTTTTTGTGCTTGGTGCTACAATATACACCCCAACAATAAAAACAGCCTTGCAACACATACCATGCCTTTCCTTTACCATATGCAAGTGCTATGAGAGCTATCAACATCCAGGTCAGATGAATGTCTCCCAGGTAGGCATGAATACTAGCACTTACTTTAGGAATTATCACAGCTGTCAGGGAAAGATTTTGCTTAATATAAATTTCACACCTTCTGGATGCTAGGTCATAAATCATTCTAGATCCGTCTGTCAAACAAGAAGCAGGGGTACAAGCAAACTTCACAAGAGCGATCTCACATCTTTCATGGTTCAGTCATGCTCCCTCTTATCTCTTCTTGTCATCAGAATAATTCCCTGGGGAATTCAGCTCAAATTCTGTGATTCTCTCAGTTCTATCACAGCTTTCTTTGTATCCATTTCTGATTCATTCCGGTGCTCTACTATTTCCAGTGCTACCTCTCTGAGAACTATCATGGTTGTATACCTGTATGCACAATATATTTTAACTCAACTATAACATTTCAAAGTTACAAAATGTGGGAAATACATGCAAAATGATGGGTGTGTTATATCAATGGTTTATCACTTGGATTTCATACAAAAGTAGCAGAGGAAGATTTATGAATTCTAAGAATGTGATACTGAGGGCTGCCTCACTAGAATTTTTTTTAGTGCCCAGTATTTATCAGGATGATTCTTTGGAGTCATATTCCTCATTCCTAGCAGTACAATGGGCTCAGCTTAGTTTACTACCTAGGAAGGGACATTTGGAAATTCTACTATACACGAATTCATTATTACCATCAATTCATAACAATAATTGAAAAATATCAGAAGGAGCTTGTTATGGCTGGCCTGTTATGGCCCATTCACCCAGACCATACTGACCCTATCTTTCCCAAGTCCAAGAGAAAGTAATCTCCTTTTTGCAATCAGTTACAAGTTTTAGCTAAATAAAATAGAAGTCAGGTTATTTGGGTGCTGGACTTGCAATGTAGATGGCCTGGCTGAGGTCATTTCAAGGCCAAGCCCCCTCACCCCCACCAAGGTGTCTAAGCAGTAAAGTTTCTTTTAGTATCCATCTCATTTAGAATGAGCAAATTACCAAGACTGCTTAACAAATACATTATTAATAGATATATTTTCAAAGATGTGGACCTTGGAATAATAATTTTACCATATAAAACACATCTAGAAACCTGAAAAGAATGGAATCTCACCAAACAATGAAATTCTATGTATGTTTCCTCAGAAGTAAGTATCTTTAAGCTTAAGCTTACTGCCATGCAAGTGTTTTCTAGAGGGATTAACAAATACAACACTACACTACACTGCACTGCACTGCACTCACAACACAACACAGTGCTTTCTAATTTGTTTGCAGTTGTTAATTGACTCAGTTGACACCCAACATTACATAAGCAGACTTCTACTCACACAAAAGTACTCTGTTTTCAGCAACTGGATTTTCTGGGGGAAGGCAGGTTTAGGGGTGCTGCAGGTGGAAGGAGGAATCTGTTTTCCTGACAGGTGTCATTCTGTTGGTGGATGCACATAACTGGACAGACCCCCATGTTTCGCTTTATGCAACAAATGACTACATATATTTTATTGGGCTGTTGAAGAAGCAGTAGAAAGTGACAGCCATTTCAATCTGCCTTATATCATGCAGGAGTTTTTTGTCCATCCATACTGCCTGCTCTGACTGGCAGTGACTCTTCAAGCTTTTCTATCATCTGCTACCTAACCTTTTTAATATGAGGGGTGCAACCTGGGACTTCCTTCCCATGAAACAACAGTTCTACTCCTGGGCTGTAATCTGATCCTAAGAAAACTGCTATAAACGAACACATTTGGTTAATGGAGAAAAACTATAGACTTGCTCCTGAATTTTAACTACAGTAAAATTTGAATCAGATTTAGAAAGTTCCACTTGGGTGAAACATCAAAAAGTTGTTGAGGAAATACCAAGGTGTTTTGATAAGAATGGTGGAGAGAGGAATGGGGGCATGGGTGTTTCACATTTGTAAGTGGCTGCAAAATTCCACTAAATGTAAATTTTGCTGTAAATTTGGTGGTTCCCTATTGTGAAAAATGGCTGGATTTTTTTTTCCAGGAAAAGCAGACGACTTTCCAAAACATTGCCATTGCATGAATATAGTAGCTGCCTGATAAAGCAGGACTCTAGTTTGGGCTGCCAGAATATGCCATTTATGCTTTAGAAGCTTATGGGAAAGAAAATACTTTTGATCTTTCTTGGAAACTTTTAGCTGATTTCTCTAGGCAACATCCACATTTTGTATAATTGCTTTATTTAACTATTAAGATTGCATTTTGTTAATAATGCTCATGCAATGTACAGGCTGCT
The DNA here is from genome assembly GCF_004798865.1 of Varanus komodoensis. NCBI lineage: Eukaryota > Metazoa > Chordata > Lepidosauria > Squamata > Varanidae > Varanus > Varanus komodoensis. The sequence goes on along the minus strand of NW_025335268.1, from coordinate 33,391,708 downwards.
TATCACAGCCAGCAGGCTGCTTACACTTGATTATGCCTGATCCTTCTTGAAAGAATAAACTATTTATCAACAACTGACTTAAAACTAACAGTACTTGCAATGGCACAAAACTGTAAAGACAAGCTGGGAACTCTAAACTCTTCACAATGTTTATTAAGGTCTGAATGATGCCAAGAAATGCATTATTTATCAGCTTAGCACTTGATTAGGTGTTAAATAGCTGTCACAAGAGATTTCAGCAGTAACTGGGTTGACTTCCAGAAACTGTCACATTATGGTGTGATCTGGGTTAGAGAACTGGGGGAAGGGAGAGAAAGAATCAGTTTGGGTGGTGCTCCTTTGGCTTGTGAAGGAATTGCAAGGATGGGGATGGGGTAGAATGGGGAAGGATGAGCCCCATTGCCAAAATGGAGCATTTGCCATTCTGTGGTGCACTTTGTTCTTTCATTCTAGTGCCTTTCTTCAGGATAAGAGCCCAAACAGGTAGGATAGGTCCAAGATGGAAAGCAACCAAAGCTAGTAGAGAGAGGCTACAGGAAAGCCTGGGAACAGTACTGATGCCATGACTGAAACTGGGAGACTTACACAAAGCAGGAGTATGTCTGGGCCTAAATTCCATTTAGGAGAAGTTTTTGGAGGCCCCTATTGCAGTATTGGGCAGAACCAATTGGCAGGGCAAACTCTTTAGAGTAGCAATAGAAGATGTCCATGAATCAACAGAAGCAGTCCTTAAGGACTTAAATAATAAATGCTTTTTTCTTATATGAATGTCCTGAATTCTGTTAATATTAGTATTCTCATACTATCAGATGCATATTTAATCAGTCCATTTCCCAGGCTCAGAGACCTAAGACCAAAATGCTGCCAAATGTGAGCAATATAGCTATATATATATTTTCATTTTCTGGAGTTCAGAAGGGCGGCATAATCTTTTCAAGCAAAACTGGTTTCAGTTGCCACTTGCAAAGATTGTCGGACCCCATCCCTTTTCTAAAGAAGATGGGTTAGTTGCAGGGAGTTACAGGCCATGACTGCTAGCTCCTGTGCTAAGACATGAAGCCCGTGTATCACTATGCCAGCAAACAGAAGCGTAAACAAGAAACATCTCTCTTCTGTGAAGCTTTCTGCATTTTCTCTGTGAGGCTTTCTGTATTTCCAGGTCCTTCAACCACCTGTCTGGCACATGAGAGTCCAAAAGCATGGCAGGGATCATTTTCTGCAATGATCAGTCAGCAGTCACTGGTTGTGATGCCCCAATTCTGTGATATTACAGAAGCCTGGAGTTCACAGATGCAAGAAGTCATTTAAATAGCTCCTGTGTACTGATTTGTGGCCTAGTTGCACATAACCATCTTAGTACATCATAACATGGTTTGTATTTAAGCAATGCATCTAATGTGTTCAATGGGAGTGGGCTGTCAAGCAAAATTTGCTGTAATATCTTTGTTCAGATTAGTAATACTACTATACTAACTTAAAAGTTATCTTAATCTCTCACCAAATTACTAACTCTCAGAAGGTAAACATGTTCAGAAGGTTTCCCCTCACCCCCATGCATATATGCGTTCAAGAGTAGAACATGCATGGAAGTGTCATAATTAAAGAGCATGATACTAAATCTGCAATATGCCAACAACCAAATAATATCAAAAATCAAGTTATATCTAAAGATACATATGTTCAACCCAATTCAGTTCCACTGAAGTGAACTGACATTTAACAGTGAAGAACAACAATTTCAAAAACAATTCACACACACAAAACTATATCCAAACACGTTTAGCTGACACAAATCTTGCAAGGGTTAATCCTGGAGCTTGTGCCAATATAGAGACCTGAGGATAACTTTCAAGATCAGTTTTAATTGTAAACTCAATTTTCATCATTTCAAAAGTTGTAGTGATCAGACTTTGAGAGAACAAACAGCCACAAAGCAGTACAGTTATTCATAAGCCATCTCTGAAACCTGGCAAGATGTATTTTGACCTATCAAATGTTTGTTAACTTATGCCTAGCTAGTCAAGTTGACTGAGGATAATGGAAGCCCTGAAGGTTTCTGTACTGAATCATTCTAGATCTTTCTTGCCTGGTGCAAAAAGCTACCAAACACTGTTGCTACTACTCAGATCACCTGAGAAGTTTTCACTGCCAGTTGTCCTTGACTCTGGCCTTTTCATTTTTCCTTTGTTTTTTAAAAGACAAATATAAACATGCCCATCCCTTTGCAGCACCCTAACTCTAGGATGGAGCCTGTCAACAACGGATCAACTCCAATTCTACTTCTCCAATTTGAAAGCAACTGAAATGCAAATGTCATTCCTCAAACAGAGGCCTAGTGTTATTTCCAGAAAGACTGAGACCTATCAGTCATGCAACTCAATCCTGTGCAAATGCACACAGATGCAAGTCCCACAAACTTTCACAGCACTCGAAATGGATATACATAGGACTGTATGAGAACAGACACTCTAACTTGTAGGGGAAGCAGGTGACTCCCACACCCACTGAATTTTTGAAGCATTTATTTTCACGTCAGAAAATGCTCAAACCCTGTCCACTGCACTTTGAAAGTAATCTGTCTACACTTCCTAATGTTTTAAAATATAGCATCCTAAAGATAATATGATTTTCTCCCATTTGCTAAAGCATATTAGCAGATTAACCAGTTACACATCTTCCATTTGTCTAAATTAATTAGTTTTAACATCCTAATGGATGAAAGAAGCATTTTGGACAAATTATAGCAAAGAAGCCTGCCTATACAGAACATTAGAGAGGAACAACTTTGCCCTAGATAAAGAGGAACATGTTATCTTACCTTCAAATATAAATGAATAGGCAGGAATTACCACAGCTTCAGTGGCACAGCATTTTCTATCTGTTTAATGGAAAGGATGAAAGGGCAGATGCAAAAGGAAGATTTTGAAAGAAAATATTAGAGACACACTTTTGACCCTGTCTTTCCACTTGGTATGTATACAGAACAACTCCAGTAAGTCACTAGTGAAAACAGTTGGTAACAACCAAAATGCCCTGAATTGCAGAAGAGATGCAGAGTGAAGAAAAATTAGTTCTCTGCTACTCTCAAATGCAACTAACAACTAAGTCTGATAATTCAGTTAAACTGTATGAAGGAAGAGTAACAATGAACAGAGAGGCAACATAATGGTATTGCAGTGTGGCAGAGACTATCCATCTAGACCTTAGCCTTCAGTGTAAACTACACCATTTGTACAGAACACCAAAACACCTGCAAGAAACTCTGGAAGGTATGTCTATTTTGAGAAAGTTGAGATAATTTAAACTAGTGGGTTAGTAACAAGAGGTTATTATTAAAGAGAGAGAAAAATAGAGAAAGAGAAATTTCTTATGCTAATGGCTACTTGGGTTTGGTTGTTTCCTAGATCTTGGCCAGGAAGCTCATTAGCTGCACAGCTTCTTTCCAGCTTGTCTACCAAGCCTCAAAGCCTTATAAATCCTCACCGTGGGTGAGTGATTGCTTAACTCTTCTTCAATGGTAGTAAATGTCCTAGACTCAGGAAAAAAATAGGGGACATTTCAAACTAACAGAACTACAACTAGTCAATTTCAGATTTTTGCCCAAGCAGTGGTTTCTGAAATTTCTGGTGATCAATTTCCAAACTGAAATGAACATAGTTGTCCAATTACTAACTCTGGTGAGAGGTGACTGAGATGATGGGTTATCTTAGAATGCCTACATTTCAACTGCTAATATAAAATGAACAGTAAGAATGTTTGCGAACAGTCTTCTGTGGGACAAATGAGAGGATAATATGGTGGCTATTTAAAGAAACACAGGAATGGGACAAAAGGAGCTGGACAGGCAAAGTTAAAAGGGTTTCCAGGACATTGGAGAGGCAAGGATCAGTGAGCTCAGCAGCAGGATGACTCATGGAAGTAGGGATATCATCTGTGGACTGAAATAGAGGAAAATGAGTGAGAAGCAGAGGTGGAAACATCAGAGGTTGTAACTGGTAAAGGAAGCTGACCAGAGGAGGAGGAAATAGAAAGAGTGCTCTAACACAATATAAATAAGACATAGAACTGTGGGTCTAGAAGTAATAAAATCCCATTCCAAAGAAACTTTTGATAGTTCAAACAACAAAGCCATTTTTATTTCCAGCCAATTCAAAATACTCCACTCTGTTACACAGTGCCATTTGTCTTCTGTAAAACTGGGGTGTGGGGGGATTCAGATAATTTTGTGTGGATGGAAGAAATACTAATTTGGGGGAGGCTTTGGCTTATTATGTCAGACAAAGTAGCTAAGTGTTTCTCTCTCTTTCTTTCTGCTAATTAATACCTTGCTCCACTTTAAGCGATGGTGCAGCTATACTAAATAACAACCCAACCATGTTTCCATTGCCACTATAAATAGCTTGATCAAAATGATGTCACAAGTATGCTCCCAAGGGGTATGTTGGTTAAAAAAAGAAAGAGACTGGCTTCCCCCACTTTCCTGAAGAATTTTATACTGCCATGGAAAAATACTTCAAGAACAACAGTCCAGAATAGAGGTTAAAGAAGAACCAAACAGTTTTTGAGCTTACATTATCAGGAAAAGCCCCCAAGTGACTAAAACATCAATCAAAATAACATGTTCTGAGAGCACAAGCTGAAAATGGTTTGCTTGCAATTATTCTATTTAGTCTTCTGATGTGCTTCTCTGATGACACTTAAATCCACAAGGAATAGTCAATTTTCATGGTAGGAATCTAACGTTAAGCATGTGGAGTATTATTTGAATACATAGAAAAGAAACACATATTAAAAGATAAAGATTTTTTTCCCTTTTATCCAGGCATTGCCTATTGAGACCTCAATTTCTGATTATCTTTGTTACTGGATGATAAGATGAAGGAATGAAACATGGATGCTGGTAAATCTTATTAATAAATTGCATTAATAAACTGAGAAACAACATATAAAGAGTAGAAAATTGGTTTAACTGCAGAAACATATGAAAACCAGTGCAGTAAAAACTGTAGTACAGGTTATGGGGGTAGGGGAAGCTGGAAAAGAGCCCCCTCTAAATGCTCTAAAGGGGGCAGCTACAAGGGGAAGGGCCTTTTCAGTTGCAGCATCCCATTTATGGAATCATCTTTCCAAAGAGATGCACCTGGTGCTTACTCTTCCATCTTTTCAGTGCCAGGCAAGACCCTTTTTATTTTCCCAATGATTTAATGATTTGGTTTTATATGCATGTTGTATTTTATATGGTTTTTATTCTGGTTTGCTGTTGCTCCCGGGCTTATTTAATATGTGTTGAATATGTAGATCAACAAGGTCTATGTGTTGTGTTTATGGGACTCACTGTTGACATTGTTTGTTTTCTTTTTTTCCCCCCAGGTGCTTTATAAGTTTTAAAAGTATTGTGAACCATTTCAGAGAGCTGTTTTCTGATAAAGTGTACACAAATATTGTACATAAATAAATAAATAAAGCAGCAGAACAGCTTTTCTCCCCTCCTCCATCTGATTCTTTTAGTGTTAGACGTTAACTGCACCCCCACTTCATAGCCAAAAAGATGAGCATTCAATTTGGCCCTTAGCAAGTGCCATAAATGTAGGCACTAATTAGCTTGAAACAATCTTCAATGTTAACATTTTTTCCCAAAGATCATGTTAATTGCCTGAATGTGGGATGTTGTTGATTTATGGCCAAGAAGAAAATCAGGTGCTTGCCACTTTGCAGTAGGTTTGGCAAATTCACAAGGTGCTAAACCAGCCCCTGATTGCTTCCCCTGGGGCAGCTTCAGACCCTTTATATGGCACCTGGAAAGGAAGGGCACTTCTTGGCGTTTTATTCCTTAAACATCTTCTACAACAACACAGAACACATCTGCATGTATCTGTGCAGTAAAGATAAGTTTTCTATTGTAAACCTGGAAAATTACTACTATTCACATGTTCTAGGAAAATACATTGTCAGGAGTATAAAGAACTCCGCTGCAGATGAAGCCTATAGCCATGTTTTAATTAGCATCAATTTACACAAGACAAAAGGTAAATAATCCTGAAATTAATGATATTTCAGTTTCAAACCAATAATGTCTATTCTAATTAATGTGTCTTAGACTGACCAGTGCATTTCTTAAGAACAAAACCATGTGAAAGGGTCACCTTCACTGCTACTGATGTTTCCATTTTAATTATATTTGTAATCATTCTAATGCTTGAATTAGCTGCTTTAATGAAAGAGGTGTCAATTCTTGGCTGCCTTGATTCTAAGAATAGTAACTTTTCTCCTACACAAAGTTACTGTCATGTCCCTGAAGTCCAGCGGCAGCCAAACAGAGGCCAGTGATGCTCACAAAGGAGGCGCTGGGCACAGTCCACACGACTACGCTTGCAGTCCAGAGTTGTCAGAGACCCATGAGTCCACTGACCCTGGACTCCTAGAAACAGCGGCATGTGTGCCCAGTCTCATTGTGGACTATTCCACTCAGTTCCCAGAGCCTCACATTCCACTGAACATGCCTCCACTGTCAGCACGTCCATTATGAACTCACAGAGATGGTGAGGGCCACGCTTCAGGCTGGTCCTTTAAGGGTCTGAACTGCTCAGCAGCAAGGAGGAGCCTGAGAGGTGTACTCATAGTTCACCACAGGAGGGCTCAAGCTTTCAGGACTGAGCTTTCATCAGAACAACTAGCCTACTGCCTGGGCCCTGTCCAGGGTCCTGAAAGAATTACTATTGACTGGTTTGTTTTCACGATTCTTAACTGAACCCTGCCTGTCTTTTTCCTCTTTGCCCCTCTTTCTGCTTGATGGATTTACACCCTTCTGGTCTCTGCTTTGCAAGAATAGGCTAAATTGCTGGCACCCCTTCTATATTTTATCAATTTTCATCCTACTTTGAACATTTGATTACCCTCTGGACGTTTGTGTACCATTGGCCTACATGTGTTTGGCTCCAGTGAGAATGGCAGCACCAAATGGAGGAAAACAAAGCTGCAATCTAAATCTAGCCTGCAGTCCCTTAACCCAAGCATTGCCTGGTGTAGCCACCAGTTTTATGGCCAAGCCTCCATATGCACAGTCTTGGCAGATGGGTCAATCAATAACCATGAACACAGTACCCATTTATGCACATAGTTCCACACCAAACCTGCTTCCATTAATGTCTGTCAACATTCTGCTTCTGTACTGTTAGTTTTTCAGTGAATATAAACATTTACAAATACTCCTCTATCTCCTATGCAAAAAAGGCTTAAAAAGTAATTGCAGCAATTTGAAGAAACATATGTCCTCTCTATGAAAGCATCGCTTCAGGGGAGAGATGTTGTTCCATCGAGGGTGAATTATTCTACTTCCTCCTTCTCTCACCAGACACCTTATAAGCAAGGCAGGGAATTGCCCTTTTATGGGGATGCAAGGGCAAGTGTCACCCCTGACCCTGTAATTACTGCCAAAACGGATTGCTCAGAGCCCTTGTGAGGGAATCCCCCACCCCCTTCAAAAGGCCTGAAAATATGCCTGAGAGGTAAGACTCAGAGGTAAGGCTGAGTGAGCTGATAGACGGTGTCTCATTTGCAGTGCTGAGGTTCCCCAGGCTGTTGGTCTTGGGGAATGTTAATGTCCAGTCTAAGGGGATCTTATCTGGGCTGGCACACAGAATTTCATGGACTCCATAACAACCATATGACTGTCCCAACATTGACCCAACATACATTACAGGCACACTCTAGATCTACTTCTTAGCCAGCTGTATTGATAGTAATCTGAAGGTGGGAGAAATGGTCTCTTTGTCATGTTCAGATCACTGTCTGTATTCAATCTCCACCAAATGGAGTAAAAGGACCATCTAGGGCCTATTGCTTGCTGGCGCCCCTAAGGACCCATTTTAGACCCATCTGGGGCCCAGTCTATTGTATTTGCTAAGAACTTCCATGATAGAATTGCTTGCATTGATCAGGACTTATACTCCAGATAGCAGTTGTCTAGTGGTGTACCAACACCATAGCCTGGTCAAGTTTTCTTGGATTAGTTTCATTTGGTACAGCTCAAAGATAATGACAGAATGCTTGGGCAAGCTTGGGCAAGTATCACTATTTTTGTACTGAATTCTTTCTCCACTTAGAAGGAAACAGTTGGTTTGGCCAGGGACATGATTAATATCTCTTGCAAAAGGAATTAATCCCATGTCTCCTGAGAAAAACCTTACAAATACCTTAGGAGGTACATTATTTCAGTAATCTATACTCTGGTAATTCCCAAGTTAGAGTCCTGCAATGTACTTCTCATGCTGTTGTTGATATGTGGTGTCATCTCTGACTCACGGCAACACAATGAATGAATACCCTCCAAAATGTTCTCTCCTTCACAGACCTCAGCATTAAATTTGAAACGTTGGCTTCCTTTATGGAGTCAATCCATCTCCTATTTGGCCTTACTTTTCTTTTGCCTTCAAATTTCCATAGCATGGTATTTCCCCAGTGAGCTTTGCCTTCTTGTGATGGGCCCAAAGTATGACAGCTTCAGTTTTGTCATTTCTGGCTTGATTTCACCTAGGACCCACTTGTTTATTTTTCTGTCAGTCCAAGGTATGCATGAACCTCTCATGGATTGATGTTAGACTGAGCAGTCTGTAGTTCCCAAGTTCTTCCTCCCTGCAACCCCTTTAAGAGAAGGACAACATTAACTCTCCTCCAGTCATCTGGCACTTTACCCATCCTCCAGGATTTCTCAAAGATAATAGTGGTTATAAGAGTTCTTCTGCCAGTTCCTTTCTTATTCTAGGATGCTGTTCCTCAGGCCATGAAGTTCTGAAGTTGATCAAATTAAGGAGATATTCCTTGACCATTTACCTATCCTTCTCAAGCTGCAATTGTGCCCCTTCAGCTAATATTTTACCTTTGCCAGGGAAGTCATAGGTTCCCTTTTTGGGAGAAGATAGAGCCAAAGTAGGAATTGAGCACTTCTGCCTTTTGTTTTAAATCTGCAGTTGAAGGCCCAAGTGGTAGTTCTGGCCCAAACCCTGTAACAAGGAAGCTTATCTCTCCCAAAGCCCCACCATGCAGTAGGGGCAGGGCAAGGCAACAGTTTTTCCTTCTCCTCATCTCATCCATTCCAAAACATTCCCACTCTCCTGGCCAGCCTAGGAACCAGTGGGCCACAACCCTGAGCTCTCTTCCAAGGCCTGTGCCTCTGTCTGATATCTCATAGGCTTCCATCTCCACTAGCTCTTCCTCAGAATCCCAGCTCAGATGACCCTGGGATACCTGCAAAGAGTGGCAATTGGCTCAAAAAATAGACCCTCTTTACCAAGGCATTCAAAAGCTTTAAGTGGGACATGGTGAGGACTATGTTAGCAGTTTTTTTCTTTTAGCAGATCAAGATGCATTGATCTTGTTTCAGTTGCTCAAAATATTGGAAATTCCCCTTTCAGTTTTGTATCAAATTTTATCCTGTCCTTATTGCATGTTTATATTCCATTTAATGTTTTGTATAAAATACAATAAAGAGATATTTGGCTATCAGACAGAATAGAAATGAAATAAGTAAATAAATATGGAATAGGTAGGAACAAAGCCTTAATGTGATGACTTATGGTATGCAATTTTCCTTAATAGCAATGCCTGCCCCCCACTGAACTAGAATATGAACAATGTAATATCAGTGCCTAATTATGAAGCTGAAAATATTCAGGAACACATATAGTCTGTGTGGTAACCAAGCAAAGAAGGTGATGTCTAGGAGCCTCACTGATATAGCCTTTAACAAGGGAACATTGCATTTGATATTGCAGAGTAATTATACTTAACTTTTCCTTTTTCACCGCCCAGCACTCTCATATCCCATAAATGGCACTAGGTAAGTCCATAAATAATAATGTGTTCACTAATTGGGCCAAAGCCATATTTCTGTATTTCTGTAATGCTCTTTCTGCTATTTAAACTCTGCCAAGCTGCTCCAGTGAAATAAAGTGATTTAAATTAACCTTCCTGAAATGCTGTGCTATCAAGTTTCAAGGTCAGACTATGGCCATGCAAAGAATACGTAAGAGGAATCCACCTCATTGTTTCATTGGCATATGATTTGGAAAGACAACAGAATTCATCACTGCATACATGAGTTATTGTGCAAATATACAAAATGCTTTTTGTATTCCTGAGAATTTCAACTTTCAAATTGAAAATAAATATCACATTCCAGGATTGCAAGGTTGCAATTGCAAATAACTGCAAATGTGGACATTTTTCATGAAACGCTCATAAAATTGCTGGATTGTTTGCATGTTGAAAAGTATCCAAAGGGCCAGATAGGAGAAAGCAGTTTCAGGGAGAGCCAGTGGGAGAAAAAAAAATCACAGGACCATGTCAGAGCTAGAGGAAGGAGTGAACTTTCCAGAATATCGTCCTGCTTTGCCCCTCAGAGCTGCCACTTTAAAACCCAGCTGCATAGGTGCTGACAGGAAGACCAAAATGCCGGTTAGGAAATTCTTGAGAACGCTAGAGCCCCATAAAGAGATGCAGAGCATAACTCAGAATCTGGAGTGAAGAACCCAAGAGCAAGGATCTTCTAGAATCTTGGGTACTCCAAAGAAAATAAGCCATCAAAATACAATATTCATTATTATATTAAACAAGTAAAGATAGTATCTAGATTTTGGTAGATTCCTAAGCATCTTTATGGCACCAGTCATGAACCTGACTGCTCTGACACAGTCCTCTCAGCACTGGCGCAGGCAGCTGCCCCCTGGGATCCAGGGGATCATATGGTCCAGCAGGTGTGTATCATCCATGGGGATTCCTGCACGTGGCTGAAACAGTCCCAGCAGTTCATAGACAGAAACCCACAGTCTGCTCTTCTTCCCATGACCAGTATGTGGGTGTGCCTGCATGCATGTGTGTGTAATTTAAAACATTTCCAGGCTGCCTTTCAGGGCAGACTACTGATGCCCATGACAGAGTCTGAAAGCCCTCTTTATCTCAGGATGACAAGATACAGAGATCAGAGTGATGCTGTGATACACCCACATACACCAAGTTTTCTGGCCCTTTTCCCTGCTTGCCTGTCTAACTACCGACAGTCCCCTTATCTTATCCATTTCTGAATGATCCACCTATTTGAAATCGAGATCTTGAAAACAAAATACTTAACCAATGTTTATCAACACAGTGACTCTGTGAAATGGAGTGGTTGCTGAATATGCATATCCCCTGGGCAGAATTTTGTTTTTGGGAGTTAAGACATTGCACGGTTCTGTGTACTCACTTTGTTACAAAAATCAGCTACACCTTTCTGTGTACATACTTCTGTAAAGTAATGTTTAATCCCTTGCCCATAAATTCGCATTGTCCTTCATTAACTCTCTAAATTCAGAGATATGTGCAAAAACAATTAATTTGACAATTGTTTCCTCTATTGATTTACCCAATTTGTAGTTCGTGGACATGAATACAGACCCAAACAAACTTTGTGACTGGAAATGTGTACATTTCCAAATATACACATACAAATCTGTATATATTGCAGTATATTCTGCCACACCACTGCTCCCCTCCCCAAATTGCATTCAACAATATGGGCATATCTGAAAAATGCACGAATAAAAATTTCTATACTTACAAGATGTGCATAAACGTACTTTAGTCAACAGGTAGATGCAGACCAAAATATTTACATATAAAAGTCATGTAATAATGCATATTTTTGGAAAATGTGTGCTTAGTTTTTAAAAATCACAAGCAGATATGGAAATAGGATGCAACAAGTCTGACTCCCAAAATCCTGATTGTCTCAGCAAGACCAAGATCAGAAGAACCATTCATCCCTCTCATTTAATCTCTGAGAGTTCAATCCTGCACACCAGGTCTTTTAAAGCAGACACCTCTGGGGTGCAGTGCTTTGCACAGACACCTGTGCACACACTTCCTTTCTTTCCCTCTATCTGTGTCTGTCTATCACTATTTTCTGGTTGGTAAGACAGAAGAGAGGAACATTCTTCTCTGGGTCAGATTATAATCTGAGGAAAAGATGCATTTGGGTTCCATATTTTCATCTTTTTGTTGGGGCAAGCATTGCTGTCAGTGTGCACACCCTGGCCAAAGCACCGCAAGTGCTGCTGGCATTGTTTGCCAAAACTTCATATCCACTGAAGATAAATGGCTGGAAATCTCTCAGCAGTTTCTCGGGCAGTGATCCAATCCCTATCCAAGGTCATCAAAGTAGGGTGGCTCACAGCAAAATACATTTATCTTATTTATTGTTGTGTTTATATTCCACCTTTCTTCCTCTTGCAAAGAATTGAAGCTGGTTTACATGACACTTCTCCTTTCAGAGTCAGTAACTGGCCCAAGTCCCCCACTGAAGATTAGAGACCAAATCTTCCAAGTCCCATTTCAAAACTCGAACCACTTCACCACACTGTTTTTAATTCACATAAATATAATTAGCAGTCTCGGTCATGTTTTGTTTTCATTTTAAGAACTGAAATTGTATCATATTATCTAATTTTGAAGATAATCTTACAGTTTCCCAGCTGCAAGAATTAACTTTACTAGCTAATTAGGTAAATTCCAGCTACAATTAAAGCTGACATAGTCCCAAAAAAGGATTGGGACTCAAATTAATTGGCTTCAATGGGTACAGTAGCCATATTATTCAGTTTGAAGCAAAAACTGAGAGTTTTCTTAAAGAAAATTCATTATGGCATACAGCTATGTGGATTTTTCTGCCACAGAACTCTTTGTTGCTTTAGTCACAACTAGTATGAGCTGGATAGAGGCCTCAATTTCCAATTTTGTTCATTGATTTATTTCTTTAAAATTATTTCAAGGCCACCTTTTAGGATTTACACATTTCATCCATTAGTTACTCAAATAGGTGCAAACTTAATCTTTGTGTAGAAGAGAAGTATGGCTTAAGGAAAATCCACAAACACTGCAATTTGGCTTTACCTTGGGGAGACTATGCTCCATCTACCTCTGTCTTTATAAAAACAGAGAAAGAGAAATGCAGGATGTTCAAAAGTAAGGTATAAAAGCTCAATAATGCACCTTGTTGTGGCAGACTGCACTACAGGGAGAAATTTGTTTCTGACTTATCATTTTTATCCCAGGGAGTATAACTGCTGATGCAGTTATTATTCATACAAAGTGTCATAGTAGTAGCTCTCAGGGACAGATTTTGGACTACACTAACATTCACCAAGGGCCATAATATTTACTGACTGATTATTGTTCGGGCAACTGGAGCTGAAAAAGAATGGCCATTCACCCTTACGTGAAAAGCAGCAAATCAGCAAGGCCAGTGCTACCAAATCTGGCTACAGCACAGAGCCTCTTGCTAGGTGAGGGTTAGTGCCAGCACATTATATTGTCTGTGTGAAACAGATGTGCCTAATCTTCCCCTAAAATTTGACTGCAAGTGAACAAATATAAAATTAAAACAGCTGAGCCAGCCATCTACAGCTGTAGGTCTGCCTCTGTGGATCCATATGGAAAATATACAACATGGTTGCAGCATTATTTGAGCTCAGCTTGCTTTTCCCAGCAAATGCCCTGTTTACATATTGCCATTAAAAGCCAAAACCAGAAGCATAATTTTGCATATTTAAAGTCATTTTCCAATTATCTAAGAACTGTCTTAGGTTGTTTGGACTCTTTCCTTCTGTCCCAGATTTTATGACATTGGCATAACATTCCACAACCTAAGTCCTAAACAGATTTAACTGGAAATAAGCCTTCTTTATTTCAAAGAAAGTTGCTTCCATGTAAGCATACTTAAGATCTCGAGCTGGGAGCTGGTATTCTTGGTGCACATAAACTATTCAATCTCTTCCCAGCATGTTATTACTCTGTTTCCACACACTCTCACCACTGTTTGGAATTCACATTGTATTGCTGTTTATGAACAAGAACAGCTGCATGGTAGCTGCTTGAAATCCAACCATGTGGAAGCAGTTCTATGCAGCAAGAACCACATGGTCAGAAATTCACTAGGAGGTTCTAGAGGTTTTCCTTCTGCGCCCGTAATGCCTTTTTTCTTTGTGTCCTTTAATTTCTTGCCAAGATATTTAAAGAAAAATAGCTATCTCTTAAATATTTGTACATTGGCATAACTATTCTCCTGACAAAACTGTCTACAAGTCAAAGTTGAACATTAAAGGGCATTCTTCACAGATTTTCCCAAAAGGGAGAGATTTTCAGTGGTTCCTCTCAAATTATGGAGCTCCCTTGTTGTTTGGAAAGTCGTATGGATTCAAGCCTGATATTTTCCAAGGCAACACAAAACTGATTTCTGGACTATGAATTGGTTTAATGCTTTTGGTATGATGCATATAGAGAGATGTGTATGTTCTATTGGATATTTTCTGCATCTTCTTGAGCTTTGGATTTGAACACTAAACCATTTCTATCTTAAATCTCTCCCTAGCCCTTGAAATGGTAATATTCTCTTTTACAGAGGAAATGTATTGTGAATAGTACCAGGCATGACCCTTTCTTTAGTGACATATGCGTAGAATAGATATTTAATAAAATGTATATTTGAGTTGGTGTATGAAAAATATATATCTTGTCTGATTTAATTCTTTGAACCCTCTGTGAACTTGCATTGAACTCCCCCCCCCAGAAGGCATCAATATGCAATTTAGAACACCTGCTGCACATATGAGATGCTTCAGGTGAAAAATATTTGAGGGGTTAAGACTCAAATGAAGTAACAGATCCCTTCAGCTGTTCTTGATGCTGAACTTACACCACTAAGCTGACTGTACATATAGAGATGTGTGATGGGTTTGTTAACAATAGTAACAAGAAGAATGTATCTATGGTATCTTAAAACATTTTCTGCCTGGCTCATATTAGCCCAAATTCAGATGTCCAATTCCCAGTTCTGAAAGCACAGTTTTTAAAGCCAGGAATGAATGTTATCATCTCATGCTCCCTCCTCCTTTCCTTGTTGTTTTTATTCTGGTTTAATTAAACTAGTTAATAAACAGATATTTCTGATACAATGTCTAATTGCAGGTAAATGAAGGGGTAAGTAGAAGGTGAATCTAGAAATACTGGGTGATCAGCAAATATTTTTGAACCTGACTTATTTAACAATATGTTGGCAGGCAACTTGGCACAAAAGTTGCATCCAATATACTGGCTAGGCCCTGAGCTTTTTGGTTGCTTTGCACACACACACAGAAGTAGATCTGGCCCATCCTCTCTTTTGCAGAAGGTGAGCCATGCCAGTTGCCAGGGTGTGACCATGGAAGCAAGGAAAGGGGACATTTCAGTGAGTAGGGAGGGGAGAAGGACAGAGAGGGCAAGATACAAAAATTCTGAGGCTCTGCCAGAATACCTCCCTCACCTCAAAATGCTTTTGATAGTCAGGCAAAAAAGTCTGGAAAAAATGAGGGAAATATCTCCTCTGTTGCTCTTCCCATTCTGCCTAGCTTGGCTTATGCGCATCGAGGGTGCAATCAACAGGACAGCACTGTAAGCCCTGTTTCCCCCCAGTTTCACTATTCACATATTCCTTGCTTCTTTCCATTTCTCTCTCCCTGCCCCCTCTTTCCCAAAAAGTTCTAGAACCCACATTTACATAGTATTAAACTCTATAGCTTCCCCAGATAGCCCAGTCCATCTGGGTCAAAGCTCATAGCACATGTCTGTAGCCTATGTATGTATGTACAACATACATGCATAACAACATATAACAACTGTATGTACAACAATCCTTGATCTAAATACCAAAGTAGGTCTTTGGGGTAATTTCTCCATCCTGAACCCCATGGATGGTTACAGCACTAATTTGGTTTTCTGTCTGAGATGCATAATCAGCTTAGTATCATTTGCAATATATGAATATTAATTCAGATTCAAAGTTCACATCATAGCTTTTACTGCATTTCAGAATGTGTGCAGGTACACATCTGTTCAGAGAAGACACCTGTTAACACATGCCAACAATAAAAAAATCTTCATGTACTTCTACTGACTCTAATCTTTCAGAACAGTATGGGTGAATTTCACACATATAAACAAAGCAACTGCGAGTGGAATTAAACCTTGAAATTCTACACTGCCTCTTGGAGTGAATTTATATATAATGATTAACACATTGAGTGTATAAGTCTGCTATCACCAGTAGCACCACACAGAAATATACAGTAACTAGGTAGATTCACCAAAATAGTAATCCTTCATGTTACTGCCTCTGAATTGGATGTCTGATAACTTTTATTTAGACTAGCCATGTGTATGCTTGCTCAGTAAATTCTGTTTTGCCTGTAGACTTCCCACAGCAGGAATTTCTATACTGCGATGAGAGAAGCTAGCAGATGGTTTTGTATTTGTTTTGAATATAGAATGTGCTTAGACTGGAAAAAAGCAAATAAGTCTTCAAAATATTCTAAAGCTTATTATAATAATTTACATAAAGCTCATTTGGCTCCTTAAGTGTCTTGTAATCTATTGTAATCCTGACCTTTGGATTCAGATTAAGCTCACAGTTACTGTTATTATTACAGTAAGTGCATAAGTGAAATAGTATCTTGTTTGGCCCAACTCATGTCCAAAAGGGAACCTTCAAGTAATCCAGAACTATTTTGCAAAGAAAATGAAGGTTATATGCCTACATATTTTGCTAGTCTAAAGAAGGCAAATTCTTGATCAAACTGTATCACAATTCATATTGGAACAGAGATGCAGGTTATCCCTTTTTGGTTTTTCAGCATGCAGTAAATCTTGCCATTTCTAGATTACTCATATCTTTAAGACTCATTCATCATGTTAGGAGGCATTCTTGATACATATTACAGCAGAGACACACTGTGCTCTTTGATGGAGAGGACCATTTTTGCTGTTTTTCATTGCTTCAATTTAAATGTCACTTTGGCTGAAAGTCTGTCTGCTGGCTGGCTTCTGAAACCATAACTACCACCACTATTATTAATGAAATGCCAAAAATTACACAATGAGTACTTATGTGTTTAAGAATTCTTCAAACAGACCAGTAGAAGTTAGACAACATGGTAATGACATTCTTAGTGTACAGGAAAATACTTAGAAGGACTTCTGAAGTCTAAACAATCAGGGAACTGGTACAACTCCCCTTCAAGAAAAGGCTATGATATTTCTTTTAGTTTCAAAAAGATGTAAAACAAGGGTTTTGAAAGAAGGTGAGTAGTGACAGATTTAAAAAAAACTTATTCATGGAGCAGGGAAAAAATGAATAGAGACCCCCCACTTCCCCCAGCCATATAATACTAGAAGGTCCAATAAAGCTGAATGGTGGGAAATTCCGGTCAGACAAAAGAAAGCACCTTCTTCACACAGCACATAATTATATTGTGTAATTTCTTTCCTTTAGATGTAATCATGGCCACCAACTTAGAGCACAACACTGCAAATTTAAACAATCAGATAGGCTTTCTTTTTCCTTTTGTCTAAACTTGGATTGAATTACACCTTTAAAAATGGATTAGGCATGGAGGAGAAAGCTACCTTGGGGTCTTATGAAATAACCAAAGATATTTAGACAGATAGCCCATATATCAGGGCTATTTGTCTAATATATAAAATTTGCTTCTTCTCAGATTTCATTTTTCTATGCTTGAGTTTTCTGCTAAGCAGTAAGATTTATTTTTGGAAATCATACTGAAACTTTGCAATTTTGGTTAATATACAGTTTTAAGCCATTTTCCCAATACAGTGCATGTTAACATTATTTTACCAGTATATGCATATTTCTATGCATGCTTCTCTAACACATGTTTTTTTAAGAGTTTTAATTGAAGAACTCCATTGAAAAATTCAGAGAAGTAAAAATTTCAGAATATTCAAAGGGTAACTTTGATTGAAAGTGCAGAATTAAGTAAATTCACCCTGAAAAGTTTGCACTACAATGTTAATGTGGCAATTTTCTCCCTGATCCTTGCTATCTGTTATATGACCCATCCTAAGCTTAGTTGATCAGTTTAATTTTTCTTTGGTCTTCTCTCCGACTCTCCTGTCAACCTGCAGTAAGAATAATTTCTGATTTGAAACACTGGTTCTCAAGCATATTCAGAAGACCTGCTTCCAATTCCAGTGGGGAGTTGCAGTGGCTTTGTGGTGAAGCTAATATTTATGCATGACAGCAAGGAAAGCAATATGCAATTATATATGCCACAGATGCATTGCAATGCTATGATATATTTCTAAATAAAAAAGGTGGAAGAGTTATCCACACAGTAGCCAAGGCAGGATGATAAAAGGAAAGCAAATAATACATTACAGTGTAAAACATGAGCAATGTTTTTGCTCTTGCTCTGTTCTTTTTTACTTTGAGGTCAGTCTGAGAGCGGCTTTTACCCTGACAGAATAGAAATAAGAAGGAAAGGTGTGGTTCATTACAGAGGGTTTTTTTTAAAACACAAACTATTGTTAAATTACAGCCTATTCCCATCAGATGCATGAGATTGTGCACTAAATTAGTAAAGAGGACTAGGGATTGCATGTGAGGGGGTCAAAAAGAAAAGAAAACAAAGGAAAAAACTTATCCATGTTGGAGATACTGTCTTCCCGTACTATGTTTCTGACAGAAAACTATTTGATGACTTAACACTGAGTCATTTAGTCAGAAATGGTGCCATCCTCCTAACTTGGTGCACTATCTCAATAACTCTGTGATCTCCCAAAGATATACATATTTCTACATTCAGCACTGGCTTTCTTCTTAAGACAAATCTAAGCAACTTCTAGAGAGCACATTTTGAGAACCAGCACTTTTGGTCCTTGGTACCATTTTGGTACATATTATTCTGTCACTCAGGAACACCCAGTGGCTAATCATAGGCTAACCTGGATACGTTAATACCACAAAGACAACTTTGGCCTTGTAGAATTGAGATTGTTCAGCTTGTAACAGCAGCATAAAGAATGGTTTTGCGAAGTCATATGATGCAAGGTTGCAGAGAGCTGTCTTTTAAATCTAAAACTAGCTGGAAGAAGCAGCCAACTTTTCTGCAGCCTTTTATTCAGCCACAGCTTCACTGTCATTTCAGATTCCATAACAGTCCAAATATGTATAACCTCCAAAGCCCAGATACAATGCTACTTTCACCCCCTTGCTGTGATGCCCACATATTTGGGATATCGCACATTCTGAGGTCACACTCAGCATAATTCTTTGGGACATCAAACAACAGATCAGCTTTTCCAAAAGACAAGGGAATTCAAAAGAGAAACATTTTCTCATCTTGTTGGGCTCCCCGCACCAGTATCCAGATTTCACACCAAGTCTTCATGGCGTACAGGTTCATGCTAATAATAAGCAAAGCTCCGCTGGATTATGCTTAAAGGGCTCTCCTCTTTAAAGAAGCCACTGGGGATGTTTCATTGTTCCATAATGCTCAGAACGCACACAACTGGGGTGGGGATGAGGGAAGGCAGCAGCTGCTCCAGTGCTACATAAATCCAGGCACAGCGAGTGAAAACATTGCATTCACTTTGCTGTTTTTCCTTTGTTGACAACATCACAACTGTGTTCATGGAAACCCTAAGGGACTACTCTGACTATTTCAGCTGTTCAAAAGAATAATACCAAAAAAGTCACATTTCTCCCCACTGAAAAGCAGTTTGTTTGTGTTAGAAGCATTCAAAGCAAAGGAAGGTGACGGGTGGATTTCCTGCTCTTCTTGACTCCCACCTATCTCCCATCATTTGGTGCAGTGTCTGCAAATCAGCCACAAGGAGAAATTTAGAAGTAACAAGGACACAAGAAAAAAAATAGTGATAGAAGAAAATACTGGCTAAGTAAAGAAACGGGAGTGCGCTGGAATATTAGTCTTACTTGGCAGTCTCCATAGTATATTAAGCGACTGAGCATTGAACTGGCAGTGCTACACACAGGGGATCCAGGGGGTTCGTGTCTGTGAGGGTGTTTCTATGCTTGCACAGCATTCCTGAATGCTTAGCAATTGTGGATTCTTAGTGGATTCTCATTCCTTTCAGTACCCAGGGAAGTTGTGCATCCCATGCAGCACTGAAGAGAAGGGACAGGCCCACATGTTTGATTGTTAGAACAGAGCTAACTCCTCTTACCATTACAGTCCACCTCGAAAGCAGGGCTGCATAACTGTTTCCAAAAAGCAAGCAACAGTGGTGTACTATATGCAAATACACACAAGTGGCATAATTCCTCTGCTCATAAATAAGTGTACAGCATCTGACCCCCTGAGGATTTGTGGAAGGACAGTTAGGGCTTCAATAGCTTTGTTACACAGAGCAGGAAGGAGGCGATGGACCAAGTTCATAAATTGCTAGATGCAGAACCAGTTCATGCTAAAAAAGAAAATCAGTGAGCCTCTATCCTACAGACTGTAATTCCAGTAAAATTAGTCTTGTTGGTGTCCCTGCTAGCCAGGTGACTTACAGACCCACTAAACCAAGTGCCAATGAGGTTCAGCCAGGCGGAGATTCATTCAGTTTCTTTATTCAGCTGAGCAAAGCCACCCACCAGGTGTCTGCTCCCTACACGCAGGCAGGCAGCAACACACCCACATTCCTGCTTTTTCCTCTCTTTTTTCTACTTAATCTCGCCCCCATTGTTCCCTCACCCAATCCCCCCTCAGGGTCTGCCTGACCCTTTACCCAATCACCTTGCGGGGTCTGCATGTCCACTGCATGCCTGGCCTCGTGCAGGCCCCTTTATCTACGTCCAATTCCCTCACGGGGGAGCGTGATCGCTGCGTGCCCGGCCTTGCGTGGGGGTCTTTCTATACTCACTGCCTCTTTATCAACATTCTTTTGCCTTCCCTTTTTCTTCTCCAAAGCAAGCAGTTATACAAAAAGCAAATGGCGTTAGTTAAGCTAAAAGCAAATAACATTAGTTAAGCTAATCAGGCTCCTTCAGTATCCATTTCTTCATTTTAATAAGAGGGAATGGATGAAATACTCCAACCAAAAGACTTATTTTTTGGTATGGATCATGGAACCTTGCATGGATCCTAGTTCTGTTTTGAAGTCAAGGGTGTGTGCGTGTGCGTGTGCGTGTGTGTGTGTGTGTGTGTATTTTAAAGTGTACTGAAACATTTGTGTTAATATCCAAATGCAAAATGACCAATTTTTCTGCAGTACTCATTCTTCCTGATTTTCCCACCCCTCCCATTACCCAAATGTCTTAAACACAGAGGACAGAAAGAGATGGACAGAAACAGGAGGAAGGAAGATGGACGAGGAGGAAGGGAGACGCAAGCAATCTCCAGAAATGGGAGTGAAAAATATGATTCATATGATTCAGTGAGCCAGAAATTAAGATGATCAAAAAGGTACCTCGATCATTTCACTTCTCGATTTTCATTGTGCTGAGAGATTGGCAGAGTAAAAAAGAGGCTTATCTTTTGTGTGTGTGTGCATGGCAGAATAGACTTCTACACACACACACACACACACACACACACACATGCCATATGCCCTCCAGATGTGTCCCAGACTGTGACAACTGTATGCTAATTATAGTATGCCAATTATTATATGCAACTAAAAATGCAAATTAGCAAATGCTTCTACTTTATTATAACCTTCCAAGATGGACACTGACACTGATTTAGGATTAGATTTAAAATAATGGTATTTATAAGCAAACATGCACACGTGGTTTAGTGCCAAGGCAAGCAGAACCTCTTTTACAATTTCCATATAATCTGGCCTCCAAAGAGTATAATATCAAACAGATATATGTGAGCCATTTAAGCACATCATTCATAGCTCTTTGATCTTTCGAAGTACCAATTAAATGTTTCATCTTCGTCCACTCATGGACCATGTTTTTCTGTTTCTGTACGCTACATGAAGTCAATTTATGATATTCTGTTCATGGTGCTACACAATCACATTTCACATTGCTGTATGAAAATCTGACGTCAACATCACGATGCTTTTCATCTGACCATTTTTAATGGATACCTTCTAGTATAGTCTTGCAAATATTCAAAAGACAAGCTGTGATCCAGAATCACTTATAGAAGGCTTCCCTGACATGCCACCCTTCAGATGTGTTGGATGGCAGTTCCATTGTTCCCAACCATCATGTTCAATGAACAATTCATTATGCCGCTTAGGAATTACAGGAAGTGCTTTTCAGTATGTCTGGAAGGTATCAAGTTGTGGAGGAACAGAGTATAAAGAAGTAGACTGCATGCATGATACTTCATGGAAACATTGTCCACTAAGGTAGAAGAGTCTGTGAACAAATATCCTTGCCAAAACAATACAAAACCCTCAGCTGACCATTCAGTGCTCATGCAAAGCCTATTTTAAAGGAGCACTGGAGATACCTCTAAGTTCTACACGGATTTTCTACCCATGCACCACCCTTGAATGTATATGGTATCTGATCTAGAAAAATGAGCCGTGCCAAGATTATATAGGCAGAATGCTCTTTCTGGCATATATCATAGAAGTTAAATTTCCTGGCAAGTAAGACTTTTCCATAAAATTAATTTGTGATTGGCATTCCACTGCCATAACATATATCACCTCCAGGTTATAGTTATTTATACTCTATAAATTTTGCAACTCAGAGTTCTACAAACAGACCTGCTGCGTACTGCATATATACATCATGATAATTGTCAGAAACTTAGCAAACCAAGTGAGAAGTCTCAGAGATTAGAACATTTACCCAACAAGCATATGAAATTCCTTTAGCTAATGATGACATTTCATCCTGATTTCCAGCATTTACAGGTGAGTGTTGAGCTACATCTGGTATCACAACCATAACTAGGCAGAACCGTATCTGAGAAAGCCAGAAAATATAATTTCAAAGCTGGTTCCAGGACCCATGAAAAAAACTAAGCTGTAGAACACCAATCATTGCTCTGGCCTATAAAACACTGCATAATGTTTTATAGGCAAAATCATTTCAGTGTTTATCAGAGGGGAGAGGAATATAGGGAGAAAGGAGAAGAGAGAGCCCCAAGCTCAGCACAGCTGGATAAAAGGCATAAATAATGATGTTCAGATTGCTAATCATGCAAAATTGCAAGAGAAAGCAGGAGATATAGATTCCATAAACAGCCCACTTTGGAAAACAGGCTTGATATCTAACATGACCAAATGTGGACAAGGGTAGTAAATTCCAGGAAGATCAAATGGAGCTAAACATGGAGAGAATTTGCAGATCATTTGTAATGCAGTCACAAGAACATTAGGGTACAAAAGGAAGCAATCACCATGTTTGGGTTTTAAATATTATACCATGAGAGGCATGCTTTTACAATGATTATTCCAACTTGCCATAAATGCACAGTCACTTTACTGGTGTCCTTATACCAGGGTTTCCTAAACTGTTTCAAGACACACCAACATACTGTGAGAGAGGGTGATGCATTGACCCATCCTTTAGCTTTGCATGGCTATTTATGTTGCATACTAGGAGTCAGAAAAAACTGATCATTGTTTCCCGGACAGAAGTAATGCCTGGAGATATTTGCTGGAATGGGAGGTTTGCTTGCACAGCAGGAGCAGAATGCAATGCTCTGCCGAGGGATCTTTGCAAACCATCAAAAATGGAATTAACACTGCCTAGCAGCCATAGGATTTTGCTGTTAGGAATATATCTCAGTCAGGGAGTGTTTTTTGTTTTTTCTCAACATTTTTAAATTAATAATAAAAGACTTATTTTGTTACAAACATAAAACCAATCTCATGAGAATTCAACTGAGCTCACTCAAAATTACAAATTATTAATAACAAGGAACTGAATCTTCCAAAAGAAGGGAACTAACAGTGACTACAAAACTCTTCTTTCTGGGACCTGCACAAGTAAGCTCCTTAGTGTTCTTATTAGTGAATCAAAGTGAGAATGAGAAGGCCCTGACCTATCTTTATAGATACTAAGAGACTGCAGGTATGCATAGAAGGTACCTCAATCAGAGGAGAGTTCCTAAGAATTTCAAAGTGGATGTTTATATGCATTTTCATTAACATAATAACATGTAATAGTCTATTAATATTTTACATCACTCATAAAGAAGGAAACATTTTCCAAAAGGATGTCTTATATCTTGGCTCAGTCATCATTTCAAAATGAAATTGCAGCCAAGAAATTCAAAGAAGACTGAGACTTGGAAGGGCAACAATAAAGGAACTAGAAAAGTTAATCAAATATAAGGATGTTTCACTGGAGACCAAGGACATGATGATCCATATCACTGTACTCTCGATCATTACGGGTGTGAAAGCTGGACAGTGAAGAAAGGTGACGGGGGAAAAAATGAGGCATTCAAAACATGGTGCTAGAGGAAAGCTTCATGAATACCCTGGACCAACAGAAAGATGAATAAGTGTGTCCCAGATCAAATCAATCCAGAGCTTTTGCTAGATGCAAAAATAACAAAATTGAGGCTATCATACCTTGGACATATCATGAGAAGGCAAGACTCCTTGGAGAAGACAATTGTTCTAGGAAAAGCAGTAGGCAGAAGAAGGAAAGGAACACTGAACAAGAAATGGTTTGTCTCCATAAAGAAAGCAACAGCCTTGAATTTAGAACAGCTAAGCAGGGATGTCATGGATAGAGCATTTCATACTTTTGAGGGCTTTCGTATATAGGGTTGCCATAAGTTGGAGACATCTTGATGGCATCTAGCAACATAACGACAACATCAAACTTTAATAAGCTTAGGCATTTTTGAGAACTTCTCTCCTGCTCATTTGCAGTTTTTAATTCCAGACAGTCAGGGCAGAAGAGAACTGTGAGTTTAGTTTGACAGGAAGTAGGCCAAAGGTTGGGAAGATTCATACTTTTGCTTTGGGGAAAAAAAGAGAAAGAATAACAGCTGTGTTCTGTATCACAACAGTCCATTTACTTCCATGTGTGCTCCTTTAGGGGTGAAAGCCCGAAGAGTTTCCCTGGGTTGGCCACCTTGATCCTGTTCTGACCCAATCTGATGCAAGCTGAGCCAGCAGGCAGTTTCTGTTCGCCTTTTGTTTAAAGGCGAAAGAGTTGAGCCTTGGGACTCCTTTCTCAGACAACAACAGGGTACTGCTCAGGTCAAACTTGCATCACAGATTGGATATGATATAGTTGTGTTTTAATGATCACATAACAAAAGGATATTCTTTAGCTAGCTGGCCAGGATGCTTTCACAAATCAGCTCAATAGGCAGAGGGTGCCTCTGTTTTCCTGCTCCGCAACTAATAGCTATAAGCCAGCTGTCAGCAGAGACTATAAGATCTCTATAATGCACATAAAAGCCAAGCAGTCACAGCCTATTTGAAAGGGCAATGAATGATTAAGAAAGGATCCCACCTCCCAAAATCAGCAGTTTATTTCTACAGTGTTGAACAACAGTCATAGAACTATCAAGAACTGATATACTACAGACACAACACAGATCTGTATGATTTCAAATGATTTCTGACTGTATTCTGTGAAGCTTTTTCCCAAGGAAGCAGATATAAGATTGCAGCCTTCATTTGGACTTCATTATTTCAGCTCATCAGCCTCTTAATGTAGGGGGCACATCTGTGCAGATGAGTTCCCCTTAATGAAGCTATTTGCCAGCAGAGCTGTTTTGCTTAAAACCTATGCTGGCCTTTCCCAACTTGGTTGCCACCAGTCATTAGTATTATTACATTACATTCATGCCTCACCCTTCTTTCTCTTGTAAGCAATCCAAAGGGCTCATACAGTCCTCCTCATCTCCATTTCATCCTCACACAGCCTGGGAGGTAGAGCAGGATGAGAGCCCATCACTGGTCCAAGGTTATCCAGGAAGCCTCATAATGGCTGGGGACTAGAACCCCAGTCTCATGATTAAGCACCCCATCACATGTTGGACTATGACTGCCAAATACCTACAGTGCATCTTGGGGTGATTATAGACTGTCGGGGCACCATGTTGGGGAAGGCTGGAGCCATTCTAGCATGAGATGATGGGAATTCTAGTCCATCACTTCTGGAAGGCACCTATCTATGGAAGGTTGATTCTCAAAGCAGGATGCGCTCTTCCCAAGGCAGGAGCCTGGGGCGACACTGGTTACCAGTCCCTGTCTGCTTATTTCAACAGTTCAGAAGTTCAGAAGAGCATCCTTGGAGTAACAGGAATTAGGGTGAGAAGAGATTTAGGTGTGGGTAATAAATTCCAGCCTGGCAGGGCCATGACTGCCAGGTTATGAAGTATTTGATCTCACCTTCCCTTCCCTGACAAGAAAATGCTGATATTCAGTACCGACAGCAAAAAACTGATGTCTGAAGAAGGACTTGGCTCTGTAGCAGAGCATTTTCTGGCCATGCAAAAGATCTTGGGTACAAAGAAAAGTGTTTCAGCATACAATGGAAGACAAGTCCAGGCCTAATGGATCCTATGGTACACCATAACTAGCAAATGGTTTTTTGCTTCAAGGTGAATCTCAGCCTCCAGCTGTCTTTCATATTTACTGGATTTGGTGCACTGCAGTTGATTTGTTATAGAAAGTAAGTTCTGTGGAAAAGAATTATAGCCTCTAGGGATGAATCATTCGTATTCTCCCATCCCTTACTTCCATGTTCTTTATTTAGATATGGTTGCCCACTTCTGTATCTGTGGCTTTAAGAGTAGCCTTGTGCACAAGTGACAAGTGAGGCCTTGTAGCACAATGTTGGAGTGTGTGACACTCCTATTCAGGGTTCTGGCCAGCCAGCCATGCCCTTTTCCAAGTGACTCTACTCCATTTCCCCTCCTGAATGACCATGGATAACTAGGCATGCTGCAAGTTGGGGGATTTTTTTCCTGTCTATAAATTCATAGATTGTGCTCCTAGAGTTCTGTCACTATTTTATGTAAGCTGTCCTGAGGCTATGCGATGGGACGGCATACAAATATTCTAAATACATAAATAAATAAATATTAAGCATGCCTGGACCTCATGCAGTTGTTTGAGTGGGGAGTTGTGCCCTCAGTCTCCCCCTGCCCCACTGCAAGTGTTTTTCTGCATCTGCAAATACTGGATGCTTATATTGCCCTCTTATTTATCAGCACGTATGTCTGTGTGAGAAATGTCCCTGTACTATTTAAAAATCACCTGCTGATTTCTGTATGTCGAATTGCTGTTAAAGCCACAAAAGAGAGCCAGTTCTTTTCCCTGATTAGTTGGCAACCCAGTTCCTATCACTGCCAGTGAAAACAACGATCTTAAAACCAGTAAGGCTCAGTTCCACTTTAGAGAAGTTTCTGAGTTTCATTACTGTGTTTTCAGCTTGGACTCTACACTTCTATACTCAGAATCTTATCCTGGGGTGCTCATGTCAATTATGGTGGTTCACAATACAGTAATTAGTCATTGGAAACAATCCAACGTATGAAGGATTTGCAATGAAATCTAGAATGAAGTTTTGGTTATTTCTGCTTTTATTCTTCTAAGCAGTGAAATTAAGTCATACATTTATGACACAGCCCAGCCAGAAAGACAAAGCAGATAAAAACTCTCTGATATACGCATGACAACAACTGATTATATCAAATTAAACCTATCTTACAAAGCATAGAAGGTGGAGGGCAGGTGAGGTGCTGAAGTCAGTCAATACAGGTGTGAAGAAGACGTAGGAAAGGCAATGAAAAGTCCACATGGCAAAAAGGGAATGAGTTTCTTAGCCTTGCACTTGTCCTTGTCAATGCCAACCTCCTTTCTCCTGAACTTGTCAAAGAAAAACTCTGCTCTGAAAGGAGATTCCAAAGTTCTTATATTGGAGTGACACCCATAAAGAGAACAGGGATTTACATCAGAGTATTCCCCTTACAAAACATGGTTCCCACCCATCAAGGTTCCCAGTCTGCCCTCCCTCCCTCCCTCCCTCCCTCCCTCTCTCTCTCTCTCTCTCTCACACACACACACACACACACAGAAACATATGAAAAAATGCTACATATAAACATGTTGTGATATAAATATAAATGTTGTGGCAGAAATAGCATGAAGAGCTCCATTATGTATAGACAGCCACATCCAGAGAACAGATCTCACCCAGCTTTAAAAGATTAATTAGCATAATATTAGGAGTTGAACTGCAGCAGATATTCCCTTATGGCTCATCAAAAAGCCTTTATAGATGCAAAAGAATTCCTAGATTCCAGTGTTGGCAACTATTCCAAGCACAGGTCCAGAAAACCAGAAACAATTACCTTACTTGGTGGACTTCTGCTCCTCTGGTCAGAACAAAAAGGCAGTCCTTCAAGCTCAAATTGGTTGAGTTTTCCCACATTTGTATGGCCCTCCTACGTATACATTGCTTGCATATTTGCAAATAAAGGGTTTTTATTTCAAATATTTTAACTTGCTTTTGTGGGGGCACAGCTGTCAAAAGTCACCTTCCAATATTTCAAAAATATGAACATCCGGACCACAATTAAATACACACACGAGGCTTCTGCTGCTGCCTCCACTTGTCGCTTGTGCCCACCCCTCCGCCTGACGTTTGTGTGGTGAGAGCACTGGAGCCAAGGAGGGGAGACAAGGGTGCAGCCATAACACCTGCTGCTGTGGACCTTCACAGCCAGCCAGCACACAGGGTGGCACCAGTGTTGGTTTGGATGCCAGGTTTTTCTGTCAGGGTACTGTGAGGTTATTGTTGCTATTTTTTGCTGGTATTGTTGCATTAATTATTTTAATATTATTTGTATTTTATATTACCCTTTGATATTGCATTTAGATTCATTGTATTATGTGTTAGTCCTTTTGGATTTTAGTATACTTTCTTATTGGGTATTAAGAAACTGATTTTGTACATCACCTGGTAATCCCAAAGGGCTATGGGGTGGGATAGAAATGTAAAATGAAAATGAAAAGAGCAGTGCTTTTGAGGCTCCCACACTGCCCTGTTAACATGAATCCTGGGCCATACTCAACAGTATACCTCCATTTAACTAAGTCTTTCTTCCAGAATCATGCATAGTATAACTGCCCTTACACTGTGCCCAGAAAGCAGATGAACAGCTGCTAACAGCAGCTACAGCATTCTGCAGTTCATGTCCTCCCATTCTTTGCTGAAGCTCTCACATTTAGCATGCATTCCTGTCTGTAGCTTCTTGGAAACCTACAGATTGAACCTGTTTTTCAATTTAGTAGCAACATTCACTGAACACCAATATGTTAGCAAGCCAGCTGGTCTTTTTTAACCTTTTCCCGTTTTAATCTTTGAATGTTCTGCAGCAACCTCATCTGCTCCCAGCTGAGATAACCTTGGATCCTATGCTGTATCAGTTCTCTTTTTATATTCCTCCTACCTCCTTGTAAGAAAAATAAAACAAAATAAAGGAAATCAACTGATTAGGATGGACATGGAGAAATAAAGCTTGATTTTCTAAAATATTCAGCAGCAGAAAGTCATACTTCCAAACAGTTGTAATCTATAGTCACGTCTTACCCCCATATGATGAAACTGAAATTCAGCCAAATGAAATACACCCTTTGTTTCTGGCTTTCCTATTTCACATTGTGCAGCATCACATAGAAGCATAATAAATAACAACTATCTCATTTATCCCCTTACTTCATCCAACTTTATTTGTGATGCTTCCATTGATAAAAAAACATTAGGGATTGTGCGGGAGAGTTGCAGATTATCTCAAGTGAAAAAACACATGCTCCCAAGTGAAATGTGCTTGATGGGAAAAGGGCAGTGCAAGCCAGAAAATGAGTTCGGCAATATAAGAACCACCACATGTTGCTTACCAGGCTATTTTACCACATGTTTGCTGATTTTTCCTGACACAGTCAGCTCCAAGGCCAGGTGATTCTGTCACATGTACAGATGCACCTTAGGTAGCAATTCCTTGGTGCCTGAGAGTGGCCATGCCTTCCTTATACCCTCCTGCAGTGTTGGGCCAGGCACTGGCATTTGACAGGGAGGTTCTGAAGGAAGGCTTCCTGGTTGTCCTGCACCATCCACACTGTCCATCAGCCAGTGGCTGTATTCTTTTCCTGCGAACACTTGAGAAGGCTTTCTGTGACAGCTGTGGTGGGGTTCTGCTCACCCACTTGCCCCCAGAGGGACAAAACCTGCTGTCTTGGAAGCAGTGCCTCTCTTTTACCTGCCCCAAGGCAGCCTCTTTCAAGCATTCAGCCAGACAGCTCAATGTGTGGATTCAAGTTATTCTTGTTGGGGATTCTGGAGGACATCACAGGCCAGAGCACTCAGAGCAGGCCAGGTGAAATTCGACCATGGGCAAAATGTTACCTGCAGGCCATATGTTGTAGAACAGCTGAAGTGGCACCATGGAATAACATTGCCTACCTTTATACTATAGGGCAGCCTGTCCCAGCCTTGCATTTCCAGATGTTTTAGACTTCAACTCCCATCAGCTCAGTCCATACATCCAGGAATGCTGGGAGATGTAGTCCAAAATAATTGGAGGGCACCAGGTTGTGGAAGATAGCAACAGGATATTCCCCACAGCACAGAGCTGACAAAGGTAAAGTATATGATTTTTCTTTTCAAGCCCAGTTTAATAATTTGAAGTTGTCAGTAAAGACACTCCATGAAAGCATTTGGAGAAGAAACACGCATGATTTATACTCCACACCTTTTGGACTGCCATGAAGGTGGGAAGTGCTTGTTGATGGTCTGCATCAGTACACATATTTTGTTCACTGAATAAGACCCATAGGTATCTCACATACTCCTCACATGTCTTTGTAGGATCCAAAGCAACTCTCTGCATAATACTTGTTATCTGACTTCATACCAGCCTTTAACAAGGATCCCTACCAAAGGATCCTAAAACAGACATTCAGAAAGTCATTTTGCAGATCTGTATGTAGCTGGTTGCTATCATTTTTGTCTCAATTTCTCATTCATTTCAAAGGTCCGGCACAAGTGATACCCCCACAGGAATGTGCCTATGAGCCACTGTTATGTGGATTCTTGAGCAAAATCCTCAGCTACCTGGATTCATAGTACAAATACAAAAAGCAAACGCACAGAAACACCAGTTCAAGTATTTCTAAGCCTAAAGAGCAGCAAGATTGTACAATCTCTTTTTTCTAGAAGTAGGCTTTAAAAATGCTTACAACCTGGAAAAAGCTATTTCTATTCTAATAATCCCTTCCCATTTCTCTTCTTTTAGACTGTCATCTGGCAACTCAACAGACCTGCAAGGGCAGGCAAAGTCAGACATCTCAACTCATTCATGATTGCAAAGCTTCTTATGTGGTCTAGGTAGCACATATTTATTTTCACATTTTTCACATGTACTAAAATGGGCCCAGAAGCAGAAAAGCTACAGATTGGGTGGGGGTGTCCTTAAAATTATTCCTTTTGCCAAAGAAAATATATACAATTATAGAACACAACCAATAGTCTCAAGAACAGTGGATGAAAATAGGAAACTATTCCTTGATTTTAAAAAAAGGGTTTAGTTCAGAAGATAAGCTTCCAGGCTCAGGTTTAGTTTGTACCTGCAGGGGATGTACTGTGTCAAGTAGAGTTACTATTATATTATGGCAGAACATCATTCAAACAGAACTTCACATTTTGACCCATCTTCTACTGTTTAACAGGTTGGATGGATTTCACACAACATGACAAACAACCATGCATTGTTGCCACATTTCATATTTTTTTAAATCATGATCTATCCAACAGATGATCAAGTGACTTCAATGTTAGCATGTTTTTCATCCTTGCTGCTCAGTCCTCTCACTATAGGCATGTATCCCATCAACCATTGCACCTGAAACTCAATCCAAAGATGCATCGTTCCCTGTCTGTGTTGCCTGCTTCTTCTTCATTGTTCTGCATATAAAGGCTGGATGACTGCAGTGGCTCCTGCAGCTGCCACTCTTTCTGGGGGACACTGCTGTAGTTGCATAATAGGACAATGGAAACCATGAACCTGGGTTCAAGCAACATGGCAAGCCATGGTGGTACAGAGAAACCAACCAATGTTTCTTGAAGACCAAAATTTCCATGGTGAAATTCCACAACTGGGTTCAGACAACGTCACAGGCTAATAATGGTAAAAAACCACCATGGCCATGCTTTGTTGTCTGAATTCAGCCTGTTAAATTGACTGCTGTTGTGGTGCAGTCTGAATTTCCAGGATCACAGACCAAGAGGAACAAACATCTGAATCCTGTTCTGTGATTCAGAAGCAAATCATACTATGTTGGGCAGGTGAAGATAGAGGCAAATCCTGCCCTGCCAATCATTCTCAGAGCAGTCCAGCTGAGGTGCTATGGATGGAGAGGGCAGGAGACCAGAGTACCACAACAGTATGCTGTATCCTGGCAGACTAAGTCTCTTCCCTATCTCCTCATCAGAACAACCTCTTCACCCTTTTTCTGAGGTCACTCTTTTTGCAGGGGCTGTATGGGGAAGAGGGATATCCAACAGTTTATCCCTAGCTCCAAGATCAGAAGTTTTCCAGATCTTGGATCTGGAAATGAGAGTGATACTATGGCCCTCCATATAAGGCCTGTAGGGCCATTCTCTTGGAGGATGACGACCTCTCTGGAACCCAAAGTGCTTAAAATCAAACACACATATTGAGAATTACCTGGTTCAAGTGTAACAGCAACTCAAAGTACTGGTTTAATTTAAGCTGAATATGGGTTGTTTTTAAATCATGGGTAGTCATGGGTAATGTCATTTGCACTATAGTTTAACTATAGATGGTTTCCAGAAACCACCCAGATTTCAAAATCCAACAACAAGCCATGGATTCTGTTCCTGGGTTGTTCATGGCTAACCACCCATAGTTACACCATAGTGTAGGTTTTGCATGTCATAAAAATCCATATTCAACCACAACCCTTGATTCAATGATGTCTCATACTCAATCCATGTTCGGTCCATACTCTAGGTTGATAAAACAACTGAGTTATAGAGTTCATCACTCTTAAGAAGCCAGGCATTTAACTTGTTTTAAAGATCATCTTAATTTCCTTGATATATTTCATGATAGCTGGGAGATGCTGGGAGTTGTAGGACTTTTTCTGTTTAAATTTGCATAGGATTGCACCATTACTTTATCAAAGAGACTCCATTTTTCAAACAAGTTTCATTTTATTTTAAGTGGCCTGGTTTACACAAAATGTTTTCTTTAAACAGTTGATTTTTTAAAAATATATAATATTCATTTTATTTTAAAGCTTCATATTATAAAAGACTTTCTCAACTTGATTCAACCACATCTTCCTCAAGCAGTATGACCAACAACCATGATCACTGGGGATGATGGGAGTTATAGTCCAAGAGATTTGTAAGACACCAGGTTGGGGAAGGCTGATTTATATTTCCTTTTAAAAGTTGTTTGAATGCAACCTAAATATGGAACACATAGACGCTGTATTAAATGTTGCTTTCCTATGTAAAAAGAACTTTGGAGAATATAACTGGCTTCTGAAGTCAAGCATGATAAACACTATTGATCATGTACATGTACGCATTATTGTAAGGCTCCTGTCAGGCTCAGAGACCAGGAAGTCATCAGGAGTGCTAGGGGATACTATCACCTTATTTATTAAATTTATTTTATTAAATGTATTTATTATATTTACATCCTTTTTTCTTGTTCTTTTTCAAGGAAGTCAAAGCAGCTTACATAATTCGCCTTTTCCACTTAATCTTATCCTCATAATCCTGTGAGGTAGGTTGGGCTGAAATTCTGTGAGTGGCCCAAAAACATCCCGTTAGCTCCATAGCTGAAAGGGGACTAGAACCCAGAGCTCTGGGATCTCCAGACCCAGACTTTTAACTACTTAACCTTCTAAGAAACATGTCCTCCTATCTCCTTAGCTACTTGTGCTCTGCAATATGCTTAGGACTAGAATTTATGAAATTTATGAAAATTTCTGATTCAACCAATCAATGTAGTATGGACATGTATTTGCCATTTCACTGGGAAACAAAATTTGACCATTTTCTAGTGAACACCCTGGAAACTCACACCCCGAGCCTAAACATGTTTAACTGGATTAAAACAGTGCTGCTTTGTGCCCAGTGGAATTGGTAAAGGGGAGGGCAAGGTCACCAAAGATAGGTGGAACCCAAGATAATGGTAGGTTGTTATACTTTGTCTTTGGCCCTATCTATTAGATGGTGCTAGAGGACTTCAGGTAAGCATGTCCACTGTCACCTTCACACATACAAGCCCACAGCTCCTTTTGCTAACACTATCGTGGCAACCCCTTGGCTATTCTCTGATCTTCATTCTTCCTCCATCTGAAAGAGGGATTACATTCTTAACACTAGCAAGCCAAGCCTTTCCTTTATTTCCAAACTCTAATCAGGTAGCCAGGGTGAACTAATTCTTTCCCCCGAACCACACCAACCATCCTCCTGTCTTGCAATGATATGATGAACACTTCAGAGATGCAGTACAAAACATTAAGCATTAACATGTAGCTGAAGGTAGTCTCTACCTTCACTCATGCTATCAGACTTCATTCTCGTCTGGGAAAAGAGGGCTGGTGTTTACCACCCCAGTTAAGCCATCATTCCAGAGAGTGAGCAGGCAAGTAACAGGGACAGAGCAGTGCTGGGGGCATGCGCTCAGATCCTGCCTCATCCTCAAACCATGCACCACTATAACTAGTCTACTTGTTCAGCTAGGCATGTTGACAGCTGCTGCTTTTCTCTATCATCTAGACATATGGAGTGATGGCGCATCTATTGATGGGTTCTAAAGGAGAAATAAAAATGGGTGGCTGGCAGACTTATTTGCTGATCTTCCTCTCAGTTACTCTTCAATAGAAAGGAAGGCTCCAAAATAGAAAAGAGCAAATGGGAGGGCCTTTGTCAGCCAAGGCACTAGCACTCTAGCTCATTGGCCAGAGCTTGAAGGCTCTTGGCACTCCTTTGAGTTCCTGACTGGTCAATGGATTCCATAGGATTCCAACAATCCTGCCTTCCAGGTGTTCCTCCTCCTCAAAATTTCTTCATAGATAGAGATGACCTTCATGCATAAAGACTGTCTTATACCTTTGGACAATAATACTGTTTGTCTGTATGTATTTGCAGGAAGGACTTAATGGCTTCCACAAAGCCAAGACAGATTTTCTGCAGAGGAAACTGACAGCCAATGCCATCTGCTGGTTATAAGAAGACAGGCAAGAGGGGCTGGCTGGATCCAGGTTTCAGTGATTGGCAGTACCCCATATGTCCTAATGGACTAGCCTCCACTGGATTTAAGTATAATTTTGTTCAGTGGGACTCTTCGAGACAAGAACCATGCTAAATAATCAGCACAGATTTTCCACAGCCTGTAGAGCAGAGAAAGAAAAGGAAGTAGGACTATTTTATCATCTCTGCCAAGATACAAACTACCTTTGCCCCTCCCTTAATTGTTATCCAGGTGCAGACATTGTATAAGGCTACCTATCTGCTTCCATCCCTGCTGGTCATTATAAAAATGGAAACATTCAGAACTGGTGTCTGAGTTTGCTTTTTTCCCTCTGCCTCCCCATCCCTTTTCCCTTCTGCCTCATTTCCTTTATACTGTAATCTAGACAGTACTGTTAACATTTGTAAGCCACTTTGGGAGATGTTTTGGCCGAAGGCATTAGATAGGTCAAATAAATAGACAGAAAAAGCAAGTATAAATCAACAGCAGCCCTTAAGATCTTGGTTAGTACTTTACATATTTACCAAGAGAACAGAACAGAAATCTAGCTCTTTTTTCCTAACAGATATTTTATGCATTTATTGTAGCCTATACATTAAAATTAAAGATTTGACATATCCTTTTATTTTGATAGCAATATGTTTTCATTGTAATATCAACCAGCACTATGCATGCTTTTTTCAGAAATAAAATGAAACATTTCATTAAGATCTAAATTGGTCTCCCCATCCCTACCTGCCTGGCCTTGGTATTTTTAAATCAATCCATCATGATTCTAATAACAGTTTTTATAGAGCTTTCTCACTTTTTCAATAATATAGAAAGGGGGCCTTGCTCTAAAAAATGTTTTTCATAATGTTGTAAACCTTCCATTTTAAACTAGAAGGGAACACAAACAGGCAGATAACAAATAATGGACAAGTCACTTGCCCACTTATCTCCAGCTTCCCTTAGCAGATGTTCTCACACTCATATGTTGTTCATTCCATTCACTATCCAATACACACCCTTATCAAGCAGACCAGTTATGTCCAAAATAGCTCGTAGCATCTTTAAATCGGTGCAATATTCACAAATACCTTTTTCTATTGCTTGATCCTAAGTGAACAAATATTCTATCATCAATCTATTTATGCATATTCTGGTGCCAGACTAAGATATTTTATTCAAGAAGCATTTTAATTGTTGATGCTTTTAATCAGGATTTAATTTTAATTATATTTTAATGTAAATTTTAGTTACTTGAGATAGTTCCAATCTGTTGTTAAACTATTATTTGGTGCTCCTGCTATGTTATTATGTTATTTATCATTGCTTTTCTGGTATTAATTGTTTAAATTGTATGTATTTTAGGATGTTTTATGTTGTTTTTATCATGTAAACTATCTAGAGAGCTATATGGCCATGGGATGATATACAAAAGTGTTAAATAAATAGGTTAAAATATGTCTCCTTTTGGTATTTCACTCTTTCTTGGGTTGCAGTGAGCATCTCAACAGCCAATGCTTATATTGGGTACATGGGGTACGTGTATCGGGTGTATAGGGAATATCTTCACATAATATCTCATTTTTCTCTTGCCCTTTCTCCATCAAAGTGCAAGTACAGCTTAGTTTTTCTTCCTTGATTGTTTTATGTCATTGCAATGCCCACCTACAAATTGCATTACAATCTTTCTAGTTCTTGCATACTTAGTCTGAGGGCTGAAGGTCCCTACCGGCTTTGATGAGTCTATCTTCTCTGTTCTTAGGACAGCACCAAGATGGGGATGGTCTGCCGAGTTTGTTGTTCATTTAGTGCTATTTGAGAATCAGTCACCTTGTTTTACAGTTCATCAACTGAATAGGAAGTCTTCTTTAAAAGTATTGGTCTTGAGGTGTTAGATTGGGACCTACAACTGGATTGCAGCCTAAGCTAAAGCGAGGTGCACCAGTAGTGCAGTATGTACCATATGCAGATTTGGTAAATATTAAGAAACTGAATTTTTGGGCTCAGTGAAATTTTCACATCTAAAACAGTTGACAACTAATGTCTTCACGTATCAAACAAATTTTGCAAAATTTTGTTAAAGTCAACAAAGATTCCTTAATTTGTGGATTTCTATGCCTACCAGGATATTGGTGTTATCCTTAACTGGTAAACTAACACTACCAATTTCCATTTAATAGTACTTTTTTGCTATGTTCACTGCAGCAATTGGGAAAGACTGGCAAAGCAACTGAAAATGTGACTGATTGCGTGTGTGCGTGCATGCACGCGCGCGCGCGCACACACACACACACAGACTCAGTCAATTTGTATTAAAAGCCCATCAAATAACATTGCTGTATTCAAGTCATCACTGTACAGAACTTCAAGTTGTGGGCTTATAAACAGCCTCAACATTCTGCTAGAGCAAGTGGGAACAAGCATGGTAATGGGGTAAGCAGCCAAGCCTAACATGGAACATTAACTGATGAATCAGAGCATGTATTGCAGCCACATGAGGTTTGTTTTCAGAATATTATTTTCTTTCCCATTAAGATGCCAAGTGCATTTGCCTCCTTTTCAAGATGACATCTTTATCAGTGGAAAGAAAGCTAAAACAGGATCCATTTTCCAATATGATTTCCATACACACACTTTTCTAAATTACTATGAAGAGTTGAAAAACAGTGATTACTGTACTACTAGCACAACATGACACCAGGAGTGCCAGGCTCTTATACTTGCTCTACAAACTCATTGGCTAATTAAGATGTTTAGAGGTAAACTAACCAGGTTGACTTGAGTTCCCTTCAGTTTCTACAAGCTGAGAGTTGCATAGATCATAGTAACATCAGTGGATGAGAAGGTGTAGGAGCAATATCATTTCTTCTAATTAACTGATGAACAGCACGAGAGAATGCCAACTCAGCAGCCATCCAAGCTATCATCTACAACCGAATAGCAGACACTGGACTCAGACGTTAATCTCAGACGTAGATTAACAGGCTGTCATCAAGGTGATACCCAGAAAGCCGGGGGAAATGAAATTATTATTATCATTATTATTACTACAACCACATAAACAATCATTTGTTTTCCCTCTGCATAAAACTATGGGCAACCTTTTAAACACACCTCAAGTAACTTTAACAATAGGGCTGCCAGGAACAGCATGATTGCCCTATTGACAGGTCTAACACATTTGGCCTGGAGACCAAGCTCAATCTTCCATGCTTCCATGTGTTCCTTTCCCTCCAAACCACTGTTTACCTAGTGGTTTCCCAGCTTTTGTGCAGATCTTTTCTTTCAGAAAAGTTGAAATGCCTCTTTTAAGGCTTAGTTACTGGCAGTGCAAGGTTTAAGCCAAAAAAGTTGGGTGGCTTTGGTATTTTGGAACCTCCCTGTTGCTTTGGTTCCTTCCCTTTTGCCATCAGCCCTGCCCACCACTGGAAAATGCCCTTGAGAGTTGCCACTGCTCAGAGGTTGCCTCCTGCTCCTTTGGTAGACAGTTGTAGGTTTAATCAGTTAACATTTATTATGCAGAAGCTATACACCAGCAGGGATGGCCTCATATACTTTGTCTCAGTCATCAATCAAAGGGAGACTGCAACCGTGAAGAGAAAAGGGGACTGAGACTTAAAAGGGCAGCAAGAAAAGATAATCAAGCATAAAGATGTTTTACTGGAGACCAAGGCCAAGATCATCCACACTACTGTATCCCCACTCACTATGTATGGGTGTGAAAGCTGGACAGTAAAGAAAGGTAACAGGAAGAAAATGGATGCATTTGAATCATGATGCTGGAGGAAAATTCTGTGAATAATCTGAAAAGAAAGGCCAACAAGTATGCCCTAGATCAAATCAATCCAGAGCCTTCCCTAGAAGCAAAAATAACAACACTGAGGCTATCATACTTGGAACACTTCATGAGAAGAAAAGGCTTACTGGAGAAGGAAGTCATGCTAGGGAAAGTCAAAGGCAGAAAACAAAAGGGAATACCAAATATGAGATGGACTGAATCCATAAAAGAAGCCACAGTCTTGAACTTGCAAGCGGCAGATGGAGCTGCCATGGACAGGCCATTTCGGAGGGCTTCCATTCATAAAGTTTCTATATATTGGAGATGACTTGACAGCATGTAACAATGACAGTAGAGGCAGCAGCAGCAGCAAGGATGGCCTCAGGCTGCAGATGGAAATTGCCACACAAACAAAGGAGACAGTGAATCAAAGCTAGCATTCCTTAATGCTAGTCCCATTCTTAGAAGGTATTCCAGGTTACAAAATCATAAACTTAAGTCTGCCATGAAATTAGTTTGGAGATTCACAACCCTCCTTGTTCAAGCTGAAGCTGTGGTACCACATTCAGGAAGGTCCTTCTATGTCAAACACTTAGACCATTATATTATGCTACATTTCTCCTTCCTTTTCATTTAAAGACGAACCCTATGGTCCCTGATCCCCACTGACTCCTCATCTCTTTCATTAGCAGCTTGCATTCCTATGGCCTTCTTGGTGATCACAGTCATTTTCACCAGCTTCCCCTTCCTCCTCCCTTGGTTCACTCCAGTCTGAGCCAGAATCAGTTCCCAAGTCTTCTTGAGGATCCACCACAGAAGTGCTAGGTCCAATACCTACATCATCTGGAGAGTAATATACATCTGTGTCAGCTTAAATTAGGGGTGGAGAACTATGGCTCTCCAGATGTTCTGGCCTACAACTCTTATCATTTCTGGCTAGCATAGCTAAAGGCGAGGGATCAGAGGAATAGTAATTGTATATTTGTGGGTTAAACTACTGAGCCACTGGGCTTGTTGATCAAAGGGTCAACTATTTGAATCTGCGCAACAGGGCAATCTTCTATTGCTTTGCCCCAGCTCCTGCCAACCTAGCAGTTCGAGAGCATGCAAATGCAAGTAGATAAATAGGGACCATTTCGGTGTGAATGTAAGTGTTCCAGCATTTAGTCATGCTGGCCACATGACCAGGGAAACTGTCTGCAGACAAACACTGGCTCCTTTGATTAAGAAACAGAGATGAGCACTGCTACCTAGAGTCGGGCATAACTGAACTTAATGTTATGGGGAAACCTTTACCTTACCTTTTTATACTTGTATAGAAGTAATATTATATTTGTCAGTCTTAATGGAAAATCTACATGATTTCAATCCTGTTTTGTTTTTTGTTTTGTTTTGTTTTGTTTTAGGTGTTGTTCTAAATGAAGCTAAAGAAAGAACAATGACCTCTATACAGCCAGTAACCAAGGTCACATGTATTCATTTTATAGTTGATATAAAACCAGTGATGCTATTATTTCTATTCTGAGGCCTTCTGAGCTAAGCTTCTTACTCTGTTCCAAGCAAAAGGTAAGAATAATTTTCTAGCCACAAACGTTATGTCATGTCATGTCATGAAATGAAGTGAGCAGTAACACTTGCTCCCTTGTGGTTTACCCCTTGCTTCTTTGATGCCTGCTTAATTTTAGTGACAGAAAAGTTTACTCAGTGAGTGTATTTGTGCACATGTGAGTGTACTTGACAGAACTGAGTACAATACCTGAAGATCTGAGTCTAAGTTCAATGCTGTTTCTCTTTAAATGGCTCACGCAACCTCACAACAATATGCATATTATATTTCTTAGGGGGGTTGTCTGCATATGTTAGGATTTTAAGATGTTAGAATTGAGGATCTAGAGCAAACACATTTCATATGTGTCGAGTAGATTGTCTCACTGAAGAGCATTTCATCATTAAAAGATCCTAGTAGATATGACTGATCCCTGTTTGAAGGGAGATGATAAAAGTGAGAAATTAGAATGGGCAGGTGAGGCACCAGATGGCTCCTTGGGAGATCTCATTCACTTTGAAATGAAACTGATGTTACAGCTGATTTTGCAGGGAAGTCTTTGGAGATGCTGCTGCAAGTGTGACTACAATGAGCCCAAGGACTTGCCTCTGCGGTACGCCTGAATGACAGACGGTCTGAAGCCCTAGGAAATTTATAATCCTATTTTAAAACCAGGGATAAGTGAGACACCTTCTTTTAAACAGAGAGTTCTGAGTTTCAAATAGGTACATGCCACTGAGTCAAAAAGAAGGTCAAAATATCTTACAAACCAATACAGTGCAGCACACAAAACTCTGTGGCTGTTATAAAACCTGATGCAAAGCAGTCCAAAGTTCTTTACGAGTGTATTTAAACTAAAGTTTTACCAAGTAAAGTTACCCCTAGGGAACTTTAGCAGTTAAAGTCAAATATCTTTCACCATGATTCTCAATAGCTTCATGAAAACCTGCACAGCCTGTGACCTATAAGTGCAGAACAGCCTACCTGCTTTTGCTCTGTGTTCTGAAGGTGCTTCACAGCCCCCATATATCTGCTGATTCTACAGACCTTAGTAGGCAGCAGAAACCAGTGCCTTTGTAGAAGCTTTGTGCTGCAATCGTGCATGCTGGTGGGTCACATCTTGTGCAAGCATGACCTAAATCTAACATCTGATTGATCTCCCCTCCCAGCAGTACCGGGAATAGGATAATTTCAGTTCTCCCACCCTAGAAACAATGCACTTCCCTAAAATCTGTTCTGAAGTCTTGAAGACCCACTGGAAAAGATTTTGTGGGTGTGCAATCAGAAGGGGAGGTTCCATTGTATGTGTGGAAGTGTGTCATGCAACATTAGGTGTCCCCCAAAGCCCTGGATTTTTAAAGGCCATCCTTCAGGGTTTTTTAAAAATAGTAAGCTGAACCTCCTAGTTAGATTGATATTTTAAGTTGGCCTACATCAGAAAAAAGTCCTTATAGTGTATACCTATCTATATATGATATTTGAGGTGTTGGAAATCTTGATTTAAATAAATTTCTAAACAATGCACAACAATACACAGTATTGTAAAACAGTAATAATAAAACACAATATGTAAAACTTGAGAGAAAAATATCTTAATAGAGCAAAAGCAAAATTACCTTTGCAGAAACTTTTAAAAACAAAATTTTAATAGCTACTGAAACTCTTAAATGTGCTGCACTTAGCTAGTTTGTCCTGGGAAAATGTCCAGAGAGTGGATGCTATAGCCCTTTCTGAATCTTTGTGGATCAATTGGCTATAGTTGTCTTATCAGGCAAAGATGCCTCCAATGACAAATGCTGCATCAAGGAGCACCCCAAGACAGTCCTGTCTAGAACAGGGGACTAACCCAATTCCTGGACATGGGAACCTATCACCCAGAAAGCCTCCACATCTCCAGGATTCAGACTCAGCATAGTGGCCCTCATCAAACCCAATTTAAGACCAGGACTTGGTCACCTGGTTCGGATATTATTGAGAAACAGACCTGGGTGTCAGCAGCAGATTGACAACACCTTTCTCCAGTCCCCTAGAGACTGCTCCCAATGGTTCCATATAGCTGTAAAATGCAATAAGGACAAAACAATGTCCTCTGGCACCGTACAGCATAATTGCTAAGGAGCCAATAAGCGCTATCTTAGTGCCAGTATCTGAAATTGACCTTTTAGTTAGGACTGGAACCAGTGAAAAACAGTTGTCTCCAATACCCTTCCCAGGAAGTCAATCCAGGAAGACAGCATGGTCAGTGATAGCAAAAGCCAGTGATCAGCAAGAACAGCTGGGTAGCCCTCTCTCCATTCTTCTGCTAGCAAAGGTAAACTATCATGTCGTATTATGGTATCTTTTATAACTTCCTCTCAATACACATTTGAATAGAATGATATAAGTATTATAGTTATTGTGAGTTATTGTTACATATTTATAAAGTCAATTATATTCCAAATTCCATCCCTGATTTGATAAATGCTCAGTTTCTTAGATTGTGATAATTACATTTCATTCAGTCCACACTGTAAAGAATACTGGCCTAATTCATATGTCCCAGACTGATACATGGACTGGAACACATCCTTCAAACTGCAATTTTTCCCAATTTTGTGACATAACTCTCTGATAAAAAGTCAATTCAATAAAGCATATTTGAGAGAAATTACAAATAAATAATGCACATATTAAGGCATGAAAAAAAGATACCAGATTTATGAAGAAATTGGACAGAACAGACTTAGGGGTTGAACATATGTGAAACTGACACATACTAGAACCAGACTAATTGTGAAGTGGGCCACTGAGTTTCTCTACCTTTGTAGTACAATAAAGCCAATTCTGCTGTCCCTCTGTAATGGCTGTACAACTGGCTTGCATGAAAGCTCTTCTCATTAACCAATTCAAATTCTTCCATCCAGGTCAGCAAAGGAAAACAACAGTGTTAATTTTGGTTCTGTGTCATGATGCACAGGACAGGGAATAAAATTAAAGTGCAAAATGACCTATCAAATTTACTTGGCAGGTGCTAATTCACTTTGATCTATCCCTTGCCATAATAATTTCATGACGGCAGAGAAAACATACATATTTATAAATGTGGGAGCAGGCGGCTGTTGTTCTGTGTGTAATTTACAGCAACAAAGAATTCATTTAGATTACCATACTTGAAGTCCCAAGGTGACTCTGTCGTGGTTACAGGCCCCCTGCCGTGCAGGATACCTAACATAATAAAGAACAAAGCAAAAACAAGGCTACACCGAGGCAGGGGCTCCTGGGTAATCAATTCAGGTATTTACAGCTGAAACAATAGCACTGTGCAAATCAGCATCATTACTACAATTTGCTGATGGGAACTCCAGGGAATTGAGCAAGCGTCTGCCTGCAAAGCAGCTGATTAATCCAAGTTACTCGTGTTTGGTTAAAGCATTATTGTTTCCATCATAATTAACAATGAGTGAATGCTCGGGGAAAAAAGAGGAGGACACTCAAATGGGCTCACACAGAGCCATACATCTTCACTCTCTTTCTTGACCATTGTATGTGTAGGTACATTTGAAAACAAACAGCATCCTTCACACTTGGGGCTTCTGTGGGAAGCTCATTTATGGTGCTGTGTATTCTCCTCTGCATTGCACTGGACTTGTCTGGCTCATGTTCTATTCATAACCACTGACAGCTTTACATGTGTTTTGAGAAAGTTCAAGGACTGCTTAACTTCCTAGAGGATGAACCTGTCTTTTGAGCCAGCAAATGCCCAGGTGTGTGAGCACCATTCCTTCCTGCTTTCTTCTCCCTCAGAAAACCATGTTCTTTGGCCCCAGAGAACATAAGACACAAACATGTAAGCAAGGTGCTGTCCTTTCCACAATATTGGCACACATAAGCTTTCAATGTTATACTAAGCACTGTGGTAGAAAACCTAGAGGGCTCTGGGCCAACCAATTGAAACTGGTTGGCCAATTCTAGTTAAAGTTTCAGTGGTTTCCACCTCCCTGCCTCATTGCTTCCACTGGCGTCACATATCCCATCAGCCTTTGCGGCTGAAATTGAATCCCAGGGTGCACTGCTGTTACATATCACAGCTCCCTCTTGGTCTGCATATAGTGGCTGGGCGGCTAGAGTGGCTCCTGCAACTGCTGCTTTTTGCACCAGATTCTATGGCAGCCACGTGGAAATGTTTCTCGGTTCTGACAACCAAATAAGCCATGGTGAAGCATGGAAATAATAAAATATAGCATTGGTTTTCTCTGTGGTTCCACAGAAATGAAACATACCATGTGATAAGTCCATGACAAGGTTCAACATGACATACCATCCCAAGCTTGAAATCAGTCTATTTCAAATCTCCTCCCCATGTTTAAGATAGCACCAAAACTATACCGGAACAAGGCTTCTCTTTCTGACTTCTCAACAAAGCTAGTATCAACAAAGCTAGTATCAACAAAAAACAATTTCTTAACAGATTTTTCTTTGCCTATTTGTGTGTTGACCAAGAAAACTACAGATTGATAAATGCAATCTCTAAAGTATTCAGATCTCATACTACCACCATTCCAATTCA
This sequence comes from Varanus komodoensis, assembly GCF_004798865.1. Lineage (NCBI taxonomy): Eukaryota > Metazoa > Chordata > Lepidosauria > Squamata > Varanidae > Varanus > Varanus komodoensis. The sequence continues at coordinate 33,346,793 of NW_025335268.1, read as the reverse complement.
CATTTTGGTCTCCAACTGTATGTACTGAAAAATATGTTTCACAAACCAAATAAAAAATTTAAAAAAATCATATAAGGTTGAATCAAGATGCATTTCTATCCTCTGATGGCCATACTGAACTTCTTCCTCCAGTCAAGAACTATCAATTGCATTTCAAATGAATGATGCTAAGGCACAGACAGAAATCTTCTGTTGTGCTGGGATGTAGGAGTGCCCTCAAGCCAAGGTGGAAGTTAAATTATTTGCATGCAGTGTGAAAGTTACAATACACTGATTTGCAAGCTGTTGAAAATACATGAAGGAATTAATTCCTATCCGCAGTCTGTCTCTGTCTATTTCCCAACATAAAATTCAACAGAAGTTCAGTTTAAAATGCACGCGCACACACACAAGTGAACTAGGAGGTCTATGACTTCATTTGATATTCTGTTATTGGTGGCAAAATGCCAGCAAAATGAGAATCACTTAAAACATACAGGTTGGCAGCTCAGGTCTAAAAGAAAAAAAATGGATTTGAAGCTCCATCTAAAGCTATTATAAGTCGATCATTTTTTGTTTATCATTGTAACAAAGAAGTACTAGCACAGGAACCCTGCAGACCTATTACGTTTGCATCAGAGCTCTAGGGAGTTTTGTATGGACATATGGATAATAAGGGGCAAGATCCCTTCAGTGATGAACTGGTGAGAAATGGGAGCATATTTCTAACTTCTAACCTGCTTAACAGTGTCTGGCAGATTATGCACAGATGAAACCTATGTATGTATGTATGTTAAAAGCTTTTCTATCCTGTCCTTCACTGAAAGTCTCAAGACAGTTTATGCATTGACTTTGTAATAGGAGCAGGTTTAGATGTAGAAACAAGATACCATCCAAACCTTTACATTCCCAGGGCCAGAATGCACATCTTGGCTCTAAGTATAATTCCACACTCCCTGAATGATTCATTCACATAAGGTCCCACCTTAGAGTTATAAGAACATCAAATCTGATTGAATCTGAGTTTTGCTTTGCTACATTTTGCAAAAAAATGAGTGGAACAGGCTTCTCCTTAGTGAAAACCTGGATGGCTATGATGAATGCTGTAGTGGTGGGTTTCCTCCTTGGAGAGTGGATAGGACTAGGATGAATTTGAGTTTTCTTCCAACTCTGTGATACAGGATGATAAAAAATCTTAATTCTTAAAAAGCCATTGTTTAGGTGCAGAAAGTACTCTTTCTTGTATTGCATAATTAAATGGTGGAAATATATTACTTTCTTAAACTGGAAAGTGGGTGTCCTTTGACAATTATTAGTTCATTACTAATACTAGAAAGCAACAGTTATGCATTATATATTATTTTATCTTTCTATTATGGGAAAGGCTAAGGATTCAGACCACTATGCTTTTGGTTAAAACATGTGCAATTTTGAATTTTTTTGACCAAGCAAATTGTTCAAATGTGCACTGAAGCAGTTCAATTAACTTTATATGCACGATATGTTGGAAGGAAGGAAATAATTTCCACTGTATCAGAATGAAACACTTCCCATGAGTACATCTGAAAGAATGATACAACATAAGATACTCTAAAGAACAGGAATACATGAAAAAAAAGTTTTTCCCTAGCAAAATTTACTCAGCTCACATCTTTTGGAATCAAATGCAGGTCCAAACACACTCTTTAGCTGAAGTCCATACATATCTGAGCTTACAGTTGGTGTCGTGGAACAAAACCAAAACCAATTGAAAATACTTTTGAAATTGTACTCAAATTTTCTTTTAATCAATGGGAGAAAATATGTACATTTCCAGAATTTGCACTAATGATACACGTACTTGGGAAAATGAGCACAACATGTGTATTAATTTCCACAAAAGAAGCACATATGCCAAAGTTTGCAACCTGTTATGTACACAAGCTGAAATAAGTTTGAGGTGGAATTCAGGAACCTGTTTGAGTTTCGTGATTCACACATTTCTAATATAACTTAATACTTGCACCTGAACTATGGGCAAACATTTGTCAAAAGGTGTTCTATATCAAGTCAAATATCAGCCTCAAGGCCACATAAGCCACCATTAAGCTTTTATATCACAAGCAAATTTCTTGAAGAGAATTGGTATGAAGAAAATTCCTACTTCCTAAGGGAAAAACAAACAAACCAACATTGTAAATATTACTTTATTAAGCACTAGACTCCAAATATTCTGTGCCTTGTGACTCATGTTGTTAATACCAGTTTCAAGGTCCAAGTGAATAGTTTGGAAAGACTAGATACCACTGCACTATGGGAACTATGCAGGCATAGATCTCATCTACCCCTCGATAGATGATGGTTGGGAGTCTCATGTATAAGTTGGGTATACAAACAACTAAATTAGAAAACAAAGTACCGGTTTCCAAAAAAAGGGGGCAAAATGCTTGAGTGAGATTTTTCTACCAGAATGTATCAAATTCCCACCTCCTAGACACACATGCCATCTTTGGGCTGAAGTCCATACATTTTTGTGATTCTGATGCAATTTGATCAACAAAAAAGCATTAATTTGAAAAAAAATGTGCATACAAGTGCACACAGTTGATGTATGCACTTGGGGAAACATGCACACGAATCACACAGCCATTCATGCTCCCCATTCTACAACTCTAACCATATGAAAAAGGCACTAATCAGAATGAGCTTCGAATTTGGAAACTGGAGAAGCTCAACAAATTCAAATTTGTTTCAGTGTATATCCCTGGGTCAAAGCAGCAAAACACAGTCTGAATTTTCAGTTAACAGAGTGATGTCACAAAATAGGTAAAAAAATAGATGAAAGGTAAAAAAGAGGTGGGGAAAATGGCAGGCCCAGTAACAAAGATCTAAGAAGAATGGGAGCTGACAGTTCATACCAAAAACCAAGGATCAAAGTTCCTAGATGGTATTATTCTCTTTGCCGGGAAAGTAACATCAGAGAAGAATTTACACATGCTTCCACTGTATTTCAGTTTTGTTTAATCTTTGTTTAGTACTTTTCCAGGATATGACAACTGTGAACATATATCTAAGACTTCTAAGCCCTTCTTTCTGTCCTGATGGGCTGAGAGTAGTTTCTGACTTGAAATAATGAAACTGACATAGGTATCAAGTGAGAGCCATTTAGAAGCAACCTTGCTGTACCCCAAAAGCTGCAGAGATAGCATCCTGTTTCCTATTTGTCATGGCAGAGAGCAGATGAGTAAGCCATATGCAAGGACAGAGGAAAAGAAGAAGAAAAATAGAAACCTTTTGCCCTATTATTTGTGATTATCTTGAGTCTCTAGTTTCATTTGGAAGGGCATCAAATTCTGTTATGGGAGCTACGATAGATTCATGCAGTTTCAAAATAAGGTTTTACACTGTCAAAATTGTACTTTCCCTAATGAATCCCACTTTATCGCCCTTAGAAGGTTTATAAAGCATGATACAGTCTGGACAAATTTCAGGTTATAAGACAAATCCTTTAAAATGGAGACTATTTGACTTAATATTTCACAAGAAGTTAAAGGTTATGTTTCATCTTGTTATGGAATCAGATGTATCATTAATGAACTCAGTTGCTACAGCTCTGAGTAACAGAATAAGTTGAGAGACTTTAACTGGAAAGGGAAATGCCAGGGAAAAGCTCCTATGGAAGGGGGGTCTAAAAGTTTCCAATTCGATAATGTTTAATGCCAGTCATTTAAAAGCAATTGCTCAATCGCTGAATACCCAGACTGATGTGCCTTGGATTGCTTAGCAGAGTGGTGGGCAACTTGAGGCCTTCCAGATGTTTGGGTCAAGAACTCAAAAAGGGAACCTGAAACTGAAAAAGGGAAATAGAAATTGATGTGGTCGCTAAGGATAAAAAAAAATTAACATGTATATTTTATTTATTTGATTTATTTATGTCCTGATTTTTCCTTAAAGTGAACTCAAAGCAGCTTGCATAATTCTCCTCCTGCTCTTATCCTTATCTCCACAACAGCAGCCCAGTTGGGTAGGCTGGTCTGGGAGTCATTCAAAGTCATCCAGCTGGCTTTACAGTTGAGCGGGGACTAGAAACCAAATCTACTGAGTCCCAGTCCCACTCTCTTAACCACTATGCCACACTGGCTCTCATTTGACATTTATATATCATTTCCATGGAAAAATAGGGCCTCAAAAAGAAAGATACGGGAGTCTCACGTTATAATTTTGCCTAGCAGTAAGTATTCTTTAGGAACTGCCATGCATGTAAAAAGGAGTCATCTGAATGACAGATTATGCATATTTTCTGTTTTACTTTTACATTATTTCAAACAATATTATAAATACCAACCCACTCATCTGTTTTCCTGTAGTAAGTAGGAATTGCAATCTATGTGATTAAGCAGAACTTTCTTTTTAAAAAGTGGACTCCCCTGCCCCGCTCCTTTTAAGTCACAAATGACTAACAGAGCTTCATTTGGGAAGGGGGCCAACAAAATTCTCACATGCTACATAATTTTGTGGACTTTTAGAGAATGCTACTTCTGAGTGTCTTCACCAAACTGTACCTCCTGAAATTAGTAAAGCTATTCAGAATCAAGTGGCTTGAGATTCACTATTCAGAGAAGTCTCCAAAATAGCATCTGTGTGCTGTTATGCTTCTAGTAAGATATTCTGAAAACAGTCCCAACTCTTGTTTTAAACTAGTCTACACAGCTCATTCACTTCAAAGGACAGGGGCAGGGGAATGACTACATATATTCTGCTAAATAATGAAGACAGAAACAATATATTTTTTGCATCAAAGGGCCTATGTTCACCAATCATTTTGGAGTTGAAGGTCATACTTCTGAAGCACAATGGCTAAGATGCAAACACACCATGAAAGCACAAGCAAAGAAACTAGAATAGTCTCACTGATTCATTCAACCAAGATACATGTAGGCTCTTAATTGCAGGGTGTGAGGAAATGCAGCAACCAGTAGTTTAGGACATGGTAAAGTTGGGTTTAGCAAAGAAGGAGGCAAAAGGCAAGTTAACACAAGAAAAGAAGGATGTGCTATTTACACTCTTGCATCTCTCAAGAACAACTTAGCCTGCAAATCCTGCAACTGCTGAGCATATGCAACTCCTGTAAGTGCATGTCAGAAAATGTATTCCTTATGCCTATGATCTGGTCAACTCACTAGATCATTTTCAAGGTGAATGATGAGAACAACGACTAAGATATTTACCAGCATAAAATTATTCCTGGCCTCTTCTGTCCAAACAGTGGTTTGTCATTCTCTCCCAAAATACATAAAAATATTCAGAAAAATCCTTGGAATTCAATGAACATGTTGTCTTATAAACATTCATGCTAGGTTTTTACTATTTTTAATACAATGCTTCAGAAGTTTAAATAAGTATTTCTTTCCACCTTTCTTTTACATGAATTATGTATTTAATCCCTTCTTGAGAAGCAAAAGCAATATATAGATAAATCTCAACAGTCATGAAAGAGTTTCATAATTGTCAAAATATAAATGCAGGTGTGCAACGTCAGAGGAATGACAAATCTGTATTTTTGAAGGTGATATGAACTTGTCATTTTCTAATAGTTATTAATGAGGGCATTGAAGTAGGGGAAAAATCGTAAGTGCAGACCACCAGTCCGGAAATGGAGATTGGCTCATTACCACACTATACTTCCCCCTGACACACCACCAGCTTCTTTTAAAAGTGTTGCGTGCAAATTAATAGATCCATATCTATATATATTTATATGCAAATAGATAGATAGATAGATCTCAAATGAATTGGCATAATGAATTGCTGAGGTATGGCGAAAAGTATGATTACAGACCATAATGTGCATTTGATCAGGCATTCTATGGTGCAGCAAGCTGAAGATGTAGTTACTCTAACAGAGAGTATTATCACTAGAAAAAAGTACAGTACACTAGAAACCAATTATACAACTATCTATTTATGCTTTTGGATGAAGTAGATTTCTATACTATATGATTTTAGTGATTGTGAATGCAGAACCAGGTAGTCATTCTCAAATGATTAATCCAGGGTAAAACAATGATTAAAATAACTAAATGGATATATGTGTTCCCTACATAAAACTGCTGAACTTTTTTTAGGTGAATTTGTCATAAGGGAGACAGGATGTATGTTCACAATTAAACAGGTGCAATAAATGAAAACAATAAGATTTTATGAAGGTTAAATGTCATCAGTGATGTGGGAATATGCAGAGAATTTTACAAACTGCCTATGCATCCCTGTCGGTTTGCTGAACTTCATCACAGCCTTCTGCTTGATGCCAAGACCTCCCACCCTTCTGAGAAAAGGTATGTTCTCTTAAGACTAAAAGGTGAGAGACATGCCTGTGGAAGAGGCCTTTGGGAATAGGCCAATAGGGTCCAGACTTCCAGACTAACGGCTCCTCTACTGTCACAAAAAATGAGACTCTTGGAGAAATGGGGCATCAGTTATAGATGAGGAAAAGGAAACAAGTGACCTACTCCGTGGGGAATAAGCTGATATCCTCTCAAGCAAAGGCTATGTCTCCAGATTCTGTATGTCTCCTGCTAGTAGATAATTAAAAACACAGAGAGCTATGGTGTCTGGCATGTCTGGTACAAAGACAGATGATGGCAATGTTGCCCACATAGACTTATGCATTCTGCAGTGGTTGTGGTGCATAGTAGCACCAGTCATCTGGGAAGTGATCCATGTGGTCCTGGAAACTAAATTCGGGTCCTTAGATAAGGTCCTTAGGGTCCTAAGGACACTTTTGGCTTTGGCCTCTTGGCAGAGCAGCAGAGGCACAGGCTGGGAGAGAGTGCTGAGTGGCCAGGGGACTGGCGAAGGCAAGGCAGGAGCTGGGCAGGGGAGCAGAGGGCCAGGAGCAGCAGAGAGGAAGGAGGCAGGGCCAGAGAGGCTAGAGGGGCCACTGGCCTGAGCGACTGATAAGGCGTCGTCCCTTGTCTGCGTCCCTTAGCTGTGGCCCGGGCTGTCCGGTGACTCCCTTCCCTGGGACACAGAGGGTTTTTTTTTTTTTTTTGCTTTGTTTTCCCTTTCTTTCTTTCTTTGTTTGGTTCTGTGCTGTGCTTTGTTTTTCCTCCAATTTAAATTTAAGTTTATTTTATAAATTTAGGTTTATTTTATCTTTGTGTGTGTGTGCGAGTGGGTTTTTTGTCTGGGAGAACTGGGTGCGTGAGAGGAACTGCAGGACAGACAAGGCAGGGGACCAAGGTAAGGTCTCGGAAGGGATACCAATGGCAGACCAGGAGATGGCCTTGGCAGAAGTCACGGGTGTTGCTGTTCACTGCGACAGCTACAACATGTTCGCCCTTCTCCCCCAGGAGAGACAGGGTTACACTTGCCCTCGGTGCAAGATGGTGACCATGCCAGAGGAAGAGGTGAGGTGCCTGAGGGCCGAGAGAGCTCTCCAATCCCCCCGGGAGCAGCCCCTCTCTGGAAAGAGGGTTGAGGGAGAGGCCACAGGAGGAGCAGCTGTGGAGACATGGAGGCATGTCACCCACAGGAGGAGGAGGCCAGCACGGCCTCCTCCTCCTCCTGGCACCAATCTGGAGCTGGTTCTCTCCACTTGGGGAGGCTGGGGCTGATGAGGCCTTGGGGGACCAGCAGGACCCCCATCCTGGGACGACAAGCGACAAGGGGGCCGCTGCAGGAGAGGCGAGGGCCAGGGCACGGCCGCCTACCACCACCAGGAAGACATGGCGGTGGGTGATTGTTGTTGGGGATTCCCTGCTGAGGGTCACTGAGGTGGCGGTGTGCCACCCCAACCTGGAGACAAGGGAGGTTTGCTGCCTGCCAGGCGCATGCATCCGGCATGTGAAGGACAGAGTTGAGCATCTTGTTCGCTCTGGGGGGTCACCAGCTGCTTCTGGTGATCCATGTGGGCACAAACAACGTGGCCAGGCAGGGATCACCAGGGACTTCAAGGCCTTGGGGAAGAAACTCAGGGAGCTAAAGGCCCAAGTGGTCTTCTTGTCAATCTTACCGGTCCGGGGATTTGGGCCAGGAAGGGACAGGAGGGTCTCCGAGGTGAACGACTGGCTTAGGGTGTGGTACCAGAAGGAACGCTTTGGGTTCCTCGACCAAGGCACTCGGTTTCTTGCCAATGGACTTCTGGCAAGGGATGGGTTACACTTCACAAGGATGGGGAAAAGGTCCTTTGGAGATGCTCTAGCGAGCTTCGTTTGGAAGACTTTAAACTGAGCCGTGGGTGAGGGGGGGAGGTTCAGGCCCCCTAGAAACATGTCTGCACTGGACAAGTGTGGGGAGAGGATCAGGGCTCTGGGAGCAGGGTTTTACAGGTACTGCAGGGACTGACAGGAGGATGGGAGGAAGGAGGAGGCTGGGAACTCCAAGGAAAGGAAGCGGTGGGAAGGAGTTGAGGTGCATGTACACCAATGCTAGGAGCATGGGTAATAAGCAGGAAGAGCTTGAAGCTCTCCTGGGAATATGAAGGTATGACCTGGTGGGAATCACAGAAACTTGGTGGGGTGAAAGGCAAGTCTGGAATGTGAGCATAGAAGGGTATCACCTTTTTAGAAAGGACAGGAAGGGAAAGGGGGGGGAGTGGCTTTACATGTCAGGGAAGGGATAGGATGCAGTGAGATCGAATGCAGCACAGATGGGGATTCGGTAGAGGTAGTCTGGGTGAAACTTAGGGGTTCTGACAGGGAAAGAGACCTGACAGTGGGGGTATGTTATCGCCCTCCAGGTCAACTTGAGACCCTGGATGATGTCCTGACAGGCCAGATTCTAAGGATATCTCGGGGCAGAGACACAGTAATTATGGGAGATTTCAGTCTCCCAGATATTAGTTGGGAGACTCACTCGGCGGTGACAGCCAGGTCACGTCACTTCCTAGAAGCTATAGAGGGAGGGTTTTTCACATAGAGGTCCGAGAGGTGACGAGGGGAGAAATCATCCTTGACTTGGTCTTGACCAATAAGGAGGAGCTGATAGATGAATTACAGATTAGGGGAGCTCTGGATGCGAGTGATCGCTCCATCCTTTGCTTTGGGATCAGGGGACTGGGGATGTGCAGCAGGTCGAGCACTAGAAGCTGGGACTTCAAGAGGGCTGACTTTGGCCAACTGAAGGCCAGACTGAGGAAAGTTTCCTGGGATAGGTTACTGGAAGGTAAGCGAGTTGAGTAGGGGTGGATGGCACTCAAAAGGGAGGTTTTGGAGGCGCAAGCCTTGATGATACCTTTAGTCAGTAAGGTGAGGAGGTGGAGGAGAGTGCCGCCATGGATGCGAAAGGAGGTGGTTAGAGGGATTAGACGAAAGAGAAACCTCCATAGGAAATGGGTACTGGGGGAAATAGACAAAAGGGTATACCGGGAGGAGGAGGCCCGTTGCAGAAGGATTCTTCGCAAGGCTAAGGCTGATTACGAGCTGAGACTTGCCAAGAATATCAAGAGCAACAAAAAGGGCTTCTTTCAGCATGTAAATAGGAAGAGGAAGGGGAGACAAGTGCTGGGACCACTAAATAAGGAGGAAGGAGATCCAGTGACTGATATGAGGGAACAGGCACAGATGCTAAATGACTATTTTGCCTCTGTGTTCTCCCCAAAGCAGGATGGGGGATATCCGCATAGGACATTAGATGAGGCTGCGGACTTAGGGGCACAGATTAGAGTCATCCCCCTTGAAGTCGAGGGGCTCCTCAGGGCATTGGACATTACAAAGGCGCCAGGCCCTGACGGGTTACACCTAAGAGTACTTAGAGAGTTGGCAGGGGTTCTCTCACGCCCTCTGGCCTTCATTTTTGAGGCCTCGTGGAGAACGGGTGAAGTTCCAGAGGACTGGAGGGTGGCCTCAGTGGTCCCAATTTTCAAAAAGGGTAGTAGAAGGGACATGGGGAATTACAGACCTGTTAGCCTTACGTCCATTGTAGGGAAAACAATGGAAAGGCTCATAATAGAGAGAGATCTAGTGATGCTAGATAGGGAAGGGAGGCTGACAGCCACACAACACGGCTTCCACAAAAACAGGTCCTGCCAGGCAAACCTTGTGGAATTCTATGACAAGGTTTCAAGGTGGCTAGATGGAGGGGATGCAGTGGATGTGGTATACCTGGATTTCAGCAAGGCCTTTGACAAAGTGCCCCATGATATCCTGGTGGAGAAACTGAGGAGTTCTGGGATACACCAAAGCACTGTCCAGTGGATTAGCGCATGGTTGACTGAGCGAAAACAGAAGGTAACCATTAGTGGGGAATCATCGGGATGGCAGCCAGTGACAAGCAGGGTCCCCCAGGGCTCTGTCCTGGGGCCAATCCTGTTTTATCTTTTCATTAATGACATGGAAGAAGGGGTGAACAGTCTGCTGATCAAATTCGCAGACGACACTAAAACTGGAGCAGTGGCCACAACTGAGGAGCAGGTACTCCAGATCCAAAAGGATCTGGACAGACTATGGAAGTGGGCAGGAGACAACAGGATGGCGTTCAATGTGGATAAGTGCAAGGTCTTGCACTTGGGACATAGGAATGGGTGCCATAAGTACAGGTTAGGGGACAAGTGGCTGGAGAGCAGTACTTGTGAAAGGGCTCTCGGGGTGCTGGCTGACTGCAGGCTAAACATGAGTCAGCAGTGTGATGCGGTGGTCAAGAGGGCGAACGCCACCCTTGGTTGCATAGCCAGAAGTGTGACTTCTAGATCAAGAGAGGTATTACTACTACTCTATATGACTCTGGTGCGCCCGCAACTGGAGTACTGTGCTCAGTTTTGGGCCCCTCATTACAGAAAGGATATAGCCAGGCTAGAGTCAGTGCAGCGTAGGGCCACAAGGTTGGTGGCCGGTTTGCAGGGGATGGGGTATGAGGCGAGACTGAGGGAACTGGGTCTCTTCAGCCTGGAGAAGGGGAGACTCTGAGGGGATATGTTGGTGACATACAGGTATGTGAGGGGATGTCACACGGAGGTGGGTAGGGAGCTGTTCTCTCCTGCAGAGGAAGGCAGGATGCGCTCCAACGGAGCAAAGCTCAGGGAGCCAAGTTTCCATTTAGATGCCAGGAAGCACTTCCTGACAGTGAGGACCCCGAGGGTGTGGAATGGGCTTCCACGAGAGGTTGTTGAGGCCCCATCGGTGCGGGTGTTCAAAGATAGGCTGGACATGCACATGGTGGGCATGTTGTGAGAGGAGCCGGCTGGTGCCAGAGGTCAGATTAGATGGCCCAGAGGCCCCTTCTGACTCGCTCTGTTTCTATGTTTCTAAGTCAAAATCTAAGTCCTCTAAATTAGCGTTGCCTGAAATCTTACTTACTTTAAGTGCAGATCTGACAGAAACCATAGTGGTTTATTTCCTAGTGCCTCCATCCTATGTGCCAGTCAGGTGCTATGGAGATAGTCAGACCAGCCTCAGCAGTAGAGCTTGTCAAGTTGTCCAAAACATCAAGGGTGGCTTGTTACTGTGGGTAGCAAGTCATCTAGTACCCTAAAAGAGTCCACCCCTGGCTGGGTTCATATGACACAACAAGCTATGCTACAAGAATAATTATGCAAATACCCTTGGTATGTAAATGGAATGCTTGAGGAGGAAGGTCATATGGCTTATTTCTACATCCATGATCATGCAAACCCAATGAATGTCTGGATGAGACAGTGGTGTTAGTAGGAAGGGTTTCAAATTGGTTAGGAACTGGGAAAGTTTTGACAAGCTAGACCTGTACAAATGCAAGGGCTCCACTCCTTGACCCAGGACATAGTGAACCAGACTTTGATGCAGTCCTACACCAATAATCCTGAACAAACCTAGCAGTGATGGGATAATAGGAGAGATCCTCTTTAAGGTTAAGGAGGATGGATCAATAACTGGGTAAAGAACAGAAAGGAGATTGCTGGTATAAATGGACGATTCTGCAATGGTCGAGTATATACAGTGGGATTCCCCCAAGGATCTGTATTTGGACTGGGTGTTTTTAACTGGTTCATAATTATCTGGACTTAGGGATGAGCAGTGACATGGCCAGGTTTGCAGATAACAACAAATTATTCAGAATAGTACATACCAAAAAAGATGGTGAGGAGTACTTAAAGGATCTCTCCAAACTGGAAGCATGGGCATTAAAATGACAAAAATGGTTTAATGTAAAATGATAGCCATTGGAACAAATAATTCTAATTTCACACAGATGGGGCCTGAGCTGGTGAGGCCTGCCAAGAAAAGAATTGTGGTAGATAGTGTCATGTCCCCTAGTTCTGAAACTTTGCCCTAACCCAGGGAGGTTACAGGTAATCCCATCTCTCCACTGGATGACTTGAAAGACACAGAACTCCTAGCAGGTGCTGAGTCTCAGAACCTGCCATGGTGAGAAGGACTGCAAAACCCTGGCCCATCAGACTAATACCATGTAAAAGCTTCCCCTACTGGAGGAAGGGGAACTTACTTTAGGGGAGAATCCCCAAGCTTCCAGGAACAATTTAAGAGTCTCCCTGAACCCATGAGAAGTGCAGAAATAGAGAAGAGGACTTCTTGAGGGCAAGGGAACTCTTAAATTGTGTGGACACTTGCGTGGACACTAAGAAGCTATAGCTGGATCCTGGGCAAGGATCCCATCTCTATAGAAAAGTCATCTCAAGGCAAACAAGCTTGTTTTTGGTCTATAAAGTCCAGTCAAGGTTAGTTCATCAAGGACAACAAGCAAAGTAAGCCCTCTCATGTAAAGCACAGTTGCAGTGGGACAACAGACAGCTCCAAGTAAGCATTGCTGGCCATCACTCCTTCCTTATAGAAAGATAGAAGCAAATTTTTTCAGCAGCCAACTAGAGCCAACTGAAGTCTTAAGTTGGAGTCACAACATGTAGGGTGTTTGGACATGACAATATCTTTCCTCAGTAGGAGCAACTCATTACTTTAGACATCCCTTAGTGTGGCTTTCCTAATACAGTTGGCTAAACCCTCCTAATCTAAATCCTCCTCTCTGGCTTCTGCTTGCTGTAGCTATGCATTGGGATTCTATGAGTCCCAGCATTCCATAGCTCCAAGGACAAACATCCTATCCCATGCAATTTTGATATGTCATTGTCTACTTTAAGTAAATAATTCTATTTACAAGGTCAATTTGTTCATATCCTTTCATTTCCCTAGACCTAAAATTCACCGAAGAGACTATACAAGCAGCAAAAGGAAGTATCTCCATAACAAGAAAATTCAAGGAAAAAAACTCCAGAAAATTGGGACATGTGGGCAGCTGGAAAGAACCTAACAAACTACAGGAGCAGAAACAACGCTTCTCCAAAGATCAAAAGTGGATAAATGAAAGGGGTTCATAATCAATGTAACAGAAAACATCTGAAATTAGAACATTGATTCTGAGTTGCTCCATGTTTGTTCACAGGTCTTAGTGTTCCCTGTAAGTCATGGTAAGTGAAAAATCAGATGAATAAAGGATAACACCTTGAAAGAAAATGAGAAATAAAAGTTAATGAGTTTTACATTCTGGGAACAGTTTCTATATTCCTGTTAAACTATTGTGGCAACGCATAGCTGGTGAATGTAAAAAAAGAATTGCATAGCATGGGCTGTCACCATTCTACCTGCAACCAAGAAACACATGCACAATGATTGACTTTATTTACAGCACTTTCATAAGATGTTTTCTGGGTGGTTTAGAGATGCGAGTAAGTCTATTCTTATATATTGGCTTAGGCTTGTGCAATTCATTCAACCTGAGTATATAGATATATTTTAATAAGGTCTGTACAATCCATTCTGCTTCCACAATTCAGGCTCTCTCTCTCTGCCTACTTTTGTAACAGGATGACATAACGGAATAATAAGGGTTTATAGCAACATTAGGACAAAATTAGGTCCTCATTTTTAAAGAATGAAATGTTTTTATTATGTCAGACAAAACCTTATGAACAACATCACAAATGAGAATGCGCTGAGGCAGAAGAGGAGGGAAACAGTCAGGTACCTGAAGTCATTTATATGTTACTCTCTTGGAAATAAAAAAGGAAAAGAAAATCACTGATGACCTACCCATATTCATATAGAATCACATGAAGACAGACAACAAAAGGTAGGCACTTGGTTTTAATTAACAATTGCACTGCTTATAGAACAGCGTATCTAAATAAGATAACGTGTTTCAACACGGGCATTTGTTAATGGGCTTGAATGCAGAGTTTGGGCCTACCCTTTCTACAAATCATCTTACAAGAGTGGTGGATGCTAATTCTTACTCAGGATGAGGAGAATCAGAATACACTGATGAAATGCAAGGCGGGTGGACTCATAGATAAGCAAGGCAGTTGCAGAGAATCGGGCAGTATTAAACACTGTGGGAAAGTTTAGTAAGTATGCTAATGTGGACCAAGCTTCATTAATCCAGCTAGGTCCAGCAGAAGGCTGAGAAAGCATTTCCTTGAGGACCAGTAATCTAACTGTGTTGCTTTTGTCACTGACTCCTGCAATTACCTTCTAATGTACTTTAAAACCAGTCTAAATTGTAACTTTTAGCATACTAAAGTTTTATAGCTAGAAGGGGGAAAAATGGCCACAATACCCAGAATATTGGTACCTTTGGCTCATAGTGTGCGAACTTGTGTTTTCAGTTCACCTACGCAAGTATCACATCATTCTCCAAGGTGAATATATTGGAGTTGGGTTTCCCCTAGTCAGCCACCCATCATACTATTGTACCAGTACGTAAGAAGCATAGAACTGTGAACTGCTTTTATATTCATGGCAGATAGCAGAAACCAATTTAAAGTCATCATTCTCCTTGCCATCCTCTTTCCTCAATTTCCTTGCCCTTGGTGTATAAGAATGCTCTTTGTCTACGTTTCTTTCAGAACTTTAGAAGCACAGATGGGGGGAAAGGGACTTCAAAGGGTTTCTAGATACTCCACTGGCTTTTTCATGAGCTTAATAAGATTTATAAGAACTGTTCAGTAATGAAGGAAACAGTATTTTTCATATTAGTGTTTCTTCTTTTGACAGGAAAAGAAAATAACAAAATAAAGCCAGGAGGACACACAGACACTGTGTTCCTTAGGACCTTAGCCAAATGGAACTAGCATCTGAGTAAACATCATAGAAGCATCTTGGCCATGGGGAAGGGCAGTGCTGGATAATGCAATTCCACATTAAGTGGTTTGTGGAACCTCTAATTTAATTACATTTCCAGATGACTGTACAAAAGCAATACCTCAGCAACAATCAAGTCCTCCAGTGTGGAAGCAATCTTATTTGATATTGAAAGTAACTGTTAATATATGCAGCATTATTTGCCCAAGTTCCAGTAAGAATTTCACACGTACCAAGTTGCATAAAAAGGAGAAGACACATCTTTCTCTTTAGAATACATAAGGATAAGCATGTTCTCTGGTTCCTGGAAGTAGGAAGGAAAAATGAGTATGACACAAAAGTCTATGAAATCTAAATAAGTGGTAGCAAGGTAGTTCATGAGAACTTGACAAAACAATTCTTAAACCCAAATATGGGTCTACATTTCCATCAAGTCTGACAACTGGAGTTGCCAATCAATTTTTGCCTTAAATGAAATCAAAAACAAGTTTGGGAGTTCTGCCTCAAGCAAACCATCAGAGGCTTTTCAAGAAATATTGAAAGAGTTTCAGTAAGGCTGGCAAAATTTTGCTGGGGTGGGTTCTGATTTCTGCACCACACATTTGTATTCCTTTATTAAATTTCCTATTATTACTGCAACAGAAAAAAGATTATCAGGGAGAAGAGAGAAAGAAAAGAAAAGCTGTGGGAAAACTGTGTAATAAAAAGTTACTTAAGAGCACAGTAATATTTCAAGATTGCTAATTAAATCCAGCCAAATATGATAGAAGCAGACATTTCAGTAAATCTGTTTTGTTCTCTGTCTTTGGACTCTACTGACCAAAACAGAGAAACCCATCAGGACTTAACAGCTGATTGTATTTACAAACTTCATGATGGAGCTACTGAATAAAACTGTTGCACTGTGTTCTTGGGTTTATACAAAGTTTTGGGGAAGATGACATTCTGTGAACTGGATCTACCACAAGGGTCTGATGAAATAGAAAAGCCTGCACTTCATGCAGCTTAATATTTTGAAGGAAGAATTGAAGGTACTTTTCTGTACAGAGTTATCATGGAAGTGGAAAAAATATACTTTTCCCTTTGGAAAAATAATGCCAGGAAAAAACAACCTAATGCATTCATCTAAACTTTCTCCTAATAAGCTGGTAAAATGCTTATTTAAAATGCACAGAACACACTTTCCAAAGCTCCAGTTTATTTCAAATGGAGCATTACATATTTAAAACACCTCCAATTAAATAAATACTGACTGGGGTTGCACAACATGGCAACCTACAGTGAATAAGCTACACTGGGTTGTTGTGTCATGTGAATCCAGACTGTTTTCCAGGTTGGCTTGTTTGTGGGCAACAAGTCACCCTGACAACCCACGGCTTATGCAAGGGATTGTTGTACCGACATGGGTTGTTGTGTCCTCTAAACCCAAGAAACTAACCCAACTGTGGATACAGGGAAGGGGCTACAGAGTTGTTTTGCAAGAGCAGAAAAAAACACTTGCCTTCCTTGCTGAGCTTGCCCAAGACACCACCAGTACTAGTCACCCAATATGAAACCAAGCTGCACTTTAGAGTGACTGACACTGACTGATGTCCTGCCATGATCACAAGCCCTTTTTATTTGTGGAACCCCTATGAAATATTGGTACAGCCCAAAGGGGTGGAAAGAAAGGGGCTGTCAGACATTTGAATCAAGAAGAGCAGGAAAGCTGAAGAGGCAGGACCTGCTGTTGCCTAGATCAGCCCTTGCCAACTTGATCTAGGTATAATTCCTACATGGTTGTGTTGGAAGGGTGAATCCACATAGTGAATTCGTGTCTATACAATTGCACTGGCATTTTATTCCAGGGTTTTGAAGCTTCTGCATGTGGGGCTGACTCTTCTGTGTTTTTGTATTGGTACTGTTGCCAGGGCCTTGGGTACATGGGTTGTAATATTGTGTTATTTGTTCATGTTGTTTTCTTGTATAACTGTTGATGAGGAGGTTCATTTTGTATGTAAGGTTGTATTTGTAAGCAAATAGCCCCATAGAACTTACCAGAGTTGCTGCAGCTTTTTATTCTCTTTAACCATTTATTTTTTCAGAGATAATGATCTCCAGCTTGACAGCCACTGTTCATGATCTCTGTTTGACAGAGTGTGACAGTCCTTTCAAAGTGCCCAAGCAGCATACTGAAGGCTGTTTGTGGCTGGCAAAACAATTTTTGGCTGGCAAGCCATTTTTGGCTGGCAAACCACATCTACCGAGGTGCATGCAGTTTAATGAGCATGGAATTTTGATGCCTCAGCTGCGTATGTGTACTGGGGGCGAACATGCTGTCAAAGTACTGTATGTACCAATGTTGAGTATTTTTTTCCTTTGCCTTCCCTTGACAGCAGTCAAAAGGCAAGCTGTCAAGGGGAACCAAAGACTCAAGTGATCCTGCTCATGCAAGGGGGTTCATCCCCTAAATGGCAAGATCCTCATCTTTTTCTCTTTTCACCCACATTGTCTGAATGATCCAGCACATTTTGCACTTTTTGCTGAGACTCCAGTTGCTTCAGAAAGTGCAAAAGTACATCTAAACTCCATTTTTGGGGAAAGAAGTTTTGACAACTAGCCATCAAATATACAGTCCCTGTTCAACCCCCTGCCCCCCACATTTAAAAACACCCATTTTAAAGGAGATCCTGAGTTTTTATAGGTAGGCTTGCAATCACAGTGGGAGAAGGGCAAATAATGGAGTTCTGCTGTGGGGTACTTGGGAAACCCATGGAAGGACCAATGGGATGTGAAGGGATGCACAACCCATGGTGAAGCCAATTGTCTGTTTGGTTCAGAGGATGGTCATTTCATGACACCTTCCTTTGGTGGGGGGTCCATGATGTCATAAGGGGGGAGGGCAGCAACAGCACCTGATCAAGGTACTTTAGCAATAACCTACAGCTCTAAAGGAGGGCAATTGCTTCAATTGGCTTTTTACTGTAAACGCAAGAACACACAATGTCATTTGTCATTTGCTTTATAAATTCTCTGTCCTGTGTTTTCTCTTCTCAATATGCAAAAATTAGAGGGAAAATAATTTAAAAATACATGGGACTTACAAGTGCCTATCTTTGGCACAAGCACACTATATAATTCCTTTTTAAATGAATTCTAATTCCATTAAGTGATTTTTAAAAAGTTTCCATAAAACAATAACCATCTATATAAATTATTATGTTATCCTACTAACTGCTGGAAATTGAACATTTACAGTGAAGGAAAACTCTTGATTGTTATTATTTCTGTTAATTATGATAACATTAATATAATTGGATCGCTGCTAGCAGAAAATTAAAGACCTCCTTCTCACAGAATAAACAGCATCTGTTGTAATAGTTTCTTCTTGTACTGTGGAATTAAAATTATGTGCAAACTCACTAACCCAGGTTGGTTTTCCTGTCCTCAGGGCAGGGTTTTGCACATTGCTGCTGGCCTTGGCAGCCAAGCATTGGCTTACAAGCCAGCTGCACAGTCCACTTCCACCATTACAATATTAGTATTACGAGCACATGCATTAAACAACCAGACATTGTCTGATGCAACTGATGAAGTTATATAATGCATGCTTTACTCCCATAACAACTTACACATGAGTAAATCCATGTCAACTCAGTAGGCTTACATCTGAGTAGACATGTGCAAGACTACACTATCAGGCTTTGTGCATGCTGGGGAAGACATGCAGCTTCTTTTGTGATTGCTGTTGCTTTAAGTGTGCAGTTAATTCCACAGCTTTTTTCTGTTCAAAATTTTTATGGTTATACTTCCAGCAACACCTGCACACATATTTCTGTCTTTTATAAGACTGAATATTAAGCAACATTGTTGTTTTTGGGTTCAAACTATAATGTGATAAAACGTGGTCTTTGGCTAAAAATATGCAATTTCTAATTATCTGTCTAAGCAATTTTACCACAAAATACAAGGGAGAATGACCATTTTTCCCAGAAGGAATTCTGTGCCACTTTCAAGACCAAATTTTCTTTAGTGTTGCCTGACTGCTCTTCTGTGGATACTTATCCAGGACCAACTTCCATCAAACTTAGTGCTTACTTCAGAGCACAAAAAAGGCACTCAGCTTTAACAAAGAATATTTCAGCCAAAATGCAACCTTTAGCTTTTAATTACAAATATCAATAGTATTTCAAAGAAAAGTTACAATTTAAACCAGACTTCCCAACCTGATCTCTCCCAGATGTTTTGGATGGCAATCCCCATAATTTTCAGCCAGAATGGTCACTGGCAGTCATCATCCAACACATCTGGAAGGGCCTAGGATGGACAACCCTGATTTAAAGGAGGAATTCCACATGTTCAAACACATGCTCTCAGTTCTCTCATTGACTGCTGAAGCAGCAGACTGGAAAGTACGCCACGCTCTACCCTCCATTCTACCAGTCATGTTTAAAATCTGGTTTCTCAGCTTGTTTGGATTACCCTAGAGAAGGTAGAAAATATCAATTGCTAACCTTTTCTGTTTTCCAGGCTGTTCTTTATTTCTCTTCCAATCCATGCTTTTTGTACCACTTAATTTGCTGAAGGGTTTTTGGAGAAATGGAATTTTCTGGCATTCTGACTGGTTCTTGCCCAGCTATTAATTTTGGACCCATGGAATAACGTGGCTGTTCTTTAAAAAAATGCCTTCTGGCTTCCTTCATCTCCAAACCATTAGAATCTGAGGTCATCTGTCACAAATAATAATAAAACTTGAAACATTATCTTTTCATTCAGGAGGTGACAATGGGGAATGGGCCCATCCCCACATTTATTCCAGCATGTGGCTGTAGCAGAGCCTTACTCAGGGAACTGAGGAAATTCACTGAACCACAAAACATCAGTAGGACTGGAGCAGATAACTGTTGCTTAGTTTCCAAAGAATGGAACACAAGACAAGACAAGATGCAACGCAATGCAAAACAAGTATACAAAAACCCTTTATGACACAGCCTCGTAAGACATTTCTTTCTGCATTACAGAAATAAATCTCCATGCTGGAAAAAGTTTGTGTATAATAATAACTAAATGGAACTTCCTTACTGAAGATATGCTAAATTGGGAGGCCAGATCACCTAATGACTTTCTGATCCATATAGAATCGTGCTGGTAGGAGGTTCACACAATCTAAGGCATACTAAAAATGTCCAAAACATGACCGAAATGTAGGGCGGGAAAGCAGGAATCCATGAATAATAAGAAAATTTACCTCTTCTTAGCCAGCATAAGTCACATTGTTCCTTTGCTCTTGCATAATATGTTTTCAGATTAAAGTACAATGCAACTACACACGAGAGAGAGAGAGAGAGAGAGAGAGAGAGAGAGAGAGAGAGAGAGAGAGAGAGAGAGAGAGAGAGAGTTTTCATACTTGCCTAACCTGGGTCTATTCAGATATTTTGGACAGGAACTTCCACATACTGAACTAATAACCAGTTGGGGTTGATGAAAGTTACAGTTCACAACAACTGAAGAGCAACAGGTTGGGGAAGGTTAAACTAGCATCATGATTGTTTCTATCAGAAAGCCAAAAGGGTCTACATTTGCTACAATCCTTCATCCAAACTGAGATAAACTTGCCCTTTTGAATGCATATGAAGGCAGAGATGACTAACTTAAGGGAACGTCAGTTTATCCTGCCAAGTAGTTTAGTCTATGTGGGCTCATGGATTTTGGACATCTAAAAATATTACTGACATTGCACATTGACCCACTACACAGTACTAACAGTTGTTTTTTTTTTTCCCCTAAGAGAATGTGAAGACTGATTTGCTCTCTGAAAAGTTAGTTAATTGCCTGGCTCTGTTTCCTGCCAGATCCTTGGTGATGTTGTAGCACTGGCTATAGAAAATATGCCTTAAGATAAGAAATCGAATTGGCCATGTTATTTCTCATTGAACAAAACCACAGTAGGAAAACACACAAGCATCCCTTAGAAAAATACGGATACATGTGTACTGCAGGTAAGCCATTGGGATTTATTTCTTTATTTGGTCAGTTCCATGCTTAGACAGAAATTTGTGCACACTCACTCTCACTAAGTGAAAGTTAGTAATGGAACACCCTACCGAGTACAAACCTCTTCCCATACCCCACTGATAGCAAAATTTCCTGATGTCTAGGACTCTCCAACATAATTAGAAATGGTATTTCAATTACATTAAATAAGCTTTTGAAGTTAGCAAAAAGTGCTGCAGCACCTTACAAAAGGAGGAGCAAACCTATGATTTGTGGGGCCCACTTTATTTGGACTAGACAGAACCTGGTAGAACTTATATTTGCTTAGAATTAAAGAACCCCGAGTGCAGTTGAGTAACGGATCTGACTACAGCCCAGAGTCCTTCTTTACAAAACATCACTACTGGTTATCCCAGCTTTTATTCATTTATTTATTTATTTTAAACATTTCTATGCCGCCCCCATCACAACAAAGCCTCGGGGCGGCTCACAACAAAAACAAACAAAATCATATAAAAATTTATACACTAAAAATATTAAAACCCGGTGCATCTTGGCTTAATTTTTTTTAAAAATCCTCCATAATAAATTAACACTTAAAATAAGTTTTAAATAAAAAGGTCTTAGCCTGGCGCCGAAAAACAAATAACGACGGCGCCAGGCGGACCTCTCTGGGGAGCGCATTCCACAGATGGGGCACCACTGCAGAGAAAGCCCTCCTTCAGGTACTCACCCTCCTAATATCATTCACAGAGGGTTCCCGGAGAAGGGCCTCTGTTGCTGATCTCAAGGGCCGGGAGGGCATTTATGGAAACCAGCATTCCTTAGCCTGGTGTCGTCCAACTGTTTAGAACTAAGACTTCAGCATTCCTAACCATTGGCTACACCAGTGGGGGCTGGTAAGACTTCAAGGTACCAGGAAGGCACCAGAAAGGGAAATTTGGGGCCAGGGTATTTTTCTTCCGATTACTGTTAAACAAAAACAATTTAATGTGAATCAGAAATCCTCACCATTCTCTTAGATATCAACCAGTATATTCAGATATTTCTTCTGTCACTCCGTCCTTAGAAAATGCCTACAAGATTGCATCTGCATATGAAGTACATATAATTTTGCTAGCCAAATTCCACAAAGGGCTTTAACTCATATGCACTCTTACTTGTACAGCTTATGACAATAACCAGCACCAATAACCAAGTTGTGTCACAGATGTTCTCAAGTTTTTGAACTATGTTGGGGTTCATGTCAGATGCAGGAGCAGCCAAGAGGATTAGGTTCTCACCTCTTCTAGGGACATTTCCAGTCCTGCTAATTTAGCCAGGGTTTAGGGGTCAGATTTGAAATGGGGGCTGAACCCATCATGCACCTCATGTCATCTAATTCCCAGCAAGGAGTGTTCCAGCCAGCATTACATCTGGAGATTGGCTTTGCAGCACAGATATTTCCCTCAGCAGGTCATAAAGGTAAGCACATCATGCTTAGTTTACATAAAGGTAAAGGTTTCCCCTTGACATTAAGTCCAGTCATGCCTGACTCTAGGGGGCGGTGCTCATTTCCGTTTCCTAGCTGAGAGAGCCAGCATTTGTCCGCAGACCCATGGTCATGTGGCCAGCATGACTAAACACCAAAGTGCATGGAACGCTGTTACCTGCCCACCGAAGTAGTACCTTTTTATCTACTTGCATTTGCATGCTTTCGAACTGCAAGGTTGGCAGGAGCTGGGACAGAGCAAGGGCAACTCACCCCGTTGTGCAGATTCGAACTGGTGACCTTTCGATCTACCAGCCCAGCAGCACAGCAGTTTAAACCACTGCGCCACCTGCAGTCCCTTAGTTTACATAGTACACAGTTAAATTATCAAATATGATACCACATGTTGTAGTTATAGATTTTCAAAATGGATTGCTTCAAAGGAGGATTAGGAAAAAAAGACCCAGGAACAATAAATCTATCAGTGGGTAAAACTCATGGTGGCAATATATTACCTCCAATTTCAGAGGCAAAATGCCTCTGTATACAGGGGAGTGAGATACAGGGGAACACAAAATGGTGTTGTTGTACTCATGTCCTACTTGTGGACTTTTCATAGTTATCTGGTTTGCCACTGTGGGAAAAGAATGCTGGACAAAATAGCACTGTTCTCATTAAGCATGGCTCTTTTTATGTTCCCATTTAATTCAGTATTATATGAGCTAAAATTTCAGAATTGTTCATTTTTTCCTGATAATTTTCCTTTTCAGACTCCTCTCAAACTGGAAAAAATTCTAGTCTACCCAGAGACTATTTTGCAAAAGATGCCCTCCCAATTCATCATCTACAAATAGGGTGGAGAATTGCAAGGAGGCCATTTTTGCTCAAACCTAAAATTAAAATTAAAATGATGCCACTCATGTTCATAAAAGCTGAATGAGTTTATCGGAAAACTAAGCAGAGCATCTTACATATAGAGTGCTGAAACTTGGAAGGTGAAACTTTCTATTATTATTCCAACGATAAACAGTAAACAGCAAGCTGTAGACATATCAAGCTTTTCAGAATGATAATTAGCCTAATGAGTGAACGGACCTTGTTTTTCCTTCCATGGAGATATTATTAATTGTTGTTGTTGTTCGTTTAGTGAACATAACTAGAATTTGGCTCAGAATAGACTAACAAGGAAATGTCATAGCTAGTTTGTTCCAGGTGAAACATGTGGAATTGTACTGTCCTCAGTACCTATGTTTGTGGCCCCAAGGTGTACAACAGAAATGACAATTTAGTCACAAACTCATTCAGTGGTTTTATTCACATCCTACAAGTAACTGCTTCTATATTTGTTTACAGTAACAGTGTGGTACGTGACACTGCTAAATCAACATTTCTGGCTATTTATTTTTCAACTACTCATGAGAGCAGTGAAAATAGTAGGCATGCAAAGGTGGAAGACAGTAAAATTTGCCAAAGACTGAGGGAAAGTTTTGGTTCTCCTCATTCTTAGGAGGCAGCTGAAGGCTCTTTCTCTTAATATTAAAGACAAAGGGCAGATTTGCATGCCACAGCATGTCACAGTGGTTTCTTGTGCAGGATGGTTTGTTGTGTCATCTAAACCCTGTTGCAATATTTCAGCACAGTACATTTGGTTTTTTAAAAAACATGATAAGAAACAACGGTGTGTTCTCTGGTTTCCATGCTTCACTGGGCTTTCTCTGTTCATCTGAACCCAGCACCATGGTTTCCACAGTCCCAATAAGCAGCCGCTACAGAGTGCCCTGTAAAGAGCAAAAACTGTAATATCTGTTCCAGCCATCCAGTGTGGGATTGAATTTCAGGCATGGTGGCTGACGGGACACATGCCAGCAGAGGGAGGACTGAGTGAGAGAGGTGGAAACCATACTAATGTAGAAATCACTTCATTGCTTGTCAGGCACATCCAGGCCAAAAAACTGTGCTCCATGGAAACCATGCAGGGCTGTTTGTTGTGACATGTGAACCCAGCCACAGTCTCATATAGCTTTTAAGAGCAGGCATAAGATACACCAGAACATCCTGACTTGGCTAGGGTTCTTGCTGGGACTATGTTAGCATGCCCACAGGGATACAGCCACCTCATACTGGTAAGGTAAACTCAAAGTGCCACCACCAAAGGCTTTGCTAAATTATAATAAGAAACAATGGTCAATGCTTCTTCTATGTTTTCCTGCACAGACCTCCTATCTACATAGGAGATCCTATCTAAATCCAATGACAATTGGGGCTTCCAAAAAAGTATGGCTATTAGAAATCCCACATATGATGCAAAAGTTATCCAGCTCATCCGAATCGCCTCCAACCCACTTCAACCAAGCCCTACTTATGGAGAACCTCCTCTTAGCCATAAGAGCTCCCCAGAATCTCCATGCTTCAAAGAAGTTTTACTGCTGCTCGTTCTTTTTCATTGTACAAGCAGACCCCAAGTTAAAAACAACCCATACTTATGAATGAACTGGCATACAATCTATTAATTTTTAAAAATTACTACAGAAAATTGTCATTACCACAGAGAGAGAGGAAGCAAAAGGGTAAAGAGGGAGGCCTCCAAAGCATGCCTTCCTGCCCTGCCCAGAGAGAAGTTTCTCTGGCATTTCCTTGCTGCAAAGAGGAGGCACCGGAGAGTTTAGGCAGGCGAGGGCTTGGTTCCTGGATACCTGAAGGAGCGCCTTCTTCCATATGTGCCTTCCCACCCCTTAATATATGAGGTAGAGGTCCTTCTCTGGGAACCTTACTTGAAGGAAATTAGGAAGGTGGTTAGCCAGAGAAGGGCCTTCTCTGTGGTGGCACCCCAATTATGGAATATGCTCCCCAGAGAGGTTTGCCTGGTGCCAACGCTTCATTCCTTTTGGCGCCAGGTGAAACCCTTTTTATTCTCCCATTATTTTAATGTTTAATAGGTTTTAATGTGGGTTTTATTATATTGGAAGCATTAGATGCTGTGCTCTAATTTATTTCTGTTTATTTTATTGTAAAACCATCCCAAGATGCTAGTAGTTGGATAGGATATAAAAGCTATTAATTAATTAAACAAATTCATAGAGATTAAGACTAAGAATGGCTACTGTTTTATGATGGCTATATGTTTCATCCAGTTGCTGGGGAATATGTCCTTTATGGTATTTTGCACACTCATACCCTGCCTGTTCATGAATAGATACACCCTTGCTTTGCTTTTCTTATGTTCTTATATATAAACATGCACATCAACGAATAGAAAACAAAACCATTTAAAAACTATTATGAATGTCCAGATGTCTGAAGCTTGCTGGCAGGGGCTTTTAGAATCCAAAACAACTGGAAACTTGCCCACGCTGTGCTATTTTCACAGGCAGTTTCAATTAGTATCCAAATAATAAGCAACTCCTTCAGTTTAAAGATAATCCACTAGCAAAAATTGTTCAATCAAGGTAGTTGCAATTACCAGAGTCCTTCCAAGCCACAGGCAGGTGAAGTTCCTATGCCCATTCCAAAGGCCAGTCGAACACCAAAGGTTCAGTATCAGTTCTGAGTTGTTCACAAAATTCCAGTGAAGGCAGCAAATGCAAGGAGTCTGCAACAAGGTCTGGGGTGCACAAGCAGAGTTAAGCAAGTCTGCTGGTATACTAGCCAGTGTTATACTCAAGAACTGGCCAGATACGCCCATGCTTCCAGCTGCAGCTACCTACACAGGCCTGGTGCTCAATCTGGCACTCCAACTGAGAAGAAAGGCCTGCCTACTTCTCTTTAAGTAGTGATGTTCCTGAGAGCTGGGAAGTCTTCTCAGCTCTGACTCAGACTCTAAGTCTGGGATGATGAAACTTGGTGTCCTGCAACAAGTTGGGCCTGATGGCCTTCATGGCTGCTTCCAACTCTACTATTCTATGATTCTATGAACCCCAAAACAAGAAAAAAATGTTGTGTCCACTCTCACAATGGATCTTGTATGGCAGACCATTATAATTACAATTGGTGTAGATATTATTCTTATTTATGCCATTTATATAACAGAAGCTTAGCATTAACAGCTCTGCAATATGTGTTTCAATTTAACAGGTTTTTAAGACTTTAATTAATTAGTTACAGTTGTTTGATGTTTAATTTGTCATTTTACTTAATTGATTTTTTTTAAAGAGGAAGAAATCCCATTAATTTCAGAGCCATATAAGAAGAGATACATTGGGATTTTCTCCATTCGTACTTGTTAAAGCAGTTAAGCTGTTCATATTATCTTCTTCTCCCTACATCACCTTTTCAGGAAAAACTAAAGGAAAGCAAACAGGAGTATGTTAGATATAGTACTGAAATGGGCAACTGATAATCAGTGGAGGAACTATGGATTGACACACTCTTAATCAGGAAAAGCTTCCTCACTGTAAGAGCAATACGACAATGGAACCAGCTGCCCAGAAAGGTGGTGGGCTCTCCCACACTAGAGACATTCAAAAAGAAACTGGACAGCCATCTGAGTGGGATGGTGTAACATGGTGTCCTGCAACAGCAGGAGGTTGGACTTGATGGCCTTCATGGCCCCTTCCAACTCTACTATTCTCTGATTCTATGAATAAAAAGTAGATCAGAATTCAGAATGTTTAAACCAATACCTTGGAAGTGAAACCTATAGCCGAAATGTATTTTCCTAAGCATGTGGGCAGCCTTTTAATCCCTTAGTATTTTGTTTTGACCCAGCTCACAACGAGAAGTTTCTGTAGTAACATTTCTATCTAACAGCAAGCTAGAAAGGCTTGGAGCAGACTGTAAAAACCAGCCATTTCCAAGGGGAGATTGAGATGAAATTTCTTTGGACCAACCTATTGTTGGAAGCACACTCTGAAACTAATGACAGGAAGAGTCTTGCTAGGTCAGCTCATTTTCTCTAATGGTATATATTCTCCAACAGCAGTCAGTTCTGGATGCTTTAGCATCTCAAACTTTGACATACCACATCTTTTGAAGTATGGGGAAAAAAACTATCTGGGGTTCTTCAAATGAAGCTACAACACATCAGAAACTAGATGCCATGGTATTGCTTGCTCTTAGAAAGCAACAGCCAAAGCCCTGGGAAGGAGAACAAGTTCACAGAAAGCAACTTATGCATTGCATAAAGACTACTTGCACCTTCTTCCAAAAAAACTCATCACACATTGAGAGCCAGGGTTTTATAAAGAGTATCTAAACTGCAATGTATTAACAGTCCAGTGTCTGTTTAATTCTTCTATTTTTGAGCAGGTTAGGTTCAGCATATACATAAAAATCTTCTGAGAGTTTTACTTAAAAACTACAAGTATTTCATATAAAACAGATTTTGACACTTCGTTAGGAATAGTTATGTATTCATATATTTGAAAGAGCAAATGTATATAAACTAGGAAGTGGGGGGAATCGCATTAACTCACTATAGAATTGATGGGCACATTTGCATTGCAGTCGTAGGAGGACTGGTAACCAAACCTTTTTGGCACACCTTTTGCTCCACACACATCACCATACAATCTCCCTCATGTCCTTTCCACCATCCCTTTACATGCGAAAAGACCTAGTTTTTAAGTATCTAATGTTGTACCCCTGCGACACTTGCTGAGCACAGTGGAACTTGAGTCCAAGGAAAGCTTGCACAGGATTGCCTTTTTGCATAGGAAGAGTTTGGAGAAGAGGCTTATAATGAATTCCCAGCAGTCTGCATTTGCCTTACATTTCTCCTATCAAAGTACTGATGATATTCTGTCTTTACAGACTTGTAAAGATGTAATTCCTTCACCTGAAATTATACGAATTTGATTATTTGATTATTGCAATTCTGGACATATCACTAACAGTAAGGATTCTCTACAGGTTGTGCCTTAAGATAAAATGCAACCTCCTTGATTGTTCACAGAATTATTTTGGGGAAATGTGTATTTTATTTTCTTCTTTCTCTGTTAAGTTCAGGTTTATGAACTCTGAACATACCTTAAAAATTGTAAATACAAATCTGATCAGCAAACAGCAGCAAAAAATTCCTCTTTCCCTGAGGAATCCCTCCTTTCTGGTAAATAAGGGCAGGCCCTATATATCTTTTATACCTGTGCATCTGCTAGAATGCTAAAAATAATAGTGCCTTGAGGAACTGTGCACTACCTACTTCCTGAAAGACAATATGAGGCACTTCTGTGCTACCCATATTATTTTTATACTGCTTAATACTTTTGTGATTCAGAGTCTGATTTACAGGTGCCTAGGGGTATGCCTAGCTTTTCAGATATCTTTCTTCACACACACACACACACACACACACACACACACACACACACACACACACAATAGTTTACAAAAAGCTCTTCCCTCCAGGACTGCAGTATTCAGTATTTATTTTAAGTTCCTGCTGTTTGCTGAACCAATTCAGACTTGCTAAAAATATCAGCCCATAACTCTGAATGCTACAAGAGAAAATGTGTCTATGCTAGAATTGCCAATTCTCCCTTTTCTTTGGTGCAGCTGAGCAGGAAGCACCAAAAAGCTTTAAAATTTATGGTATAATAATTCTGTTTTTAGCATAACTTGGCAACAAATTTTACCACTTTAGTGTTTTATTCAGTGCAGGATACAAGAAGACCAAATATAAAACTTGGGCAGAATGTTTGCTTAATGTACAAACTAAAACCTATTGATGGGCCTGCATTTTTGTTCCTGTTTATTACCCTGCACTTCAAATTAACACATTAGCAAGTCAGACAATCCTGTAAATCTACCACTGAGGCTCAGTTGAATTCTATACTGATTTCCACTGTTTAAAATGGCAGGTCCAAATATATCCTAAACAAGTCTCAAGGCAGACTCTTTTCCTATAGATACATCTGAAATGTGAATCCCAAGGAATGTGAAGTTCTTTCAGGAAATGAACCCTCTTTTCATTCTTTGCTTGGAGTGTGCCCAAAAATATCAATCTGGGAAGTATCAGGAATTATAAATATGTTCCACAGTAAAATATGGACTAGCTTACAGAAGCTTCACAAAGTATATTGTGCAGAGGTCCAGTATTTTCTACTGCAAAGTGTTCTCTGCCCCAAACAGATCTACCAATGTGTACAGAAGGGTTTAAAGAGATGGCATCCACAAATCATTCCCCACGTGAAACACAGATGTAACCCTTGTGTTTCCCAACAGCAGTTTTAATGAGTGAAGCTGCCCTTGGGCTGACATCCATTCCTGTCTCTAGACTGCCACCTGTTTATACTGAAAAACAGCAACCAAAGCTAGCATGGCAGCTAAGAACAGACCATAGCCTTAAAACATCCATCAGTGGGAGAAGAAAAACCACACATATATTCTATTTTAGACAGAATGCAACCAAGGAAACCAACCTCAGAAAGGCAATACTATTCGACAAATTTACCCAGGTAAACCAGGAAACTACCAGACCTTGATACAGATAGTTATTAATAGACTGCTGCTAAGAAAAGAAAACCCTTTTCTTTTGTTATTATGCTGATCTACTTTCACACAGATATATAACCAAACTATTCCAAGGAGAGCTCTGTTACCTTAGAGTAGTTTTGCTGCCTGGATTAGTCAGAAAGCTGAAGTGCCTGAAGCAGGCATTGAGAGAGTTTATTATTGCAAATTAAATTGCCAAATGCATTTCTGAAAAGCGCTTTCTTCAGGAGGTGTAGGTGTAAGCTAAGCTTCTCAGTAATGTGGGGTGTGTCTTCAGATCCACACAAAGGACAGAGTGTGGGAAGATGGACAGACAGATGCTAACAATGGACTGTATTGTCCAACCAAGCCACATCCATTTAATTCTCCCTAGGCTGATTGGCCTATGCTGTTGGAGTATAAGACTGGCAGATGGTTTGAGAAGGAACTTTTCCCCTCTGGTCCCCTCCTGGACCATATAATGGGGCCAAGGCCAATGTTTTCTTTTCAGCCTGTATTCTCTCCCTTATTAATTGCTTCCTTGCTGTGGTGTCTACTTGTCAATCATCCGGACTGGGAAGGCATTTTCACTCACATTGCTGATTGTTGTTTCCAGAATTCCCCCCCCGCGCGCGCGCGCACGCGCACACACACACACACACACACACACACCTCAGAGTAAGGAGGTTTATGCTTCTTCTCCTTGAGTTGTTCTTTGCTAACTTAAGCTGCATGCCAAAACTGCATGTACAGCATTGGGGCTGTGAGTAAGGACCACAGCAGGTGGTACGTAGAAATGGATTCCCCACATGCCCTCCTGGGGGAAGCTTAAGGGATCATAGGGATACAGACTTGGCACCGTTTATTATTATTATTATTATTATTATTATTATTATTATTATTATTATTATTACATTTCTATGCCGCCCCTTGCCGAAACCTCGGGGCGGCTTAATAGGAAGCCTAATTTGGCTACACATCCTAATTGAGGGGTTTTAATTATGACAATAGATCCATGCCCTCCAGTTATTTCAGGCAAGTTTATTTGGAGTAAAAGGCTGTGATGTTGCGTGCAGGCACAGTGGCATTAAATCAAAGTCAGCATAATAAAAATGGTGATGCTCATATTGCACTTTGAGTTAGTTGGGGACCATCTTCTGGTTTTATTGTGGAAATACCGTGGTCACTTTAAAGGCAGTATGCCTGGTGCCCATCATATGCTGAATGTGTTCAATAGTTTTTTCTTAGCAGCTGGTTGACACTTTGGACCTAATGGATGGCACAAGCTATTGAAGCGGTTCAGCATAGTGTGCCTGAAAGATGAATTGTAAAAGAGACAGACGACAGTTTTATAACTCTCAAGTATCTGTGAAGTGATGGACATCCCAGTATTCTTTTCAAAGCTGACTTATCTTTTAACCTATCGGAAAGGCTCATTTTCTACAGCAAACTACTGTCAGTAGACAGTCAAAGCAGCATCAGCAGCACTGAGAAACAGTTTAATGGACTATATTGTGCTGTGCCTGAGATGGCGAAAAAGAATAACATCTATTTATCTTCAAAGTGTGTATTCCGTTCCAGAAAATCCCTTTCCTGTTTCTCACAGACAAATTATTTCCTCTTCGATTTATAAATGCCCCCTTACTTTTTTAAAAAAAATATTGATTGTATTTAACTTGCTGTGTTTTGATTTTGTAAATGCAAGGCAGGCAGCACTGAGCCACAATAAATATTTATAGAGGATGCAGTGCCACATTATTACTTATCACGTGTATCATCCAGACATCTTTCTCCCATCAACAGCAAGTGAAGGCACTAGGAATAATGTACAAGATATTTCAGCGCCAGGTCAATTGTTCATAGTAACAATTCATGCCTGACACCAACACAAAACTTTTTTCTTAAAGGAAACTTGTCAAGCATTTGGGAAAAGGCAGGACATACTTTATATTTAAGGACTGGCAAGGAAGTATCCTTTTATTGATTTGCAGAAGTGTAACATTAAGGGTGGGGTGAATAAATAAAAATCTTTGATCAAATATGTTGCATAACATTGTCCTTTTTCAATAGAACTAAGCAAGACATGGTTTCCCATGTTTTGTGTTTCATTTTGCAGGTGAAAAAAGGCACCACTTTTTATGTTGATGCCACAATGGCAACTCAATTAAACAGCATAGGAAAGGGGGGCTGAGAATGGAGATGCAAGTGATGAGGAGGCAAAGAGTGTTGTATAGCGTGAGACCACTGCGGATGGTCAGAGCATGTGGAAGGAAGCGGGACCAAGAGGGATGGTAAGTATTTCTCCACCACCAGCACTGATCTCTCATGCCGCTTTTCCTGTGCTACTTCTAAAACTGCTGAATGCCATCATATTTTTAATGGGTGCCCAGAGCACCTATACATTTTTCCACATTACCAAGAAATGTTATCTGGATTAAAAATCCACATGTAATTATTCTGAATCTAAAATTTATCAGCTGAATCAGGCAGGAATCTAGGAAGTTCCGCACAAATCCTTACAGGAAAAGTTGCTCCTTGAATATCCTCATAGAGCCAGTCACTTAAACACACATGCATGCATGCAAGCACACAATATACAACAATTTTGCATAGGAAACAATGTGCATGTGTTAAATTTTAATCTTTTTACAATGGGGGGAAACCTCTTCAATCAGGTTTCTATAAATCATACATGGGAGGTGTAAAGTTTGTATAGCATTGACAACATTTCTGTTACCAAAAATAGTGCTTGCTCTCACATGGTGCTTTGGAGTGTTCAGATTTATCTCAGTAACATCTACATTATATTTCTTGCAGGGGACTTTTTTGAGCTAAATGGTAGGCTACAATGGCATTATATACAAACACATCTTTTCAGCCACCTACCAAGCTGGTTCTGTTATCCCATATTGCAGATGGTGTGTGGAGGCAGAAAGGCAGCAAACTGCCTAGGATCTCATTAGTAAGGTAGCCAATCATGTGTTACCAAAAGGTGGAAATAAATCCCCCCCAAAATAAGACTTATATTTAAATAACATTTACAGGTGTGAATGCATATGAATAGATGCGACTTTAGAAAAGCTAGCTGCAATGTAAAAAGACTTTTCACCATGCTTTGCTCAATCAGCTGTCCAATTGCGAATGGGCAACTTCAAGGCCTTCCTGCTCTTCCTCCTTATAGTCCTTTAAACCAAAGCTGGACCACTCTTCAAATAGTGGGCTGTCCTCTGGGAAACAGCATTGCACTACCAGATAGATGCTTGATAGTTATGGCAAGACTAGAGCCAGGGTCTTCTTGGTTCATAGCTCTGTCCCTTTGCCAGTATGCTATACTAGCTTTTCATCTTTAAGACTGCAAAATGAATCCTAGTGGTATGTGAGCTGAACCTCATGTTCTAAAGTTGTAACAAGCTATCTGTTGCTTACCCACTTTTACAAGCAAGAGGAGTGAACAGACTGCATGCACTAGCATATTGCTTATTCACAATAACTCAGAAGTCAGGAATCCTAGCTTATCAATATGTGCAAATGCAGGTCAATGTGAGACAACATGAACTATTTTTTATTCCAAAATATTTTGGATACCACATATACACTTCTTTGTAACATCCTAAGTTATAGCTTTTATGGGTCAGATGGAAAGGCAATAAAATACATTTTGTTCATCCCTTTGGGGCAGAAGGAGCACTGTCACATCTGTTAAACAAACAAACACGAACCACAGAAAATCTGTTGTAGGAAATCACATACCTATTCCACCCTAACAAGAAAGCAGAACAAAAACAAACTAAATTGAGAGGGGGAAAAACCAAAAGTAGAAACCAGTGCCAGAGTACTGTGATGTCTCTGAATTTCCAAGATTGTGTGCCTTACCTTCTACAAACTGACTTACCGAACATCTGCACAGGTTATACATGAGATGCACCGACTATTTGTTGTAATGAGGCTCAGTGGCACAGATGTCTCACTGTCAGAGGTTGGGTGCGCTCCACATTTAAAGTAGAATTCCTGCAATATTGAAGAAGAGATAAAAGGAAGATTACATACCTACACTCCATGTCCTCTCTTTATCTTAGTCTAAGTAAGGCAATAGATAAATCACTGCTGCCACTAGAAGAAGAGGAGACTCATTAGGGATGTTTTAGAAAGAATGCCTGACGGTATCTTTGTACAAGACGTGCGTGTTGCTCCTTGGACATCAAAGGAGAGAAGGACATATGCTCTTATTTGCAGAGATTCTGTGCTAGGTTTATGGCTCGTGCAGGCAAAAATTGTACAGAAACACAAAAGACCTGTTCCTGCAAAAAGTGAACCACAGGTAGAAAGGGATTTCCTAAGTGGGAAAGATCCTCCTCACTGCATACACAAACTTCTGCTCTGGAAGAAGGGGATCATCCACATTGAGTTGCTCACTGAAATAAGAAACCTGCATTCCCAGATTTGAAGCCAGAGCAGAGCCATACATGATGCAGTGTAATTCTGGATCTTCCAGGGAATCCCTGCGGTCAGCTCTTACTGGAGAACAGACAAAATGGAAATTGGGACCTGCAGCTCAGGGAGGAGAAAGAAATGCTTTGTGACCAAGAGCAGGATCCTATTGGCTCCCCACTCCTCCAATTTCTAAGTTATAGAATGGATTTCACCTTTCAAATCTGTTTGGGAGGAGTAAGGGAGCGTGTTAGGGACATGGGAAAAAATGGAAATATTTGAGTGAGGGAGAAATCCAGTGGTACGTGGGAGTTCATCCATGAAATCTAATGTCTTTGATCCCTCACAGATCTGATACTGAAACAGAACAACAGAAACAAAAATCTGCAACCCAGACTGAGAAGCGAACAGCAAAGCTGTTTTTATGGCAATTTTGTAACCATGTTAGCAGGTGAAGGGCATTTTCTCCAAGAGGCTACTGTAACTACACAGAACAGAGATTACCACAGAACGGAGATGGTTAATTATTCCACATACTACCATTGAACAGGGACATGAGAATCAGGAATACTTGAGTTCATTCTTGTCCTACCTCCATTCATCTCACTCCTATTCTCACTTGCAACTTGTTTTTCCTTTCATTCGAGTGCACATTTCACATCCTTGTGCATATTTTTCAAAAGTGTACACTTTTCACTCGACTAAAGTGAAGAGACAACATAGAAATGTTTCTAAAATAATCGTAAGTTTGGAAACTTATATACCATTTGCTTAAAAACGCACTCACTCCCATTTGTGTTTGGAATTGTGAATGAGCAAGGCAAAATGATCTGCGCACGGAAACAAATTCCTCATTCGGCCCTGCTACAGAAGCATAGCACCAGAATGAAAGCAAACCATTAAAAAGTGTAACACTTGAGAGCTTCTGTGCAAAAGTTCAAAGTAAAAGACGATTTACTGTTCTGTTGTAAACTCAACAAATTTATCTACCTCTTTGGATATGACAAATTGTGAACAGAGTGCATAACTATTCCAGAAACAGAGAGTGGAGAGTATGTCCAAAACACAGTGTGCTGCATGTTGCATTGAATAAAGAATATGATTTTCTTGATGAAAGGGATTCTGCTCTGTGTTCTCAGTATGTAATTTACAGTCTCCATGTTGCTTATCAACAGAGCAAATAATGTTCAGTTGAGAAGAAGAGATGCAGCCATAGAGTAGAATTTCATCCTATTTATTCAAACAGGTATTTTCAATATCTGTCAAATATAAAAATAGCAAGAACAGTTTTCAAGGGAACCTAACACCCACTACAGTCCTTAGTAGCAAGCAGATCAGGCTGGGTGAATGAAATCATGTTTGCACTGCAAACAATTACAGTATATGGGAGGGTTAGGTAATCCAAAAATAAAACTCTCTAATGTGATACTTAATCCATATTATGGTAGCAACAAAAGCCCTTTGATAGCATTTTATATGAAAATATTCTTTAGGCCCATCATGCCCTGACTACATGAAGTGCTTTAAAATATTAACTGTTCTCTCTGTATTATCACTTCAAATTGTCAGGTTGTCAATGCTTAGCTTATTCTGCAGCAGGACTATCTGTGTGTTTATCTGTATGTATTTTCAAGGCACAGCTAAGAAACTATTTGGAAACATCAAAGAAGCATCTACCTGGTGCTCCTGCTCTCTTTACATTAATGGTGTTTATAAACTGGGTATATGCTATGAGGAACAGATGTAAGCAGAACGGATGAAAGGTGCTATGGATAAGGTACTAGTCATAAGTCTAGTTAGCAGTTTATGCTTGAAGTGCTATTATATTAAAGTTTAATATAAGTAGCTCCACTGAAAGACCATGATCCCCAACTCCACAAAATGATACACATAGCCAGGGACTTCAGGTGTTTGTGTCAGATTTTAACTCCACAGTGGTTTGTCTGCTTGATGCTGCCAAGTCTTTCAGTTCAGAATCTGGAGTGCCAGATTGTCATAAGTTCTGTTCTTCGCCAAAAATCATTTTAAGTCCATCTATTCCTGCTCCTCTACAACATGTAACACGAGTTAGTCCCAGCTATGACTACTCTTGGCCCTTGCCAATACATTAAGATTGGCAAGGGCCTTCCTTTGGTTAGGAATGTTTGAGGATTTGGTTCAGTCCATTTAAGAGAATCGGCCTCATTTATGCTTCCTGGATTAACGTGCAGATCAGAATATGGCCACATATTTTACAGTTCTCCTCATTTTGTGTTACAGATCTAGCTTAACATTATGCCAGTTAATATCCAAACAGAAATGTCTGTTTTCAGACCAGTTGCATACATGATTCCATATTAGGCAAAAACAGTAAAATGCAGTTTTTGTGTATGCTTTTTTACTGCAGATTGATGAGAAATTGGGAAAGAATGAATATGAATAAACACATAATGAACTGATGGAGTCTTTGACTTCAGTTTGTTAAAATTGTTTTATGTTGTAATTTTAATTTTTCTCTAATCTATAGCTATCTTTTGCGGCTGCTTTTAAAAATAAGAACATACAGGGTCCCCATTCTTGTATATTACCATTTACTGGGGTGCATTTCATTTAAATCAAATCAACTGAAATTATTATTTAAATCACTAGTCGATAAGACTAGATTTAAATCCTGGTTTTCTACATAGTTTTTGCATGCATGCCTGTCTTAACTGTAGACAGAGAAACTTCATTAAAATATTCCTAAACTGGGACTCTTTTATAGCCTGCTGCCACTATAGGTTTTCTACCCCAGGAAAAGGTAAAACTCAGGCTTTACACAAAAAAATCCAAACACTTGCCAGTATTCTGCTCACTTTCATTTTTACTGCTTGCCCCTCCCTCCTCACTCTTAGCTTCTTGTCCAGATCTTTTCCACTCCCATCAATCTTCTTTTCATTGAATTTAGAGGTAAGGGGTTGATTCTGTGTACCTAATTTCTAAAGAATCAGTGGAATTAAGGTATTTTTCTCACCTCTGCATGTTTATTTTATGAAATTTTTGCTGTGAAGAAGAGGCATGTGATCTCTGCAGACACAAATTCACAGTTTTGAGAACTGTCAAGACCAAGCATCTGTGATAATATCTTCCAGCTAGAAACATTTAAACATAGCATGAATATACAGCCTCATGCTATATACTTAAAAATAAATCCTAATTTCATGAGGCATAACCTTTGGACTATAAAGTATCTTAGAAAGAAAACTTAGATCGTTTTTTCCCCCCTCAAAAAGGATTTTATTTAGAACAAATCCAAATTAAATAAAAATCCAATTAAAAAAACTGTTAAAATCAATGAGTTTTATCCACTCTGCTATTTACCAAGAAGATAGTAGAGTGATGTTAAAAACACTGCTGTCCAGGCAGAACTATGCTTATACTTCAAAATCATCTCCAGCAATGTATACATGAGCTTTTATTAGCTAAACAACTGTTTTATTAGCTAAACAACTGTGAAGGATTCAATGCTAAAGTAATTCTTTAGCTCTTGAGAAGGACTGCCAGCCTGAGCTCCCTAGATCTTATTTTCTACCCACTGCCACCATTTTTTCAGATTTCGTTAGTCTAATGACTGGATCTTATTTGAATGTACCCAGAAGTTATTTAAAATAGGGTCCAAAATTTTGCTGCACATATATAAAGATTTGAGGGTACTGACAAGATCGTGAAATGCACATATACAAGTCAAAATGAACATTGGGAATTGGATTTAGAGTGTACTACACAGTATACAGGCTCACAGGAGAGGAGACTAAGTGGTAAAACATCTGCTTTGCTTGTACAAGGTTCTGAGGTTAATCTCAAGCAGGCAGGGCTCCCTCTATCCATAATATTGGGCTAGTGTGCTGTGGTGATGAGAATGCTGGGCTGGCAACCCAGGAGATCTAGCTTCTAGTCCCACAAGACCATAAAGCTCACTGGGTGACTTTGGGCCAGTAACAGACTCTCAGCCCCACCGATCTCACAGAGTTTGTGTTGTGAGCATAAAACGGAGCTATGTAAACCACCTTGGGTTCCTCAAAAGAGGAAAAGGGTGGGAGAAAAATGCCATATACAAATAATAATACATAGACTGATAGTCTGACCTAATATTATGCTAAATGGGTCCTCTTAGACAAAAAGACAACTTGGTTGTCTCAGCTCTCTTTTCCTTGCCATAATTAATTCTTTTACACATAATTAATCATCATGGTAATTCATTGTCAGAGTAAAGATATGGTTAGAAAAAAATGAAAAAGCATACTGACATTTAATCCATGTAAGAAGCACGCAACAAAGGAAGTGGGGGAGATCAGGAAGAGAATGTCTTAGAAACTGGAAATAATACTCCTTCACAATAGTGCTCTACTGCACAGAGAAATATTGTAGCATTGCAGGTGGAAAACAGCTGAATGAAATCCGTAGACGTAAGTAAAAACCTTTCGCTGCTGTTCTTCCTACCACAAAGGGTCTCTCAGAAGCTGCAGCTGATGTTTTTTGTTGGGAATCCCAAGTCCAAGCAACAACAGAATGTCTCACCAAAATGACGCTCTTAACAGCCTGAAACCAGAAACTCCCAATGGTGGCAAATAGAATTTGTTTATTGGTTGGTTTGAGGTCTATACCACATAACAACTGAAGTTCTCTGGATGGTTTAGATCAGCAATTCACAATTACATTCTTCTCTTTCTGATTGGTTCCTCCCACCAAAATTATGAGTCACCCTGATCCTGAAACTAATACACCATTCATTTATTTGTAAAAACATTTTCAGCAGATATCCTGCTTTTGTCAGCACTATGATATTTCAATGTACAAAGGCAGCAAAGTCAGTATCTGCTTTGATGAAAGCTAAGAACTTGATAATTTTAACCAGTCTCAACTTGAAATGGATGAACCTGTCAGTTTCAGTTTCTCCCATATTTGATTTTTTAAAAATATTGTCTTCTTTCTCCCAAAGTTCTTTAACTCTGTAGTAAATTCTTATCAAAACTGAACGGCAATGAAATTCTCACCAGTTTGAGCCATCCAAGTTCTAAAGATATTGCAATTCTCAGCATGCAGAGGACCATGATATATCTGGCTGTCATACGACACTCACATTAAAAAAAAAAACAGTTAATTCATCTTGTCCTCATGTGCAGAACTTTATAGATGTTGGTAAATTTCTATAAAAACCAAAGTGAAATAAAATTCCCACCTGACCTTTTCTTCTCTCTTGATAAGAAAGTGCATTTCCTTTCAGAAAAAAATGCATGTTTTTTCCAAAAGTACTGCACATTTGCACCTTCTTGTATATCCCCCTGGGAGTTGTAGTCACCAGAACCAGCTACAGGAACTCAGGAAGATGCTTTATACCTAGACTAGTTATCCATCTAGCTTAGCATTGTCCATGCTGAATGGCAGGGGCGCTCCAGATTTTCCTTCTCAGCCCTACCTGAAGATGGCAGGATTTGAACCCAGGATCTTACATGTGCAAATCATATTCCCTGACACCAAGCTATGGCTCTCCCACAAAGAGAATTTAACCACCTCCCTCTCTGCCCAAAAGCTATCCGCAAACATGAAGATGATTTACTGGCTGAGGGAGAACAATCATAAAACATTTGCAGGAAACAACAGGATTCAAAGACATGTGGTTAATAGCTCACATCAACCAACAAGCATTTCAGTAAGAATATGAGGTTCCACCCAGATTTAGGTACATAAGTTTGGGCTGGTGGAAGCAAACATCCCTGCTGCCCCTCCCCAGAACAAGCCTTTCACTCCTCTCAAAATGCTAAAGAGAGGGTCAGGGGACCCTGCCGAATGAGTTGAGCTGTTGCAGGAGGAAATGTGGAATCTCTGAAAACCAAGCAGGGGCACCTTCAATGAGTTGAGCCCTTCCATCCACAGAAGGTAAATGCTGCATCTGAGCTAAGAATGGCACATTCCTGATCAGCTGAATCTTGACCTTGCAAATGGAGAGATCTTATTTTATAGCTCAAGTCAGAGAAGACCTCTGGGGCAAATGCTGCTCAATTCAAGCATTACAAAGTAGGCAATCAAAACTTTGGCACCATCACTCATTTTTATGGCATTTGGTATCAATCCTAATGGTAAATGTCATGCAGTTCCACCAACTGTACATAAAATCTGTCATTTGCAGATTGACATCTCCAATATTTCCTTGAGATATGATGCTACTGCTTTCATATTCTTGTGACATGTAGGAAAAGGATTTGATATTGACAGAATAACCTGATCCTATACATCTATTTCCACCACAATATAAATCTTTAAACCATTATTGTATTTCTTCTTACATGTATAATCGTAGGCATAGACTCAGTAAACCTATCAACAATTTTTGAAGGCAATATCTCTAAATGATGCCAATGATAACTGTTCAAATAAGTCACTTCCTAATTGATAATGTAATCCTACTGAAGTTTAAATATACCATTCCCAATGGAAAGGGGAGGGGAGGAGGGGAGGATACACTGAGTTCTGATTCCGCATCATTTTCGTTACCATGTTAGAAGTTATCAATCTGTTATCTGCTGTTCTTGGAGTGTTTAAAAAGAGTCTAGGCTGGGGAATGCTAGAAGGTACAGGACTGATTTGTTTGTATCTAAATATGCATAGGCTTGCATCCTAAATATTGTTTCAAGCACAGGGTGGAGCAAATGGCTGCCAGATCCCTTTAAGATGCATCTATTTCCAGTAAAGCATACCACAAATACAGAGGTGCACTTGCTATATAATAAATCATATGATTAAGAGATGAATATTCAGTGATATAAAGTGGGCTTTGTTTCTGAGGAGGTAGCTGCGAAGTGCAAGGCAATTCCCAGTGACTCTGTGCTCTTTTGTTTCATGCTAGGCTCTTCGTAAGTAGAGAGGGAAATAATCACATGTAATGAGGTACCATATTTCCAGTGCATGGATATTCCACAAAGTGAGAATTCGAGACACTGTTATCTCCAGAGACCAGATGTTATAACTTTCATATTTTGTAATTAATCTGCATTTTGTAAATAAAAAATGCTAGTTATGTTGAATCCTAATTGTATGTGTTCTCTGGTTAGAAAGCTGTGCAAATTATTAAGAGAATGGAAATTATTAGGCAGGCAAAAGATGTGCACATTCTGCATCTAATCCTTGAGGGGAGAGGGGTTTCAAAGGACAGTGTTGCTAAAAAAAATCTCATTACTACATACAGAAGTTCTATTTTCCCAGTACATTAATTCTGGATAGTATTTGTTTGCTGATTAAAATGTTAGCTGCAAATCTCAAGGAACTTATTCCCCTGTAGTCCAGTTGACGCTCCAATAACTAGCCTTCAACGGTGCTAACTGCTACTATTGAGCTTAATATCTCTTGGTAAAGAAAAAGAGCTAAGCTAAAGATTTAGGATTATAATTTTAATGCAATGAATTTGTGGAATTGTTGCACTCAACCTTCTCACTCCATGAAAGATTCAGAAC
Source organism: Varanus komodoensis (assembly GCF_004798865.1). Taxonomy (NCBI): domain Eukaryota; kingdom Metazoa; phylum Chordata; class Lepidosauria; order Squamata; family Varanidae; genus Varanus; species Varanus komodoensis. Next base: position 33,305,025 of record NW_025335268.1, on the reverse strand, counting down.
AAAATGTGTTAAAAAAATGTATTTTTCCAAACATTTTAAATAGATTGCTTTTATTTATAGGTCCATTTCAACGTGCTCTTAAGTATGACAGGCCTTAATTAGGCCTGTAGACAGAGCAAAACTAGGAGATGGCACCTTAATTTCATGTGGAAACCAACAGGAAAACCTTTCTCTCTCTCCTTACAGATGCATATGCTATTATTTTGGGGAAATGCCATAGTGAAATCTGCTCACACATTCATAATACCACATCCAACTGAGCATATGCTGGAGATGAAGGAATATTTTGACTTCTCTAAACAGTTTAACATATTATTTTAAGAAGGAACATGTTGCTCGGATTTATAAAGACAGTTCTTTAAAACGCCTGTTAATTCAATGATGGACTGAATACATCCAATCCAATGATGGATTCTGTTGCAGTTATGTGTAAAACAAGAATTAATTGTTTTTACATTCATAACTGATCTTTCTCCAATTTTTTTAAAAAAATCATCTAAAAACACAAGCTATTTTATTATCTAAAAACAGAATAAGATTGCTCAATCAAATCAGTAATCTTAAGTTTCTCTTTCTTATTGAAATTATGCTAAAAGAACTGGGATATCTTAAACCTGCAACAACACTACTACAGTCAAAGTATCTGGATACTGAGACAACATTTGAATTATTGACCTAAGTATTGGGAAGCAGCTGCAAGAAATGCAAAATAATACAATTTCCAATAACACTTTTGAAGCAGCTAAGGAAGCCTGGGAAGCTTCTGGCAACAAGGCACCATCTCCAAAAAATATTCTTGGACTTCAAGAACGCTGATTTTAATAAAGTTAGAGAATTGATATACAGAATCCCATGACAGGAAAACCTAACAGAACGAGGAGTTCAAGAGGTGGGGAAAATGCTTTTCAAACCTGCAGGAGGTAGAAAACTGGATGGGATAGCATTAGAAAATTGGATATGTATTAGGAAAATACAGCAGAAATTCAAAATGACTGTGATTAAAAAATAACAGAATGAAATTTAACTAAGTCAAGGCAATGTTATTTATTTTGAAAAAAGAGGTAGCAGGTAGAAGATAGCTGGCTTTGCAACAGTATGTGTACAGGGGTCTTGGATCACAGAATGAATATGTGTCATCTGTGTGATGCATCAGTAAAAAAAAAACACTAATGGAATTTTGTTGTTGTTATGTGCCATCAAGCTGTCTCTACCTTATGACAATCCTTTATGAAAGCCTTCCAAAATGTCCTCTTGCTGGCACCTCTATTTAGCTATTCTTAGTTCAAGGCTGAGGCTTCTTTATGAGTCAATCCATTTATTTGGTCTTCTTTTTCTTCTATTGCTTCTTACTTCCCCAAGCATGATTTGTCTTCTCTCCTGAACCTTGCCTTCACATGATGTATCCAAACTATAACAACCCCAGTTTTATCATTTTTGATTCTAGAAAGCTCTGCCTTGATATGATCTAGAACCCATGTGTTCATCCTTCTGTTGGTCCAGGGTATTCACAAGCCTCTCCTCCAGCACCATGTTTTCAATACAGTTCAGTTAAGCTGCATCAATAGAAGCATTGTTTCAAAATTATGGGTAGTCTCACTGGTCAGTTTTTCACCTCAAATATTGTGTCCAGTTCTGGACAGCCCAGGATTCAAATAAAATGGAGTAAGTTCAGGAAAGGGCAACAAAAAAATTGTCAGGGATCAGAAACTAAGATATATGAGGAAAGACTGAAGGAACCTGATATATTTAACTATGAAAAAGATAACTGAGTCAGGATATAATTTTTTGTCGTTAGTCACAAAGTCGTGCCCAACCCATCACGACCCCATGGATAACATTCCTCCAGGCCCTCCTGTCCTCCATCATCCCTCGGAGTGCACCCAAGCTCACACCCACTGCCCCAGTGACTCCCTCTTGCACTTCATCCTCTGCCATCCCCTTCTCCTTTTGTTGTCAATCATTCCCAGCATCACTTCTGAAGTACCTAAAAAGTTGCTATACAGAAGGAGGATGCAAATTGTTCTCTATCATCCAAAACAAAGGACCTGAAATTAGGGTTGGGACTGTTTGCACATGCACAACAGTGAAAACCTCTTTTGGAATCCATCCCTCTAGCATCTGCAGACTACCTCTCATGTTTGACCTGCTCCTGCAAAGCAAGTCAAGTCAAGAGGAAGTCCACTTGTGGCTATTAGGTAGGTGGTACAGAAATAAAATGAATGACTATCAGCCTTATACTGAGTCTGATCATCTTTGTTCAACACTGTTAATGGAACAGCATTCTTGTCTCGTTTATTTATTTATTATTACTTAGAAAGCTTCTATGCCACCCCATTCGCCGAAGCCTCAGGGCAGCTCACAACAATAAATAACATAATAACAATATAAAAACTATATAATTGGAGACATCCTGGCCAAAGATGGAAATTCAATAAATGATATTAACAGGTAAAATGACGTTTAAATTAAAAGGTCTTCACCTGGTGCCGAAAAACAAATAACGATGGCGCCAGGTGGACCTCTCTGGGGAGGGTATTCCATAGACTGGGCGCCACCGCAGAGAACGCCCTCCTTCAAGTACTTACCCTCCTAATATCCTTCACAGAGAGTTCCTGGAAAAGGGCCTCTCCTGCTGATCTCAAGGGGCGGGCGGGCACATATCATTTATGGGGGGCAGGCAAGGACAACATGGCAAACACTTCTCTCCTCCAACACCTTTGTGCCATTTTCTAGCATTTGGCGACTGAGACAATGGTCTCATTCTTTCTTCTCATCATTGATACATCTGATACTTCTGGAGAGGATGCAGCAGGATCAGGTTCCATATCCTGGCGCAGGATCAAATGCAATGGTCTGTCTAACATAAGTGATGAAGCTGTACAAGCTAATAGTTTTAAAATCTGAATAAGCACACATGACACAATCTGGACCAGGACTGCAGCCTTCCAGAAAGAGGGAGTTAAACCTTATTCATCTCTTCCCCTACTTCCCCCCGCCCCAGGAAATCCCTCTCCAATGGCTGCATGTGTGAAATTTTGAGGGGAGAAAGCAGATGTTACAGGGAAAGAACGCCATGCTCCCAGACTGAATCAGGGCCATAAATGCTTGCATAATGGCAACCCTCTTCACCCCACGTACACCAGAGCACCTTGTTGTACCAAACTACTAGGCAGGACATTTAGTTTGGCTTTAAGGCTATAAGTACAAAAGGATTAATTCATATACTGAGTCAAGTTTACTGGTCTACCCAGGTCAGGGGCTCCCAGAATTTCACATGGAGGTCTTTTCCAGTCAGATTGTTTAACTGAAAATGCAAGGACTGAGGGCTGGGCAATCAGGGAATGGGCTGCGCCACTGAGCTGTGTTGCTCCTTTGCCACGTTGCAGTATCACACCTGCGACCCCAAAATGATCTCTTTGGGACCAGCTTTCATCATATCCAATGCCAATGTAGCAGTTTCCATAACAGGGTTGAGAAAAGGAAATGTGACAAAATTGCCCACGGAATTATAACTTTTCTCCCTTGGCCTAGCACCTCATTCAGAAATATCTTTAAAAGTGTTTTAATACATTCCCTCCCACCCTCCCTCTCCCCTAGAAAGGTCAGAGTTGATATATTAACTGAGACTGAACGCACTAGATCTGGACAGCCTTGATGAAGAATTGGCAAAGGAGACCGAGCCCAAAGAGCTTTTATCATGAATAGCAGGTCTTTTTTCTTCTTAGCCAACGGCATTCTGAAAAGGGCAGTGGGTTCAGTCACTCAGTGCACAGACAGAAAGCAGATATTGGAGAGAGACACTCGCATTTCTCTTATGTTTTTATATCTTTTTGCCTCGTGGTCACATTGAATTTAGAAGGGTTTATATTGAACAGTATTCTATAGCATATTGCTATAGATGTTTGACTGAAAATGCTTTAGAGTAAGCATAGATATTCATGTTGTTATCAGCAGTATTAGCACTGTGTGTTATGGAAAAATTTAAGTAACTTTTTAAAATGTAGAGGGAGAAAAATGAATGCCACAAGATGGGTAATTTTCCAAGTTTAAATATCCATTGGTATACTGCCTGCTCTTCAGTTGGTGCTGCAAAGGTCACTTGAGTTTTCAAACCTGGAAGATGATATTATTTCCATTAAATGGGCAAAATGGGAATCAATGGCTCTGGTTAATCAAGAGTAGGGTGGGTGTTCGGAGGATGGCTTTTCAATTTACCAGGAAGCTCTGAAAAAGAGACTGGGCATAAGCATCCTTCCCTTTTGTGCTTTTGGAGTAGGACACATAAATGACTATCATACATACATGTTGAACAGGAGAGAGTATGCTGATGCACTTTTTGGCATGATGAAGAAATTTTAACAGGAGGTGAAGGAATTCAACAGCTCACCTTTGCAGAAGGAAGTAGAAATGAATTGGGAGTGGAATAATTTCAGCAACCATGTGCTCCTACAGAACTTCACAAGCAAGGCATGAAGGTGACAGCTTTGTCTTGTTTGTGGGTGCCTCAGTAACTGGTAATCAGATGTGTCCTGCTTCAGAGTCTCATTTAACCACCACAGCTAATAGCTGTCAATGCAGAGCTAATTTTGCATTTATCAAATCCTTTTTGTAAATCAGTACCACATGCTGCTGTGGAAGATTTTGCCAGTTAATGCTGTGCTATTTGAAGATCATGTATGCAATGTTACTTTGTGTGACTCTCTGTGGGTGCAAATCTAACCTGTTGAAGGGAAACACCAATGTCCAAATATTCTATGTGCAGCAGGCAGATTCCCAGCAGAGCAGACAAGAGCGGCAGAGGTGATATTTGCCTCTGTGTTCACCTAGTTGTCATTTTCTTCCTGTCTAGATGGGCTTCTGAACTATAGACGTCTTGTGTTGCAGGGAGAACACAGAGACTTGAGAAAAACCATGCTGGATCAGACTAGGGCCCCATCTAGAAGGGCCGCTTCACTATTGTTCACATATTACCGAAGCAGGACAGAAGTGCAACAGCAGCCTCCTGCCCAGTTCCTCAACAAATGATATAACAAGGCACACTGACCCTGATCATGGAGGTAGCATATAACCATCAACAGCCCTCTCCACGCAATTGCCCAATAACCTTTGGACAATAAGAGCCATGCTGGGAGTAAGATTGAGAATAGGATGCTGGAGAAGCCACAGAATAATACACATCCTGACATCTCTTCTTCCCTCCTTGCCTAGTGGAATGCCTCCTTTTCACCTCCCCAAAGTCACTTTTGTGGCAGCTGTGGCACAAATCAGAGTTCCCTTTCTGAGTTCACAGAAATATCTTTGACTTCAAGAGGGCAAAACAAATGATGCCCAAGATGCTTCACTTGTTCAAGGGCCATAGGATTGCTCTGTAAATTAGATTTTCCCTTCAGTAACTGGGCAGGAGAGATGGAAGTTTTTGCTTGTTTGATTGGCTTTTACCATACCCTGCTACTACACTAGGAGCACTAGATACAGTCCTATATTTTTAAATGAACAAAAATATATAGTAATATTACAACAATTTAAGAAGATTGTGAAACAGCAGAACAGGATCATCAAGTGCATAGCAAGGAAACCAAGAGATCAAACTGAAGGCAAGCTTTCTTCAACAGAAAAGTATTTTCCAAGCAGCAGCAGGAATAAGAGAAAGAGCAAGGAGCATCTCTAAGGGGAATGGAATTTGATAATTTGGGTGCTGTCACAGAGAAGGCTCTTTACCTTTGCATCAATTGTCACCTTTACATCAATTGTTACCTTTACATCAAGTATGCCTTGGATATTGGAAAGATATTGAGGGCCAGTTTGGTGTTGTGGTCAAGAGTGCTTGACTCCTGGGCTCAGGAGCACCAGGTTCTAGTCCCCAGTCAGCCGTGGAGCATACTGGGTGACTTTGAACCAGCCACAGATCTTCAGCCTAATCAACCTCGCAGGGTTGTTGTGTGTAGGAGAAGGAGGAAAATCTTGTAAGTCACCTTGGGTTTCTTGCAAGGGGAAGAAAGGTGGGATATGAATGCAGTACAGTAATACTAATACGACTGCCTGGCGACAGTGACACACGCATTGGTGACTTCCCGACTTGATTTCCGTAACGCGCTCTATGTGGGGCTGCCCTTGAAGACGGTCCGGATACTTCAATTGGTTCAAAATAGAGCTGCCAGGCTGCTGACGGGGACTGGGCATTATGTTCACATGACTCCAGTTCTCCGTCAGCTTCACTGGCTTCCCATTGAAGTCCAGGTCCAATTCAAGGTGTTGGTGATCACTTATAAAGCCCTAAATGGCTTGGGTCCTAGCTACCTGAAGGAGCGCTTACGTCCATATATGCCCACCCGCCCCTTGAGATCAGCAGGAGAGGCCCTTCTTCAGGAACCTTCCGTGAAGGAAATTGGGAGGGTGAGTACCCTGAGGAGGGCCTTCTCTGCGGTGGCGCCCAATCTATGGAATGCGCTTCCCAGAGAGGCCCGCCTGGCGCCGTCATTTGTTTTTCAGTGCCAGGCAAAAACCTTTTTATTCAAACGTTATTTTAATTGTTAATATTATTTATTTATGTTATTCTTTGGCCAGGGCGACTTAATTTATACTGTTAAATTATATTGTTTTATAGGATGTTATTTATTAATGTTTGTGAGCCGCCCTGAGGCTTCGGTGAATGGGGCGGCATAGAAGTTCCCTAAATAAATAAAATAAAATAAAATAAAATAAAATAAAATAAAATAATACTATAGAACAAGCTCTCTGGCTGACTACAGGAGATAACCAAGCCCAAATAGAGTGAAATTATACTTTAAAAATCCATACCCAAAGCCATTCGAGTTTTTAAAAGCGGAACCTTGAATTGTGTCAAGAAACAAACCAGCAGATGGTAAAACTGTTATAATAACCACACTGACATGTTTCCTAAAACTGATTTTGGCCAGCACGCAGCCACAGGTCCATCTAGCTGAAGTGTCTAAAAGCTCTTCAAGGGCAGCCCCACACAGAATACATTGCAGTAGCCCAGCTGTGACCTAACTCAGCACTCAGTCATTCACATGTCTACTCAGAAGCAGGCCTTATCAAGAAAAATGGGACTTGCTCTGAGGACAGTGTATACAGGATTGAAGTCAAAGGCACATGAGGCCACAAGCAGACCTGCCATCTCCAAGAATAGGTGCAGCCAGCCCAGCGGTTGATATGCAGAGGTACCTGCCAGGGCAAGAGATGATGCCAGCACTTCACAGCGATCACTCTCTCAGCTTTTGCCAAGCTCCCTTCTTCATAGCTCTCAGACTGAGCTGCAGCTCAATGGGCAACTCTCCAGCCCAAGCCTCTTCCATGGAAGCATTTCAATTATTCAAATGAAGGAGATTCACTTCCAAGGATGTGAAAATCCAGGACTGAATCCATGTAAGGCTGCAATCCTGAGTGCAGTTTCACATTTTTAGGGCAATGGACTTCAACAGGAGTAAGTATATTTAACTGTGCACAAGATGTGTATACAAATACACATAGTCTTATATGAACTTAAATTCATGAACTTGCCCTTGTAAGGTGGGAAGGCCTGAATTCTGCACAAGTGCTCAGCTATGATTGTGAGTATAAATGTTCAAACATGCCTGATGGAGTGCAGGAGAGGATTGGTTTATTGAGTGCTCATGTCCTTCTCCATGCACTGAGAGAGCTTTTTTTCCCTAACTCCTGCTCCAAGGGGCACAATGGGCTCACAGGCATCCAAGTCATGCCTTTGTGCTTTTTGCTGATGGCCTGAAAGAACGGCTTCACTATATTAAAACCTTATGACTGTGTGTGTATGTGCACACACATGTATGTGTACAAGAGATGAGCTGGCAGGACTTCAGGAGTGATATAGAACAGCTGCTGTCCCAAGGTAAATACAGGAATCATCAGAAGAAGCCGCTGGCAACTCTTCAGAAGAAATAATGAATAATACCTCCTTCCCCCTTGAAGGAAGTAAATTAGCTCTCGCTTCATGCATTTCATTTGGTTAAGTTTGGTTTTTCATAGCTTCAAGAATGCCCAAACTGCCTGATCCTGCCTAATCTTGGAAACTAAGCAAGGTCAGGCCGGGTTGAAACCTGGATGGGTGACTTAAATGTTATGAATCACACAGAGAGCTTTGGCGACAGGTGGTATAGAAATGTACTGTACTGATAATCAATACTGAGGACATGCACAAACCAAATTTAAACTCTTTATGTCTTCTGCACACTGGAGCAATATCATATAAAACCAAAGTCAGAGGTCATTGTTTATTGAACCTTGCCTTAGCATAATACCTCATTCATCCTAGTTGTGTTGAACCCAATCCACTGCATTAACATATAGATTGTTAAAGTTATGCATGACATAACAACTTATATTAGCCACAAATAAATCTTGTCATCAGAGAAGCTATTTAAAATGTATCTCTGCCATACTAAATATCACATTCTGATTTCCAGGTCTTACATGTATATATCAGAACTCAAAGCAGAACCCAACTGTTCAAATTTTTTATCAAATGTTTCCTGTAGAGAATCTATCAATTTCTCCAGGTTTAATTTCCATAGGCAATCAGATTTGAATTTTTACGCACTGAAGGAGCTCCATGAAGGAGAAAAGTTCAAATACACCAAGATACCAAGTCTCCTGACTAGGCTTCTCTTATTTTCATGTGTGTGTGTGTACATATGTTTCCTTTTCAGACATACTAACCAAGTACTCAAGGAAAGTGTGGTGTGGTGTAGTGGTTAAGAGCATGGGTCTGGGACTCAGACGATCTGGGTTCTAGTCCCTGCTCAGCCACGGAGCCAACTGGGTGACTTTGGGCCAGTTACAGACTCCCAGCCCAATCTACCTCACAGGGTTCTTGTTGTGGGCATAAGATGGAGGAGGAGAATGATGTAAGCTGCCTTGAGCCCTTTGTAGGAAAAAGGCAGGATATAAATTGAAAAATAAATAAATAAGTAAATAAAGGCCACTGCTTGGAAACCAGTACAGGCATTCCTCACATTATGAGCAACCCATACTTATAAATGAACTGCCATAAAGTCTAATTTAAAAAATAAAAAATTAGTGCAGAAAATCATCATCATCATAGAGAGGAAGCAAGGGGGGGGAGAGAGAAAGGCCTCTAAAGCATGCCTTCCTGTCCCACCAATATGGAGAAGGAAATCTCTCTGGCATTGCAGTGCTGCAAAGAGGAGGCACTGGCAAGGAAGGTAGATAGAAGCAGTTTTTCCACTTTCAGAGGGATCCTCCACCATGACCCCTGCAAATGTGAAGGGCCAACGATATGTGATCAAACATACATAAAAATTCAACTTAAAGACATTTTCTCAGGAATGGAACTCATTTGTAACCCAGGGATTGCCTGTAATTACAGAAGAATGCTAACAAAGAAAGGAGAACCAGCAAAAAATTTTAGTGAATTGTTCTATAAGACAACACTAGCTCATTCATCAGAAGGGCTTTAAACTGAATCCTGCAGGGAAGAGAGAAGCAAACCTGGGGAAGCAAAAGAGAAAGGCTAATGAACAACAATGGAGAGCGTAGCCTGTAATAGTCTTTCCAAAACTTTGGAAAGAAAACAAGATTATAAAGCATGTAGTCTTTGAAGTCTGTATTCAAGTATTTAGAATACAAGAAACAAAACAGCACAAGGTTGAAATTATAATACAGGAAAATTAATTGATAGGTGCAATTAAAACTTAGTGGGATGACTCCCATGGCTGTAATTCATCAATTGAAGGATATAACTTGTTCAAGAAGAATAGAAAGAGAGGCAGAGTCTCACTTTATGTTACGATAGATATCTCTGCACAGAAATACAGGTAGATGAACTCAGCAGCCCCATCAAGAGCATCTGGATTAAAATAAATGGAGCAAACAAAAAAGATGATGGTTGGACTCTACTGCTGCCTACCCAATCAAATAGATGATAAAGATGAAACTTTTAAATGTTTCAAGGAAGACTGATATATTAGTAATGCGGGTCTTTCCCCTGATGTCTGCTGGGAGAAAAATTATGCCCAACATGGTCCTTCCAAGAAATTCCTGATTTGTATTGCTGATAACTTCCTCCTACAGAAAGTGGAGGAAGGAACTAGAGGGTCAGCTTTCCTTGATTCTAACCAACATGGATGACCTAGTGGATAAAGTGGCAGTTAAGGGACCTCTGTGGGAAAGTGACTGTGTCATACTTGATTTCTTAATTCTAAAGGAACTAAAACTTGAGTGTAGCCAAATGTGTAATGAGGTTAGGAAAACCAAGGTTAATAAACTCAGAACATTAAGTAAGGCCCCATGCAAAGCAACTCTAATGAGAAAAGTAGTCCATGAAGGGTGGAAATTTTTTAAAAAGGAATTCTAAAGGAGCAATCACATACAATTCCAACAAGGAAAAGGTAGAAGACCACAGATGAAGCCACTGTGGCTTCACAAAAAGATCAGTTAAAAACCTAAGAGAGTAGGTTGCATACAGCTAAGATAGAACAAGTTCCTCAGGCTTGGTTAAAGAGAAACCAGTTCACGGTAGAGGAGTTATGCCACCTCTCAGAAGCTATTGAACTGCAAATCCCATCATTCCTGACAATAGGCTAGGCACGCTGGGACCGATGAGATTCAGAGTCAACACCTTCTTGATGCCCCCCACTCCAATAATTAGTAAATTTGAACATGCCCCATAATTCAGAGCATCTGACCATACTTTCTGATGCTAATAAATAACTCTATTTTTCTATTCAACTATGTGACACAGCCTTCTGCGAACTGTTATTTTTTCAAAATTAAAATAGAATAAAAATGGATGTACCATAGCAGGTAGTATGCATGATTGTTTTAAAAGACAAATATTTCAGCAAAGCTCTAAAGCTGAAAAAGAATACTTCAGAATGCCCATTTCAAAATTTATTAGCATTGCACAAAAGGTGATACATATTTTATGAAAGGGAGAATTGGTTTTTTTGTTATATCATATTTCTTTGCTGGAGTGGAAATGAGTTTAAGTTCTATCAAAGTTTTGGTTAATGGAAAAGTAATGTATTCCTTGTCTTTCAACTTTTATTCTTTTCTTCCGTATTTTCTTAAAACATGGCCAGGGTCACCTCACTGTAAGAAATATGCACGCTCAAGCAGGGACACGGAATATTTCTTTTGCATGGCATATCACCAAGCTCCCTGTCCTAAAAGCATGAACGAAATCTAACTTCCTTGTAAGAAAAGCTGCAATACGAGTGTTTCCAGTATGGATGGGTGAATGAGCAATGAATGGGATTGCTAGGAAACCTCAAACCTTGTCTTTGCCACTTGGCTCAATCCCATTTCCTGTTTGTGATCTGTGCTCACTTTGTGCAAATAAAAGATTTACACAAATCAAGCAGCAATCATGCAAGAGCTTTGTGCAAATCTTTCACAATTTGTACAATTGTCCTAATTTGAGCAAATTTCCTCCACAGACTCAAGTGAGGTTGATTCAGCCCAATGAGGAATTTGCATAAATTCAACTGAGAATGGGAAACAAGATGAACACAAGGATGAGTTCAGTAATTTGCAAATGATTTCAATAGGCACATGCTTGCACTCATTTTCAGAGCTTCGAATGGGGCATGCTCACATCTTTTGCAAACAAGAACAAAATTCTTCTTAGTCACTAGTTCCTACCTTTATTCACTCTCTAGTTCACACTGCACCTATAGTCCTTCATCCTTTTAAGTCTGCCAATGACTACCAGACATGGTGACTGTATTACCTCCAATATCAAGTGCAGCTGTTGGAGATGTTATTGTACTCATGTGCCACAGGGCTTCGCATAAGCATCTGACTGGAGTCTGCAGGAAAAGAATGCACAAGATTCTTCCATTTTCCAAAGCAATCCTATTTAGGTCTCCTCAGAAATAAGCCCAATTGGGTGCAGCTAATCATGCATGTGATTGCAGCCATGTGTTTGTGCCATTAAGACTTGATGTCATATATAGATCACTGTATGTCTTCTTGTGGAAAAGGATTACCAACAAGTTGAGAATGTGCACAGAGATTTTACCCACTTTCATGACTGATGAAAGTATGATATGACTGTTCCCTTCCTCACTGCCATGTATTAATTCATCACTAGCAGCATGATTATGTATTTGTCACAGGCACAGAAGTCACCAGATGCAGACTAGAGCGGGGGGTGGGCAGGGGGGCAGCCTCCTCCCCACTGGGGGATCTCCAAGAGGGCTCCTGGGGTGTCAACTCAAGACTTAGTCTTGTGTCTCATGTTCCTGCCACAAACCCAGGTTGAAGGATGGATCCATGTTATTTCTCTAGTCCAGGGGTAGAGAACCTTAGGCCCATGACCCTAACTGTGCATGACTCAGGTCCTGCCCACTCTCCCTATTCAGGTTCTTCTAGGAGGCAGGGCTTAGGCTCTAAGCTAGTCACCATCAGTCACTATTGGAAAAGAGATGAGAGCTATTCCAGCTCAGCTTTGCCAGGAAAGCCATGAAGCCTAGCCCCTGGCCCAAGTGCCTAGTGGATCTCCACTAGGGCCAAGGAGCAAGTGACATCGTGGGTGTGGCCACACCCACATGGTGTCATACATTCCACAGTGGTCTGGCCTGGTGGGGTCTTCTGCTTCTTAGCCAAAGCAGTTTTGTACACCATGATGGCCCTGAGATTCCTGCCATTTGTAGGCTAACTGATCATTAGATTCTTGGTTTATGCCATGCCAGACTTTATAGACATGGACCAAGAAAAGGTGTGCTCATTTGTAACCTACTTTAGGACTCATAGATATGTCTCTCTAATTCTATGCAACTGTATAATGAAGAATGTCTAAATATTAGTTCAACTTTGGAAACCAAGCTGCACATGTGCCAGGCAGAACTTCAAAGTGCAAAGAGAAATGTGAATGCAGAGAATTTCAGAAGCCTACCTTGAGAAAGGTGGTATTAAATAACTGAATAATTTATTTGATACTGAGTCTGTTTTTAATACTGCTGTAACTATTAATTTATATTAGGAAGTGCATTACCAGAACAGTTCAAATTAATATAAAGAATCAAATTGTACATACAGTCAGCCGCTAAGATTTTAGCAGGGATTTCTTTGCAGCGGATAAGCTCATTGCTCTTTTGAGATTCAGGGTATCAGGTTCTTGTATAATTGCTTGAGATATTTTCTTGGTCACACTTACTGAGATCCCCTTGTGGAAATGAAATTCCTCATCCTCCAGCTTTTGGCTGCTATTGAATGAGACAGCAGACTTTGGATATCTCAGCTAACCTTTAAAACAGCTCAATTATTTATTTTTGGAAGAAAAGTATCACTCCCTTTTTATAGTAAATAACTGGCTAGTGTGAAAATCCAGTGTGGAGTATGAAATGGCAAACTAACATCATGAGGTTATTTGTTCATTCCCTGCTCAAAACAACACAAAACAGCAGCAGCAGCAACAACAGACATTTCTATGCAACAATTATAAATCAAGAGTGAGCAACTTCAGGAGGTCCTGGAGCCATTTGCGGTGTCTCCCATCATGTCATTGCCAAAAACGAGAGAATGATATAAACAAACGTTATCTGCAGATGCAACAGAACACCCAAATGATCAACAGTAGCTTATTGACAAACTAATCAAAACTCTTTGGGGACCCCACAAGGAACATAATCTTGCAAGAATGCTCCAGACATCCTTTCTTCCTTTTTTAAAAACAACAATTCACATTGTTTGGGGTACCCAGTGGGGAAGAGGGGTTAAGGTGGCTGTGCAAACAGACTGTGAGGATCTGGAACACACAAAGAGAATTGAACAACCTTGACATTGCAAGGGAAGGCCACCTATTCCAAGAAGAAACACGGACAGCAGGGAGGTTTCCAGACAACTACCAAGGCTTACTGTTCAATCTCTCACCAAGATAATTAATTAATTAATTAATTAATTAAGAATAACCACACAGCACAAGAAATTCAAGAAAACTTAGAAAAGTAGTTATCATGGAAATAGCAGCAAGATGTTGATGTGTTTTAACACATAAAAAAGAAGGGAAACCTAAAGGGGAGCCAGAAAACAATTTAAATGTGTTCACACAAATGGGCTGGAGAGTTTGCTAACACTTAAGTTCAAAGATGACAAAAATGATTTCAGTGCCATTATTATATACATAAGTAATAATTCAAACCGCCTTTGGACCTGATAGTAAAGCCAATCAGATTTGGGTATGTGAGAGGCACTCTAAGGTCAAACAAGGCATTGCCTTGTCTCAAAACTAACTTTGTTTGCTCTTAGAGGTGTAATCACATAGTCCAGCTTTGTTAACCACTTGCCTGGGTACCACAGATGACAAAGAACTACCTCTAGGAGAGTGGGCAAGCTGTTCAGGGAATGCAGAATCTTACAGTCCTGCTTTGTCAGCACAACATATTTCAAGGCTGGACATGGAAGAGGAGGTTTTACTCTTAGCTGCCCAGTACAGAAGTATGCTCTGTCAGCCTGCTACATCTGTATACTGGGTGCAAAGAAGAGGGCATAAGCTTTGCTGCACTCGGTATAGGAACCAACAGTTTGCTAGGGGAGGGGCAGGGTTCCTTCCCTCTGCTGCCAACCCACTGTATTTCTATGGTGCATGTGTAGAAGATGATTACTGGAAATCCAGGATGGAAATGGAGTTGACTAGTAAGCAGAAGTCTCTAATGTACACAGCTGACCCTATCAAATCTGATTACCTATAAGAAAACATCCCTGTTGCTAAGTGGTTTATTGTAGGAAATGGGTAAGCATGTTATGTCCAAGCTTTTAAAAAATTGGGGGAAATGCACATTTTTAAAAGCACACATTTTTTTCTTAACTAGAAAACAAAGGGCAAGACCAACAAACAGCAGCTCCACACAGATTTTTCCCAAGTAAAGGTACAAATTTACCTCCTAAGTTAAAGGGTGAAAATGAAGATCAAGGGGGAGAAATTCAGCTGCACCATTGTCTCCAAAACTGAGAAATGCTTACCCTGTAGCAGGTGAGGCACATGCTACCTCACTGTGTGTGTATGTGTGTACATGCGTGTGCATGCACACACATGCATGTACATAAATGCAATCTGAAAATACAGAACAACCGAATGTGATAGACTCTTTTCTGCTAACATACCTTGACTTTAGAACTTCCACAGCATTTTCCCTCATTCGCACACTGTACCTTAAAAGCTCCAGATACAGCAGTTACAGTAAGTTGTATCATTGATCAGGTGATTAATTGCCAATTGGCACAACAGCCTAGCTAGGCTTCAGAAACAGCTGCTCCAGACCACCGACATGATAGACGGTGGATAACAGGCCACCTGGAGTCTATTTTCTTTCCACACTATAAAATTTCAAGCCATCATAGAGTACTTCAAAGATGCGTTGAGGCATACTGACACTGGAAACACTTCAGTGCACTTCCATGCATCCTTTCAAGCACTCTGGACAGAGCTTTAAATGATGTCAGTGACGTTGTAGCCATTATGATGGATTATTTTTACTCATTCACCACAAACAATATCAGTCTCTTATTCAGCAAGTTACCTAAGGCCAGGCACTTAACTGGAATCAGTCCCACAGCAACAGAGTTACTGTCATATTTTGAAGCCTCTAGTTTGAATGCACAATGGCATTTGAGATACTGCCAAGCTGACACTTGCAAAACCAGAGGGGGAGGGACAGGAGAAAAGGAGCACATTCTTACTCTCTGCCATGCCACTCCTATCCATGCCTTTGAAGAGGCAGAGGAAAAAAAGAGGTCCTCCTTCCTCCTCTCACTCATTGTTACAGACCAGGATCCTGAACCTTCACCCTCAGAAGCAGCCCCAATTCAAGGAAAGGACTTAGAAAAATGCACTATCAGACATCCATATCCTGAAGAGTCAGTCTATCAGGAAGGCCTAAACATCTATCTCCTATATTCCTAACGCTAACCCTAACCTTGAGTCCAGAGGAAGTTGCATAGCTACTTTCAGACTCAAGGGCTTCAGCCATGATGTCAGCACCATGGAACTGTCTCCCCTGTGTCATGGCATCCTAAAGCTGCTAAAACACACAAGGTTTCTTTATGACAAAAGGCCTTAATCAGTGTGGAAGTGAGCCTAGTGAGCCTTAAGAAAACATGCCCCTTCTTAAGGCTGAGTCATATGCTGATGCGCACAACATTACCTTACAGAGAACATGTCTGGCTTTTGGCTCCAATACCATTTAAAACTCACCATGATGCTTTCTTGTTCCTCCCCTGCCTCCCTGGGAAAAACGATTTGCCCAAAACCATGGTTAAAACCAGTTCCGTGGTGGAAACTTGCAACCCAGGTTTCTTCAGTGCCTAAAAGCACTAAGCCCTTGCCACAATACCCATTACTTGTTTAGGTTGTGAACAATGCCTCCTAAAATTGGAAATACTTTGAAAGGAGCTGAGAGTAAGTTTAAGGCTTGGACAAACATGTTAGGTGTTAGACTGTTTAAGATGTTTGAGGAGTGCTTCTCTTGCCTCAACTTTTCAACTGTACTAAAATCTGCTTTGCCTGATCCCCACTTATCTCAAAGGATCATGTCATCCATATGGAAAGCTAAATTAATTAAATTTCAGTATGTACTACACTGCTAAGCAAGTCTTTAACTCAGGTGCTGGGAGATTGGAGGGTGAAGGAGTGGTGTGTCCCCTCCCTTTCCATCATGAAAGTCACAGATCATATAAGCCAAGATCTGCATGCAAAAGCCTAGTTGCATCGATGCCTGACTCACATTACCTGCACCCCACACTAAGAGAACCAACTAGAAAACAAGCAAAGACAAAAGGAAGCATAAGAATCCACACTAACAAAGCTCTGCATGATTGGATATCTGCATGGAACCGTTGCCTGCAAAGTCACACCATCTGTTTGGGGGAGGAGAGGGTACACCTTGCTCTTCCATCATATCAATGCTATTGTTCCAGTTATGACTTAATTTCATACTTCGGCAGCGGCTCTGGCTATATTTTTTTAGGCACAGGTCTCCTAAAAAATTGGAAATACTTTGGTGGTGATTTAACACAACATGTAAATAACTGGAGCACTTAGATCCTAGGACTTCAGAAACAACTTATATATGCCTCTTCAGTTGTTTTAAGATGGACCTTGTTATAACCAGGCTCCGGGATTATTAGAGCATTCTCATGTATCTAGTTAAGTGACAGGATCAAGAGCACAGAATTATGCCATTCACATGGGATCTAAAAATCTAGAATATAACATCGTCTGACTTATCTGAACCCGACATCTAATATTTCCCCATTGGACTATATCAAACTCTTAGCTTGATATAATGTCTCATGTATCATAGTGGGACTATGAGTCCCCTGTGGTTCAGGAGTGATTCTTAGCAAGGTCATGTTTCTGTCTCTTTGCTCACCTTCTCACAGACTTGATTCTGTAAGAGTCTCTTGATGATCCGTTCATGCCAACCACAAGTTGGCTAACAAAAAGAGACTACTTAATTGCCTGCCTCTTAAACAATGACAGACAGAACACTCACTCATCTCATGGTCAGGAAAACTGCTCTCTCTCTCAATCTCCCTCTCTCTAGATAGTGCCTTTGAACAATACTTTTCCATTACAAGTTCTAGAGTTTTAAAATTAGCACAGTACACGTGAAACATTTGCAACAATACTGAACCTTAAGAAAGAATATATCCATTAGTTAGTAGCATGATGTTTTTATAACTAGTTATAGAAGGTTTGCCTTTGCATATACATATATTTTAGTCAAAATACAAATTATAGAACCTATAATTTCCAAGGGGGAGGGAAAAAAAGCAGCATGATCAAACAAAGTTTTCACAGACATTCCCACTGAGCTAGGGAAACGTAATCCATGTAGGGGCTTTAATCTAAATTGCAGCCTGATCTTATTATCGTTCACTCAAAAGTTTATCCAACTGATTTGAATGGTAACTGCATGCAAAAGCCTCAGTTCCTAAGTTTAATAACATGAAGAAAGCATATTGTTTCATGTGGGGCACCAGACTTTGGAAATTTCCAAGAACATGCACAGTTGCATACCATTAGTTTCACAGCAATCATATGTTTTATGCATTGAGCTTCTGTGTGTATGGAGCGCTCAAACCTGGCCTAAAAAAATGAGCAGAAAATTAACCACTCCCCATATTCTTCATGTGAACCATACCCACATATTTCTTATTATTGCTATAATATTACTGTCATAGTATGGTTGGTAATGTTAAAACCCATCTGTTATCTGGGCATTCCATTCTGTTAAATGATTAACAGTGAGGGTCATCGTAACCTTTACAAAGGCTTAACAGGTTACAAAACAGTATAAATTAAAGTAGTCTTCTTGATATGTGGGAGAAGCATTTACCCATGTAAAGAGCTGAATCCAAAATGAAATTTCCCTCCTCCCCTCCCTTTAAGAAAAGCATCTGATGCCACTCTCAGGGTGGCTTTTGCTGCGTGTGAACAAGATGGTGGAAACAATGGGTATTTCTTAATTGGTCTGTTGATTTATCTTGTTGTCAGCTGTTGGTGAGGACACTGGAGAGCAGCTTTGGGAGTCAGATGAACCTGGTATGACACTTGACCGTATAATGCAGTGCCAGGAGAGGAGAGCTAGCCCATAGAGGGTTGGCACACAGAGAACAGGCATGCTTGCTTCCAAATGGGCTCTTCCAAAGGGATCAGGCCCAGACATATGCAAAAGGAGGGTTTCCAGAAGTAGTTACTTAGACTGGGTTCAGTGAACTGCTCTGTGCATGCTCAGAGATAAATTCTGTGGTGACTGAGTTCATTGGGCATACTTTGGTGAATAGCTTTTTGCAAAAGAACAATTTGTTGCCTTGAATGTGCAAAGGGAGCTCACAACACTGAGAATCTTCACCTGCCTTTTCCACAGAATTGAACAAATCTTTCTGAGCAGACTGTTATGTGCAAGAGCTGTTCCTCCCTCTACAAAGATGACGTCAAAAAATGTTGCTGGCCATTCTGTAATTAAAACTCCTGAAGAAACAAGAACCAGAAATAATCAAGGATTTCCATTTTTCATGTACCGGAATTAATAGGAAACCACTTTTTTGAAGTTCTATTTCGTTTAAGTCTTTAAAATAACCTGTTTACATGTAGTGGTAGTAAGTGGAGCTAAGTATAAATTTCTGTGACTCATGTAATAATTTAAAAATCGGTTTGCCACAAAATTCAATAAACACTAAACAATCATTTCTCCTTCTCCCCTAAAAGGTTAAAGTTATACAGGTTGCAGTCAAGCATGATAGAGCAGAGAAATTATGAACTAAGTCTCGCCAGCCTCTTCACTACATCCTACACACAGAACGTCCAAGTGAAATCCTCTTTCTCCCAAAGGGGATTCTCCATGTGAAGTGAATGGAGAATATGATAGGGAGAAATGACTGAGGAATTGTGGGAAATTGACAGCAGCAACGTAGGGTCATCTATCGTTTGTAAAGCAGCCTCCAAAGCTGCTGCTCTCAACATATACATATATATTCCTTCATTGGCAACTGGCACCCACTTTTCCAGAATTAGGAAATTAGGACATGTGAGATCCACCAAGATCCTGAACTTTTCCAAACACTGAAACTAAGCTACCTTAAACCAAATGAAGAGACAACGAATGAATCTTGAATCAGAATGTGCTACAACTTGCCATCTGGCTGTAGTCCATACCTCCAAACAGAACTACTTCTACTACTTGCAGAAGACTGGGTCTGGTACCACAGCTCATTATAAGCAGCAGGTGCAGTTTGCAGAATTTACTAGAGAGAGTGAGAATTTGTCTTTTCTTTTTGATGAAGTGCTTCATCAAAATCTGGAATCAGGACAAGGCTGAGGTTAAGATTTACAATGACTGCAAAGCACCACAGAAAGGTTATCTTTGCTATGAATAATCGGTGTATTGGAAAGGTATTCTCACTGACTGAATAAAATGGGCCCTAAAGCATTGCATCAAAACAAGCATGCCCAATGATTTTTTAAAGTGCTTCTTTATTTTGGACTATGTTTTGGTGTTTCTTTGCCATGATCTGTTTTCTTTCATGAGAAATATGACTTCCAGTGATATAATGTGTCCTGATTAAAGGAGTAAGGACATGAAATACTCCATGAAAAGTTCACTAGTCTTGTCACTAGAACTGTTTGTGAGGAATAGAAAAATCAATGCATTTTTTCCAGTTTTAACTGGCAGATTTTGTTCAGTTTCTGTCCCACTGACACAATTCAACCTCTATTGAGTCTCAATCTGCAGATCTGGGGTTTTATTTAATGGCACCAATCTGGATAAATGGAGGGAGGATCCTGAAATGTGCACAAAAGGAGTCATTTTTTAAAACCTTGACCCCTGATCTTTCATAAGTGTACAAGGCTACAGAGCCAGCTATTTAATATGTGTGGCCTTGGTTTGTCAATTTTCCTGAATATTTCAGCTGTCAATGGGACACTGAAGCAGAGCAGGTAGGAAGCAGAATAGGAAGGCAATTGCATTCAGGCTAATTTGTGCATAGTTGTGAAGGGGCAGTGGAAGTAATAGTAAGGTAAAGGAGAAACTCCTTTGTGAAAATCAGAAGCACCTAAAATTAAAAAGTGAATGAAGTGCACTAATTCTATGCACCAAAAAATAACACCTTCTACCTAGTAATATAACTTTCTCACTAATAAGTGTTCTAATGACACTTGGTACAGTCTTTCACCCTTCAATCATTTTCCTGAGTTACCAGCAAGTCTAGATTATTATTTAGATTATTTAAGCAAAAGACCTCCAGATGTACCTCGGATTTTGCTTCAGGAAAATCCTAGCAGTAACTTGTCTGTAAAATGTTATGCCCAGAACTAAAACTTTAAGCACGTTGTATATTTTAAAATAGTTATGTAGATAATTACAGTGCACTCATCAGCACTGCATTTTAGTGTTCAGACAGATATTAAAAAGTGTACCATTACAGGATGCAGCCAAAATCCCACACGGTAAAAGTATCATATGATCAAGAGATTATGGCAATGGGATTCTGGTTATCGGAACAGAGTAAGGTTTATTCCAAGGATTGAGAAATATCCAGATGTATCTCTACTTTAATCACAGATTAAAGTTAGAATTACATGACATAATCAAGGATTATTTTCCACCTAGGAAGAACTAAAATACTA
The DNA here is from genome assembly GCF_004798865.1 of Varanus komodoensis. Taxonomy (NCBI): domain Eukaryota; kingdom Metazoa; phylum Chordata; class Lepidosauria; order Squamata; family Varanidae; genus Varanus; species Varanus komodoensis. Next base: position 33,283,895 of record NW_025335268.1, on the reverse strand, counting down.
TGGGAGAAGGTTCCAGCCAACTACCTGGTTTCATTCTCTGTATCAATTTGGACTCAAGAAAATGCCCTGCAACAGGATAAAAAAGGGAAGGATTCTGTGTTATTGACAGTGAAGAACTGAACACCACTTTTAAACCCTTTAAGAGTGGCTATAAATCCCACCAGTTAACATATTTATTTATTTATTGTTTATTTAGTAAACTTCTATGCCGCCCCATCTGCCGAAGCCTCAGGGCGGCTTACAACAATAAATAAATACATATAATCATATAAAAACAATATAATTGGAAACACCCTGGCCAAAGATATAAAATCAATAAATAAGCTGACAATTAAAATGCCGTTTAAATAAAAAGGTCTTGGCCTGGCGCCGAAAAACATATAACGACGGCGGCAGGCGGACCTCTCTGGGGAGCGCATTCCATAGATTGGGCGCCACCGCAGAGAAAGCCCTCCTAATATCCTTCACGGAGGGTTCCCGGAGAAGGACCTTTCCCGCTAATCTCAAGGAGCGGGAGGGCACGTATGGACGTAAACGCTCCTTTAGGTAACCAGGACCCAAGCCGTTAAGGGCTTTATAGGTCATAACCAACACCTTGAATTGGGCCTGGACTTCAATGGGGAGCCAGTGGAGTTGACGGAGGACTGAAGTCATGTGAACATAACGCCCAGTCCCCATCAGTAGCCTGGCAGCTCTGTTTTGCATCAATTGAAGTATCCGGACCATCTTCAAGGGCAGCCCCACGTACAGCGCGTTGCCAAAGTCTAATCGGGAAGTTACCAACGCGTGTGTCACTGTCGCCAGGGCAGTCGTTCTCCAGGTGATGGATCAGCCAAAGCTGAAAGAAAGCGCTCCTCGCCACTGCTGTTACTTGAGCTTCCAGTGAAAGCTCTGGGTCGAAGAGCACTCCCAAGCTGTGGACCTTGTCCCTAAGAGGGAGTGCAACCCCATTCAGGACATATGTTTTCAAGAGCAGTGTCCCAAACATTCTAGCCAGAATTTATTTTGACTGACTTAATCATGCATAGTGTCATGTTGCGATTATAAAGTCTGCCACAAATGAAGTCACCTTTGTCATAATAAAGAGATGAAATGATTAATTCACACATAGTTAGGGGAAAGGTATCCTGATTACTGTAACACAATGCTTGAAAGGCTGAGTTACCCATCAGGTTTCTTGTGGGAACCATGGACAAACCTCAGTAGATGTATACTTCCTATAAGAAAAAAATAACCCTAGAAGCAAGATTGATGCTGAAGAAATAAAGTTAACATCCTTAAATAAAGGTCCAGAACAGTTGATAGTGAACATCAGTTGTGCTTTAGCAAAAAGATTAGAAATCTGGTTCAGAGATATGAATAGGTAATATTTTGGAAAACTCTGAGGACTGGTATGCACAATTATCACATTAGTATTGTCACATTATATGTTACTTCTCCCAAAATGTGTGTCAATACCCATATGAGGAAAATATTTCACAAGCAGACATTGGCAACCATGTTTCTTTTGGCCACCACAGGTGGCATGCCTCATGGCATGCTCTGAGGGTAGCTAAAGCAATCATGTTGCAAACCTAAGCAGGTATGGATTTGCGTGGATGGGACAAATGCTGGGAACCACATGGGCACTGCCTTAAATTTCATGATAGAAGAAAGGTGATTTATAAATCTTATGAATTAATAAATGAACTCCACAACACTTGGAAAATCGATAAAAGCTTGCTTGTGTAGCTGACTGTGCCTATTGTCCATAAAATCCAGCAAAACATTATATGCATAAATCCCGGAAAATGAATAACAGTTTTGCTTGGATATTCCACTAATGCCACAGTGACATAAGCTTGATTTTATTACTATAAGAGGTGTGTGGGTGGGTGGCACTCCTCTGGCTTTCCTCATAATTCCTCAGACATTTCAGCATTCATCTCAAATGGGCACTGTAATTCAGTGTCAAGGGTGAGATACAAATGACAAACCAAAGCAACAGCAGTTCAGTGGTGCTATTGCGATGCAAGGATTTTCCACAGTATTTAGTTGTTTAAAGAAGCATTTATCTTATTTGTTCAAATGTCATTTTCTTGCCACAGTCGTGATGTGAGCATTTCAAGGTAGCATTTAGACTTACTATGGGAACAAACTCATATGTGCAAACTTAAGGTTCTACGCTTGACAGATTTCACTTCAGCCTTATTTCCAAAATATTGTTGTGATGTTATGTTGCTCTGAGCTGCTGATCTTCATCAGTCACGATTATCTTAGAATCTGCATTCTGAAACAATTCAGTTCTTATGTTTAATTTGCATAACCAATTCATGCTAGTTTTGAGGACCTCCACATTTTAACATGGTCTTACCGCTTCTTCTCCACTGCAATTTTGGGACTGGCAAGTACCAGTAATTCTGTTCGGAATCAGAACATCTTCCCAGCAGGATGGACCCTTTTAAAAACAAAGCAAAAAAAATTAATATGCAGTTGGAAAGCAAATATTTCTATTTTCTTTTGGAAAATTCTTAAAGGGGAAGAAAGAACAAAAAGGAGAAACAACACTGCTTACTTACCTGTACCTGTAGCTCTTTGAGTGGTCATCTGTGCAGTCACTCATATGAGTTTGGTGCTTGTACAGTGACTCCACCTCTGGAACTTTCCAGAACTGAAACACTAAGGCAGGATGCCTGCCCTGCTTGCCTCCCCTGCATGCCTAGAGGGCAATGCTCCTGTCTTTCACCTCAGTTTTTCTATGAGTGCTGCAGTGCCACCCCCAGCCCAAGAAGAATGGTGCAAATCATACGAGCATGCTTGTAGAAAGGTGAGCTGTGTGACTTATACAGAAGACCACCTGAAGAGCTACAGTTACATGGAAACAACTTGCCCTTCTCTGTGGTGTCCCTGGATCATACATATGGGTGATTGGCTAGCTGGGTAACCAAAGGCAGAGAGAATAAGTGTCAAGTCAGTAAAAATGAAAGCACTGCTCATGTAAAGTATGCATCTTTCCTACCCAAAACATTTTTACTTTTGTTTTGCACTTGATGTACTTATTGAAGTTTGTATGCTGTGACTAAGTAGCAACCTTACATAAATCTTAAGGAGGAACACCTCAGCAAAAGGTACTGAGGAGGTAACATCCCACATGGAATGGGCCAGACAAACTGAGCAACCAACAGCTGGGCCCGAACATAACAGTGTATTTTTTGTGTATTTTTAAAAATACATATAGACAGGTTTTTTTCTTGGAACTGGAAAACCTTTGTTCCCGCCTCTTGAAGAATATTTTTCCCTTCTCTTTCCTTTTTTTCATAATAACAAGGGTCAGCCATAAGAAGGTTAAGAAAAATATAAAATAAAACTTTATCAAGAAGGTTAGAGTTTGTCCTAAGTTTTGGTACCAAGGAAAGACAAATAAGGCCAGATAAACCTGTACAAAAGTAACTAAATGTTTCCACCTTATTATGCTTTCAGTACCACTAATGTATATATGCTGCCTTTATTATATAATGCATCTTGTTTTGATATTTCCTGTCACTGCCATAGAAATGTGCATATATACAGTATATTAGATGGATGAAAGGAGCTGATTCCTATTGGATGGGCTTACTCTGTATTGCTGGTGTGCACTTACAATAGTTTTTTTCCTCCTAATGACTTTTGCTGTTGTTGCCTGTCTCTCAGACAGAGGTTAGAAAACGAACAAAGAGGGATTTATATTTTGTCCTCAATACTCTGGTACTGATGAAAAGCTTCAAGATGTTTGTTTGTTTGTTGTTGTTTTTTAAAGAAGTGGTCTGATAAAAACAGAAAGCTAGAGCCTTTGCATGTCTAAAATGTGCAGGGATGACTCCAAAGGTGTGGTTGGCTTGGGAAGAAGTTAGGAAGAATAGTTCAAATGGGAATCTGTCATGACCTTGGGCAGGAAAGTCAGTTCTGGCCTGAGTGCTGTTTTGTCCCTGTGAAGAGGGTCAGACTGGAGGGTCAACAGTTCTTTTGTTTGCTCTCTGGAGGTGTGATCTGATCACACTCTTCAAATGTACACAATCAAATAGCAGATGTGCCAAGTAGTTTGAAGGGTTTGCACATTAAAACCATGAAAAGGCTTTAGGCAGGGACTGGTTGGAAAATCAGCGGCTATAAATTATTTAGTCCTTTCAGGAATTTCCAAGCTAGTGAATAGGGAAAAATGTCCCTGAATCTGAGAGTGAAATGAAGATAAAACTGCCTCAACTACAAAGCATTAATAGAAACTGAAGAACATGGTGAAGAAAGCATGAGGCAGAATCAACTGTACCTCTGCCATAATTCCAAATAGCTGTTGGATTTCAGAACTAGACCAAGTCCTGTATGCAACCAAGCAAGACAAAATGACAGTGAATGTCCTGTCCAAGGAAAGCAGGTTCTGAGCTTCCTGAGAAAGACAGTTCCAACCTAATGAATCCAAGCAACTGGGGCAAAATGAGATTCCAGTACATTGACACAGAGGCTGTGGTCAGAGAGGTGTATAATAGAAAGAAGAGAAGTACAAAGTAGCATGTGAGACAGAGGCACAATGACCCAGTCACCCAGTAGTAACACACATATATTAATGACGACAAGAATATACAGAAGTAAAAATATGCATCCTTATGATCAATGCAAGTGCTCAGTCTCTTTCACAAAGAAGGGAAAGAATATAAGTCACAGACACTAGTCAGAACTGTATTGTTTGTCCTTTTTCTGGACCGTGAAATAATGGGACATGACATCTGGAGAGGCATGTAGAAGACTGATAGTCCCTCTCTGAGAAAGCAACAAAAACTTCTTACTATGGCCTAGCTCCACAACAGTGGATATACGGGACGGTATTGAAAAAGAAAAGAGAGACCATCAGATGAGATGTGGTACACATTTTCCAGCCTTTTAAAAGTTGAAGGAGCTGAAGAGGGCTTTTTCCCCAGGATTCTCTTGCCATCTGTAGGAAGGAGGGGATAAGTGCTAAAGTGACAAGATCAATGAATTATGAGTGGATGAAATCCACCACAGCATCATTGGACAGGAGAACCTGCCAACTGAATTTCAAAGCCTAAAGATGGAACCATGGCAAGCAATTGTTCCATGCAGCATTGTTGGGGATGAAGACGGAGGAATTGGCTATGAACACCCTGGTCCAGAGAAGAAGTAGAAGGTTGTGCTGCCTCAGATTCAGATGAATCCTATTGATGGCCATCTGATGATTCCAATGGAACTCTTTCAGTAGTTATGCTATGAAAGCAAGCTACTAAGCTACAAGTAGCCAAAGACAGGTCCTGTTGCACATTGCACTACAGAGACTCCAAGGGTTGGGGAAGGATCCCATTTAGTTGGAACTAATAATACTGCATATGATACCAAGAATGGTTGACCCTCCACCACAGAGACTAGAAGAAGCACTGAGATCAATGTGGCTTGCACTGATGCTACCAAGGTGACTGGAACCAAACATCTGGAATAATACAAGTCAGGTTTGCATTGGAATGGTGCCATAGAGAGCAATGGTGCCAAAAGGACACAGCAGGGATTACAGTTTTCAGTTCAGGACTTTTAGGTCTCTGCACCATCTGAATGGGTGAGAATAACAACAGTAGCAGTGTTGGGAGTTGGGACTGGTCCTGTTGGATATCAGCTTGTCTTGTAAGTCAGGCAATGACAATAATGTAGGGGGTATGAATCTACCTCTGGCAACCTAGAAAGGATTCCTTTTTCTTCTTGGGTCCTGCAGCCCAGTCCATGGAGGGCATTTAGCTTTGGCTTTTCTGCAGTAGATCCGTCTGCTGTCAGTGGTGAATTGCTTACCTGATGGATGGGATCCAACAGCAATTTAACTGATGAATTCAACTGTGCTTCAGGGACCAGTGCTTGGGATGATGAGAATGATGCCAGAACCAAAGTTCTTGTTAGAGCCATTATTAACAAACAGTCTTGATAAAATCACGGGTAAACAAGATCCCGATTACTTCACAAAATCTGCACTCTTCATTGTTTCCAAATGAAGACATAAGCAATGACTTCATCATAACTGCTTGGTGGCACACTGAAAAAGTGACCATGATTCTACTGTAACACTGTAACACAAAGAGAAAAGGCAGGGACTGTACCCAATGGTGTATGGAAATGGGCTCCTCTAGTAAGCACATTTACAGAATGGGGCCCAAAATTCATATGCTGCTGTTCAAGAAGACTAGTTCAAAACATGCTCACATTTTTTAAAAAACCCAACATGTAAGAGAGTGCACTAGACAAAACTAAGAGAATGAATAAGACAAATAAAAAGGTAGATAAAAACACTCAGCTTAGTTGCTCAAACTGAGTTATTACAGAAAGCTCTCAAAGCTGCTGCTGCAATGGCAGGTAAAGAGGGGGAGAGCTTGAGAAAAGGTTTTCTCAGTGGCTGCTCCAGATGTTCAAAATTCTTGCTAGAGAAGGCCAGGCTATCCTTTTCTGACGACCCTCTACTCAAGGGCAATACTTTTGTATAGTATACATTTGGTATACCATTTATGTATAAGTGCCTCCATGATGGGACTTCTCCTCATCCCTACACCCACCATATCCCTTAGACATCTGCTCTAGATGTTCCACCAGTCCTCTGAAGCAGATCAGGCTGTATGGAAAACTGGGTATGGAAGGCTGAATGGCAGACAGGAAAACTGCCGGTAGTTTGTCAGCAGCTGGTTGAAGTCTGATAGAACCTACAGTAACTGGCTTTAACAAGTTACTGCCTTCCTGCCTTGTTTTAATGTTTGTGTTACTATCATTTATTTTGTTTTATGTATTATACTGTATTTGTCTTGTTGTTAGCTTCCTTCATCTCCATTTGGTGGAAAGAGGGAATATAAGTTTTACAATTAAAGAAATATAAATGCAAAACACACCAGAAAAGCTTTCAAATATGGAAATATATAGACTGCAAACATAATTGCTACTGACAAGTCAATAGTAATTCACTCTAGCTCTGACGACATAATCCCACCACTGACCTCTTCCTACTAGAATAATGAGGGTGTTCAGTAAATAAATGACCACATTGTCCCTTGTGACTCTATATACCCTCCTCCCCCCTTTGTATCTAATAAGTCATTAAGACTGTTCCACCCAGATTAGGTCATGATGTTGCTTCCATTTGAAGAATGCAAATAGAAAGTCAGGTGCTCAATATATAGCAGCTATCATAATTATTTAAGTGAACAATTTGCAATACAGACATGTAGGTAAGTGTCTAATAATCACTATTGCGACAAGACCTTTGCTCATGTAAAGCAGCTTTCAGAATCCAACATATATTCATTGCCTTCAACTGTAATCATAGAAGAATCTGTACAATTATTGCAGACAGCAAACCTGCCAACTACTCTATGATTCTGCCAGTCCAATAATCAAAGTATGTGTCATAAGGACTACAATGTTATAATGAAATAACAGCAGGCATCCGATAAACAATGTAATCTGTCTCAACTTAAAAATCCTCCTTTCTGCCCCTGGCACCATGGTTCCCATAACTCCAAAGATATAGCTAGAAGTTGCATCCTTTTTTTTCTTTAGTAAAAATTCAAAAGTTAGTGCAGGGGATTTGATATGGATCCTAGCATGCTTTAAACTATTGCCTTTTCTGGGGTTTGGATCTTGATCAGGGGGAGCATTTACAATTAGCATTGTGAAAACATATTCATTTTTTAAAATGGTCACTTTCGAGTGATGGCAATTGCAGATGCAGAGGATTGGAAAGGAATGGGGAGCAGTAACTAGATCTGGTTGGCCTTGGACTTACTGCTAGAATAGACCTTTGCAGGAGTGTAGGGTTATAATGGTTCACTTGAGGCTCCTGATGGAACCAAATGGCTTTCTGAATGCACTTGAGTGATTTTCCTACTTGGTGTGTTGGATGGTATTGTCAAAGCCCTGGCAATCTGCAGAATATGGAAATGGCTTGGGCTACTGACACGATTACTCAGTGTCCTAAATGCCTTCTTGCTCCTCACAGAGCCAGGTCAGCTACCTGGTTTAACATGGAATTGAGGGCAAGAAAGCAAGAGTGATGTTGGTTAGAATGCCACTGAAGAAGACTGGGGATATTGACCGGAACTGCTGGGAGAGTTCATTTGAAGCTTTAGAGTAGGATGCCACCAATATGCTGATGACATTTGGCTCTATTGCTCTTTGTCACCTAACCCCAAGGAAGTAGTTGAAACTCTTGAGCATTGGTTGGGTTTGAAAATGGGCTACATGAAGGTGAACAAGTGAAGGCCAAGCTGAGGAGTTAGGCAGCAAAAAGGCGAACTGAGGAATTAGGATTCAGCCTGTTCTGGAAGGGGTTGCATTCCCTGTTAAGAATCAATTTCATAGCTTGGGAATACTCTTTAATCCAATGTTGTCCCTGGATCTTCAAGTTATGATAATGTCAAGGAGCATATTTGTGTAAGTATATGTTGTGTGATGTCTGCAACATTTCCTGAATCAGCTTGGCTTGGTAGCAGTTATTAATATCATAGTTATACCATATTTAGATGATTGCTATGTCCTCTACATGGGGCTATTTTGAACAGTAAAAAGTGTTCAACTAGAGCAAAATGTGGCAGCTCAGCAACTAACTGTGCACATTGTTGGGATCAAATTGCACCTCTCCTGAAAGACCTGTACTAGTTGCCAATTGCTTTCTGGACACAGTTCAAGGTGTAGATTTTGATCTTTAAAGCCCTAAATGACTTAGGATATGGATATTTAAGGAATCACCTTTCTTGTTATGGAGCTGTTGGTGTATGAAGATCTACAGGAGAACCTCTTTTGACAGTTACTTTATCTGCAGAGGCCCATTTGCCCCCCCCCCCCCCCACACACACTTTCTTCTGTATTGTTCCAAATTGTGGAATGTACTCCCTCAGTAATTACAGTGTTCTTTAGAAATGGAGTAAAGATTTTAGTTCTCATTTTTATGACTCTTTTATCAATCTATGTGCTGTTTGTTGCTTTGTATTGTATTTTATTTTTTAAAATGTATGTATTTCATGTTTTATTGTTTGTGTTGCATTTTAGTCTTTTAAATCTTTATAATCTGCCCAGAGAAAATTGGTTACTAGGTGCAATAAAACAGAAAAGATTTCTTTTCAACTTGACATTTCTACATATGCCATTTTAATGTTTTTGTGCTCTTGTTATTACAGTTTTTAAGGGACTGCAGCTCATAAGTAGAGTGCTTGCTTTGCATGCAGGAGGGTCCAAGGTGCAGCCCCTGGTATTTCCAGATCAGGCTGGAAAAACTCCTGTGTGAGACTCTGAAGAGTTGCTGACAGTCAGCGTTGACAATATTGAGCTAGATCAAAGGTCTGACTTACTAGAAGGCAGCATCCAATATCTATCTGTGACCATCTCTCCACATTTCTCCTCTAGAAAAATCAGAACAAGAAATGTCTGTCCAGTCAGAAACCAGCAATTATACTAGGAACCTTGATCACTATAATGCTGCAGCTACTCTCTGTGTGTTTGCTGTACAAGTTTAGAAGGAGCTCAAATATATACACACTTCCTTCAGAAAGTCACTGGAGATGGGGAGGTTGCACAGCAGAACCAGCAGAGCCAGAAGTCCAGTGATGTTGGGAGGACAATTAATGCCTCCTTCCACGTGTCTACTGAACATTAATTTCTGAAGTGGGATAATGGTTTGCCTGACTTTACAACTTAAGCATACTTAGCGATGTGCTGTGCAATCGTGATGCATTTATTCTTTTAGAAAAGGCAATTCTGACAAGCATATTCAACGGAAATGATATTTTGCAAAATGTAATGCAACAAAGCAAGGCTTGCTCAGGGAAACGAGCCTTTAAAAGTACAAGCACACTGCAAATATATATAAGTAGTCAACTAAGACCATAATCTCCCCCGCCCCATAGATTACCCATACTTTAGAAGGACTACAGACACCAGTGGTATTTAGCTGAAAGTCAGTCAAGGTGTTATGTTAAATAATGGGATTAGCAGCTACATCTGGCATTTTCAAAAATTAAATTAAGTATCTGTGTGGTGATTTTCAACAAGACTCCTGCACACAGGAAGCTGGTGGTTAAATCTGCACTCCCTAGACCCAAATCCCAATCAGAGCTTTGACGCTAGTTCCCACACAGGGTGGTATGATTTTGCAGTAACTGCAGCTGAAGAGGGATGGGCTAGACTTCACTCCACCTCTTGCTCAACAGTTCCAATGAAAACTATGTGCCCTCCCCACTCCCTAGAAGATCAACCATTTAATGTTTGTAATGCCCAAACATGGCTATTTATATATTAAAGTAACTTAAGCTAAAATAAAGGTTTGGCCCTGAGACAGTATTCAAATTTGAGAATGAAACTGTTGTCCTAATTAGATGTACCTCTCCTTGTTGGAAATTATGCTTGGAGTTCCAAATAATGTCTTGGAAATCTTGTACTGTCTTAGTTACATACACCCAGTCTACATTTTGTACTGTGCAAATGGCCATCTCTCTGTGTATGTACCTGATGGAAAGAGGGAGTCTGCAAGGCTGTTCAGAAAGCCATTAGGTTATCCAGACACCAAGCTAATATTGCTAGACACAGGACTGTGCAGCTAAATCTATGGTGCATGTGTGATTGCTTTGCAAAGATATATTTGCTTATATTCAGCTAAACTCACCAAGGAAGCTTGGTCGCGTATACAAAAGATGAATGTGATGAATGAGGTCTGCTCAGCAGAATGATCCTAGTCCCTAGATGTCACCTGCCGAATACAGGCTTTGACACAGAGAACTGGAGTGAGTACATCCCAAAAGCTACCTTACCCTTGTTCTAGACCATGGATTTGGTTCTCGTATGAAAGGCAATTGGGGTATGCCATGACTGATGGTCCTTTCTGTAAAGATGGGTCCCAGCAGTCCAAGGACATTTTACATTCAGCACTGCATTGATACAATAATGTAAAAAGAAGTTTTACAAATTTTATTTTATATGATTAGAACAAGCGCACAGGACTACAGTTGTGCATCAGTAAAACAATACATGGAAGGAATTTTCATGTAATCATATGTACAACTACATCCAAGCTGTAGTGTGTTACTAAAGCTGTTTATATGTTTTGCTAATATAGAGGGCAAAAACAATATGAATGAACGGACAGAACTATGGTGAACTGTGCACAGATTAATTTGTGAATTTTCAGAATCAACTCTTCCTGAGCCCTGTTCAGACTTGAAGGTATAATTGTTAACTGGAGCTTCACATATTATTGGTAGATGCAGAAAAATGCAGTGAATTTTGGATCCAGTTTTGAATAACATTTAAAAAATTAAAACAAACAGCTATCAACACTGAATTGACACAAAAATTAAAATGATGCCTCTATATCAGCTACACTGATACTAAATAAATGTACCAAAACAAAGAAAACAAAACAAAACACACTCTCCACAACAAAACACCAGAGGAACACTTCAAGTGCAATTATTTTGTTCTCCTAAGCCTCAAAGAAATCTATCCATCTGCAATCAGCCAATCAACTAAACTACTGAAATCCATGCGCATTACATGGGTTACAATTATTAGCTTACATTAATCAAAGAAGAGAAAAACCTTCTTGATTGCAAAATTAAAAAGGCCACCACAGTTGTAGTGCTATTTCCAAGCTACTGGGGTAAGTTCATAATGAAAATGTCATAGAAACTGGCACACCTAAAAATTGTAATTTCATTTTAAAATGGTTTTAAAAGATTGTAAAATAAAACAGATCTTTTTAAAAATCAAATACTACATTATTCTTGCCAGCAGTCAGAATTGGGTGACTGAATGACTGGGACTTGCAACATAATTTTCAATTACAGGAGAGGCACTGTTGAGCATTTCAAACAGACAGCTAACCACGCCATCCTGCAGAGCACACCACTGCATCCACATCCTGCTTTTCTGTGTTACTCAACAGTCTGTAGTTCCACAGCACGATTAATTCTTGGGCTGTTTCTGGTAGGGATTTGCCTACCATACAGTTTTTTTTTAAAGCCTGCCCCCAATGCCCATCAGTACTTCCACCTGAGCATACATATACAGTAGCTCTTTCTCTTGTTTCTCAGTGGGCCATACAGCTTCCAGCTTATGTACATAATAATTTCTCCTTGAATATCTTCACTATCAGATGTTATGTGAAAAAGGTGCTTTCTAAAACTAAGCTATTACATTGGTTGTAGATTGTACAGCTCTATATTGTGTGAAATAAGAACTTCCAGAGAATCACAGAAAGTAAAACTCTAACCCTAACACTATTTTCACTGCTTATTGTTACACTTTTCTCCCTTGTCCTCCTCATCCTCAGTTTACTCTTCCTACATGACCAGTTATTGATATTGAGCAACTCTGAACAGAAACATTTTCTATTGAACTAACTCTGTCAAGAACCATGTACATTGATAATCCTGCAAACACACACACACACACACACACACACACACACACACACACACACACACTACTAGTAAGGATGAAGATACCAGAGAAACCACCAAGATAATGACGGTGGTGATGACAGTTTTGCTATATTATTTATATAGTGCCATCAAGGTACGTGGGTCCTTGTAGAGTTAAGAAAGCATTGCCTTGAGGAAGAGATGCTGTCCCACCAAGGGTGAGCTATGCCATCTGTTTCCCACCCTGACACCTTATAAGAAAGGCTGGAACTACAGTTTGGGAGGTGCTACTCTGAGGAAAAAAGATGTGTGAATTTGTTGCACTTGCTGAGTTTTTTTAAAACGCTGTTTTAAATAGTCTGTTGCAATGTTATGCTGCTCTTTTGCATTCTATTGTTGTATTTTAATGTATTATAAAAATTATCCTTAACCACCCAGAGAGTTTTGGCAGGGAAGTGCTTCAGGATGTAACAGTTATAAAATACAGCTTTATTTACAATAAATCTCAATGTATCTGGCTGTATTATGTTAGGATCCTGATTCAGTAGTAGCTTTAAATTGTCTTCTTGAGAAGGGTTGGGGTTGGGGTTCGATAGCTGGCAGAGAAGATGTCAATCTGGTGCTACAACATGCAACATATCTGTGTGATCATAAGCAAAGCAGATGGGAGATTGGTGACATGTGTGTGAGATCCCATGCTCTAATCACAACTTAGGCAAAAGAATCAGTCCATCTCATAAGAAGTTCAGATCTGGTCTGTACTATATTACAAAGCTTCCCTTTCACTGTAAGACTTCCCAGAAAACTATCATTAGCCTTACTGACTCCTTTTATTGAAAATAAATCTTGAATTTTCCAACAGTGGTCTTTCTTCATTCCTACCTACTAACTATTCTATTGCCCCAGTATGATCTTCAAGACCTGCCATTCAAATACTTTTAATAAACATAACAACTATTCTCTACTCTGGTAAGAACTTGCAACAGATTAGAAGGTGAAATAATACACTTACTTTTATTGTTCAATTTCCATTTCAAGGACTACCTAAAATTAATTGCTACATCTGATTCATTTGAGCAGCCACTGCTTCTAGGCAGATGGGATGTACATTTATGAAACAGATTGCAACCTTGAGGCTCAGAAATGGAAGAAAAAGCAACATGAATACAGATTTGATACATACAAAGTGGGATGCTTGCTATACATTTGCATCAATTCAACTGACACAATTCAGTTACATTTTGGCCTTTAGTGTAAGAGACTGTCAAAATTTAGAAAACTGTACTCTAGTGCAAGAGATTATTCAGAAAACGTAGAGGCAACAAAGTTTTGAGTTATTAAAACTAAAAATCTATGTGAATTAAAAAATTACCCAAGAAGTCCAAAACAGCAGAAATTAATTGTAAAAGGGAATCATTCACAAAAATAGAAGATTCCTGAAAAAAAAGGTGGAAAACAACTATAAGAAAGTTAAGAACTGTTTAGGCCTGGAATGACAGGCTCCCGCATGTCAAAACTCAGAGGCACACAAACATCCAGTCCAGAGCAGTGGAAATGACAGAAACAAACTCCACCTCCCTACTTCTTCTGCAAGGAGTTTCAGCTATCTGAATTCAGCCATCTAGTTACTATGCTTCGCAAAGGGACGGAGGGAGAATGGGTCACCATCAGAATACCTTGCTTCCTGGTGGCCCCAGTCTCCTTTCCTTACCACCCCCTTTACTCCCTTTCCAGTGTTGATTTTCCACCATTAGATAAACAACTAACCTCCCCCCCCCACACACACACACACACTGGCTTCAGGTGGGGTGATGGTGAGGAGAGGCATCTGAGCGTAGATTTCCACCTCCAAAGTCGGAGCTTTGTTTCTGATCTCAGATCTGGGAATCCTAAGTATCCTGTGTCACACAGCTACTGTCCTAGGGGCCATATGATCACTCTGTTGTGGAAGTTATTTAAAATCACTATAAAAGATTCAGCTGAGACACACACCCCAAATTAGAGAAGGCATTAAACAAATGCAAGCAGAATACCAGCGCAGTTAAATAACAAAGAAGATATACCAGGGGTGGCCAACCAAGGCTTGGGAGCTGCCTGTGGTTCTCTGAGTTTATTTTGTGGCTCACCACCCACTGGTGCAGGCACCCATGGATGCCTGTTTGCCCCTTGCTGCTCCTCCTGGTGCCTATGATCACCCACTTTCAGCTTTCAAACATCTGACATTTACTGTATGTGGCTCTTCCACTGAGCAAGTCTGGGCATCCCTGGGCTATACCCTTCCACCCCTAGCAAATAACAAAATGCAAATAGAAAACCAAATATAGAAATGATTTAAGACGTCTTTAAACAACGTAGAAAATCATCCTGAGAAACAATGGAACTGTTCGATGACAAATTTGGAGTAGAGCTACTATACAGAACATGAATAAAGTATTTGGAAATTATGTATTAGACTTTACTTCAGAAAATGTTAGAGAGATATCTACACCTGAACCATTGCTTTTGACATTGCCTTTGAAGAACTGTATTGCATAGAGATGAGATAAATGAAGTTTTAAATGTTAACGTACATATTAAAATGTAACAAGTCACTTGGTTGGAAGTCATTCATTGGAAAGTTCTTTAAAATTCAAATGTAATATTGCCGAATTACTAAGTCAAGTATGACTAGATTTGACCAGCTTGTTCTGGATTATTTTATGAGCTACGTATGATGAACAAGGGTGAATACAGGTACCGGGTTGCATATCCAAGGCCTGCTTGGATTTTGTTGAGTCATGTGAATCTAGGCAGCATGGTTGTTTAACCCTCACATAACCCATACTCCTTGGATTCAACCTGACACAACATCCTGACCAGGGCTGGTCTATTCAGAATGGCAGTTCATGAGCTCCAATCTGCACATTGAGTTAAATTATCCAAACTGTCTGTTATATGCAAACAGACCCGTGTATAAACAACTTCTTGCTATAAGGCAACCCCTGGAGAAAAATGGTTCAAGGCAATTAAAGTTCTAGGATAATATAAAGCAGCAAGATGCAGAACTAGTATCTATTCCAGGTAAACTGTTAGAAAGTTTTGGCATTGCAAACTGTTAAACAGAAAGGAATCCTTGCTGGGAAGAATCCTTGGTGGAAAACCATGGTTTCTTCAAATTGAGAATCTTGCCCAATTACTTTTTGAAATTATTTGAAGATGTCAAATAATTTGTCATATTAATCTGAAGCATGCATGATTCAGGAGAAACTGTATGCTGGAATTTTGAGGAAAAAAGGTATTTTTGGTAAAATCTATTGTTCATAATGGGGAACAGCTGCCTTATACACTGAAAACACATTTTTCACAATGAAGAGGAATTAAAATTTATAATATTGCCTAATTTGAACCTTACCCTATCTGGATTAACACTGGTATTATCTAGCATTAAAAATCATCCAGAGTTCTGGGTGAAAAATGAGCTAACCAGACTTGTACATGCCACCACATTATTTAGGGCAATAAAAGCCCAAGCAAACTAGATATGTGAGTAAGCTGAAAAGCAGTACCAATCATGAGGCAAAGATGGCTGCAAAAACCAAGCCATGGCTGCCTTCAGATGTTGTTTGTGGTCTTCCCAGAGGCATTTAGCTGGCTACTGTTTGAAAAAGGATGCTAGACTAGAAAAGCCCTCGGGCTAATCCACAGTGGTCCTTCTTGCAATGACATGCATAACAGATAGTAGGCAAACTAGAATGTCAAGACGTAACAAATGAGATTGCTGTAGCGCAGGATTCTAAGGAAGATTTTGTACACTGAGATGCTTCTGACAACATTATGAGGCAGACTTAGAAAACGCTGTTGCTTAAAAGGGGACAGATGAAATAATAGTAGGAACCGAAGTAGGAACTATCTCCAGGTGGTCCTGAATGATACTGATTTTCTTGACCCATTTCAAATTGGCCTCAGAATGGGATACCGAGTTAAGACTGCTTTGGTTGCTTCAATACTATCAACCATAGTTATCCTTCTGCATTTTCTGAGGAAGTTGGAAATTAGAGGCACTGCTTTACAGTGGTTCTGCTCCTACCTCTCAGGATGGTTCCAGATGATGATGCTTGGAGACTGTTGCTCCTCTTAAAAAGAGCTGACTTGTGGAGTCCAACAGGGCTCCATTCTGTCTCCAATGCTGTTTAACATCTACATGAAGCCACTGGGAGAGATCATCTGGAAGAGTGAGGCTGGATGTTATCAGTATGCTGATCACACCCAGATTTTCTTGTCCTTATCATCACCTGTTGCTTCTTCTAGAGACAATGGCTCCTCTCTGAATAACTCCCTGAAGCTGGAAATGGGCTGGATGTGGAAAACAAACTGAAGTTGAATCCAGACAAAATGGCGGTGATTGCTGTTAAGGTCCAAATCCAGGATTAGAGGTGTGTCAACCAGTTCTATTCAGGGTCACACTTCCTCTAAAGACAGTGTTCACAGTCTATTTGAGATGTCAGCTCAGACAGAAGCCCTGGGCAAGAGAGTTTTAGCTGATTCACCAATTGTGTGCCTTCCTGGAGGAGAATGGCCTGAAAACAATTTCTTTTAGGCTTGATTTCTTCAATGTACTCTAAATAAGGCTATCCTTATACCTCCTCTAGAAACTGCAACCAGAACAAAATATGGCAGCCAAGCTGGTATCTGGAACATCATGGAGAGACCACTTATCACCTACTTTAAAGCCTTGAACTGGTTGTCAGTGTGTTTCCAGATACAGTACAAGGTGTTCATAATAACCTTTAAACCCCTTCATGGCTTGGGTCCAAAATACCCTCAGGAGCAGCTTTGCCCATACATTCCGCCTCACCAGCTAAGGTCCTTTGGGGATATCTTCTGAAGTCTACTTATGTAAGAGTAATGTCATCTTTCCAGAGTGGAATGGTTGCCGCTAAGTTGTGGAATGGTATGCCAGGAGAGGTGCAACTGTTTTCCCAAATTCCCACCTTTAAGAGGAAGTTAAAAACATATCTCTTCAGACTGGCCTTCCCAGATTAGTTATGTCAGTGTTATTTAATATGTTGTATTAGTCAATATTACTTACTGTTGGTTTATTTTGTTGCAAACCACCCAAAGGAATGGAGCAGTATATAAATATTCAGGTAAATAAAATAAGATAAATAAAGTGTTCTGTGAGGGGGCAATTCTGAGTTCAGGTCTGCTGAGGGCAACCACCATTTTTATTGAATTGAAACTGAGGGCAACCACCATTTTTATGACAATTGTAATAACTGCACAGAGTTAAATTTTATTCCACCCAGTCTTCTCTGGAATTATTATACAAAGTTTTTTAACAGGAAATATAATAGTTGGTATTGAACCAGATACAGAAGACAGCAGAAGGGAGTGTTTTCTTTAGAATGCTCTGGATATGGGTTCCTGGGTCATTTTGCTGCTAGGCCAGGCAGAACTTTAGCCTTTGCAACGAAGACATGCTGCTTGCACTTCTGGAACATAAGACTGTACATGTGTTGTGTACCTCTTGCCAGAAATGCAACCAGCAGATCATTTTATACTGCTTTTATAAAACAAACAAACAACTTCCTTTTATACTCACAATGTATGTTCTTCTCAATTTCCAAGCTCTACACAAAGTATATGAATAATATATTCAAAAAGAGTCTGCTGTTTCCTTCCACTACAAAACTATTGCAGGAGACAAATTAGATTTCAAGATGGAGTAATGCATTTCTATGTAGACTTATCACGTTTAATTTAGGAGAACCATTTGATTATCATCATCTGCTTAAGCTCCCTTTCCTAAGAATAATCTTGCTGTGGCACAAATGGGGCTTTCAATGATCCAGATTAGAGCTGGTCAACGACCACATGATGTGTTTTTAACTGTTGCGTGATAGATCTTGTTTCAATTCAGAGCATGGAAATGGATTTGAATAGCAACAGATATTATCATGTAAAGCTTCATTTCTTTTGCAATCCCTTATATCTTGATAATTGCTAATCCAACTGGACTGCATTTATTAAATGAGATAAGACACGCATTCAATTTAAAGTGAATGCATGGGCATTATCATCCTATAAACGTTATTACTTTGTTTCCAAATACTTCCCTGAATGTTATGGTGAACTTACCGTCTGAGTCTGCAAAGCACGTTCTACCCTGTCAGGCTATTATTCAGCAAGGAGGGGAAGCAAGTACAATAGAAAGCAAGAAGGAAAGATTGTACATGTGAGTAAGAGACACACCTTAGCTCCCTGACTCTTTGCTCCATTTATTGATTCTGGAAGCTCAGTATAAAACAAATTTCAGGTAAATGCTAAAAGAAATTTATAAAATTGCTTATTTGTCTGCCTTGCATATTAATACCCCTTTTACTCCACAGCAAAAAGGTAATTGCAAATGGCAGAAGAGATAGCCACTTAGAGAATCCATTGTGACTACCTGGTGGCAGAGAAATCAATCAATCGATCAATCAATCAATACCCTACAATTTCTGTGACATGTATTTGAGAGAAGGGAATATAGCTGCTAAGATCCACTAAGAGATCTGAGTGAATAGCTCTGAAACTCTTGTCCATCATATGAATGAAAAGTAGTTGAACTCTGACAGTGGCCACTAATGTGACTGTAGACCCCTTTCTTGAAACTTAGCCTTCCCATTTTTTATATGAACATATTGTCTTACAGGCAATTAGGGCTGCTGTGAAATAGGTTCTATTGCTGCAGAAAACTGTGGGATCAAAGGGCTCGTTTTAGGGTGTTGGGATTCAGACCATACCTCTGCCTTGAGGTCACCTTTCAGGCAAGAACTTATCCTTTGCCACGCCTCCCATGGCAGGCATTTTGTGATGGAACCCAGAACTGTTTCTCAACTGCCTAATGTACTCATGCCCCCTCACAGAAGTTGCCTGCTCCATTATGTCTTGCATTATGCATTTGATCTGATAGTTTGCTATTGATGCATCTTTCAAAGGCACACAGTATTCACAGGCTTTATATCCTTATAGATTTGGACTCTGCATATTGAGATAATGTACAACATAAAATGGGCAGGTATGGCATCATGGTTTGATACTGCCAGCTAGCTGCTGAGGTTCCAGGAAGGTCCTCTCCTGTCCTGAGTTAACTGCAGCAGCAGCAACAACAGCCATGTGCGTGTGTACTGGGGGGGGGGGGCAGCCACATCTCCCTTTCATGCACGTGTCATTGCCTGAATAGGTAGCGCCAGCAGCGTCAGTGGTAACTGCTGCTCTTCTGAAAATAAGTTAAGCTGTTTCCTAACTTCCCACCGTCCAACCTGGTCACGATGAGCAAAAAGTGCATCATTAATCAAGCTTATATTTTTTTAAGTGTTAATGTGTGTGGAATGTTTATTTTGGTGCAGCTACATATTTCACTACTCTTCTGAAATATACAGAAATCAAAAAGATTACTATTAAAGAATATTATGTGAATTGGCTTTAGCGGTATACATAATATATACCCTCTTTAATAAAGATTGTTCTATCATTTTCCAACCCAGAGAAAATCCTCTTATCTTTGCTTGCACACAAATTCTAAATCTTCAACACATCTTTACTTAAAACACAAATAATCAGAAATAACTGCATATATGCTTGCCAAGACAACTCAATATACAAAGCAAGGACTTTAATTTGCATTTCTTCTGTTAACAACAATAATTGTCTTGTAAATAACTTGCGGCACTGCCATGCAGATAATATGTGCCACACTGAAGTATATACAGGAGGTGATAAATCAAAAGTGTAGAGAAAGGAGATCCCTGCAGCCTCCAAATTAATATTCCAAATAGTTAAAAATGGCTTAAATATGGTAACTGACATTCATGGGTTTATCTTATATATTTACTGTGTGATAAATATAGTCCAACTCTTGCTGAAATTGAATTCAACTTCTTCAACAGGAATATACAGAGCAAGCATCATCTGAGCAAGCCAGCTCTCAGTCAGCAAAAAGATTTATGTCATGGTCCTGATTTTCAGTGTATTATCATGAAAAAAGCTAAATTATGTAGGATAGATTTTTAGATAAGAAGTTACACTCTAAAACATTAGCTTAAAATCCATCCTGACCTGGAAAGGGTCCAGCATTCTGAATGATGCTCTATCACAACTCCTCAGATGCTGCAGTGCAAGACTGTAAAATCAAGATTACACACACGATACCTGGAGAAAATACGATTGCTACATAGCCCATTTCTGATTTTTGCACACAATCAGCAACATGAGAGAAAAAGCTAAGTATTATTAAGAGCTGCAGAAGCAAACCATCTGTATATCAAGCAAAAGGAACAACGATTTGGGATCTTAAGTGCAAAGAAACAGCATACAAAATAGGTTAAAACCAGATTATTATTTTTATTTATTTATTCAATTTATATCCTGCCTTTTTCCTACGAAGGGCTCAAGGCAGCTTACATCTCCTCCTCCATCTTATCCCCACAACAACAACCCTGTGAGTAGGTTGGGCTGAGAGTCTGTGACTGACCCAACGTCACCCAGTTGGCTCCATGGCTGAATGGGGACTAGAACTCAGATTGTCTGAGTCCCAGTCCCAGGCTCTTAACCACTACACCACACTGGCTCTCATGCATTGATGGTATTTTAAGTCTAAAAATTACACATGGAAAATATTATTTACATAAAATTTTATGGGAAACAACCAAGAAATATAAACATTTAATGCATCCAAGTAAAAGTAGTAATAAATTAGCTCCCGCTCCGCATTAGTTGGAATGCTTCAGGCACACCTGTCATCTATATAAGAATAGGAGGAACTATTAATTGAAAGGGAAGTGGTGGTGTTTTCCAGCCCAATTTTACCTTTGTAACTCTCTTGCGGAAAGACGGTTGCAAGGAAGATTCAATTAAGAAGGGTAGCTGAACCCTTCTAGAGCCTGCCATTTACCTCCTGCAAATGATTTTCTCAAGCTTATGTGTGTTTGAATGAACTTGACTCATCTGCTTCTTATTGTTCCACACATAGTTGATTTCTGGGGATGACTGCAGGAGAAAACTATGTCTGGGAGGGAAATATTTGCAGAATTTAGAGGTATGGCAAGAGTTAAGTACTTCCCTGCATAGGCATTCAAAGTTACCAGAACAAAAAACAGGCATTACAAATTGGGGGAAGTATTGGGGGGGGGGGCGTTAAGATCTGGATTGGCTTCTTTCCACCTACTTTGGAGCAAAAATGAAAAAAAGTAGCTACTAGACACAGACTGAAAGTAGCATCTGTTTTGGCCCTCAGATGAGCTTAGTAAACACTTATTCACCATCATAATGTATGAGTAATACAACCTAAGATAATCTCTTTCTGTAAAGGAAAATGAGTTAGAAAACACCAATAAACACAGGGGCAGAAAATGTCTTTATAAATACCTGCTGCCCTTTTAATGTTTCCCCTTAAGTCTGTCCCCTTATGGAGACTCAATAAATGTATACAGGGACATTCAAAACCAGTTGAAGTTGGTAAAAACAAGTATGGACTGTACTGTTGGACTGACATGTTACACACAGCTATGAACTAAAACCAAAGAAGTTCAAATATAGCACTTGCTCAAGCACTTACTGAATGATAAAAAGCCTTGCCTTGTGCTAGTTTAAGACCAGAGTTAAGGCTACCTCACTATCTCATGTTGGTTTAAGCTCCACAAAGCTAGGAAATTGGAAGCTTAGGTTTATGCCTTAATAGATTTGCCCCATGATCAGTAATGACACTGCGCAATGTCACATACTCTGCTTGCTTACTTCCATGTATTACTTCCACGGCTTATTTTATATTGTATTTTTGTATTTTTAATCTAATGTTTATATTTTTTAATTTAATATTATAATTATTTTTTAATTTATTGTTGTAAGCCGCCCCGAGGCTTCAGCGAATGGAGCGGCATAAAAATGTTTTAATAAATAATAAATAAACGTTCCCATGATTTTCTTTGGTCTTTCAAATACATTGAATCTGCTTTCCAGCACTATCTAGAGTTGGGGGATTTAATCTAGAAGAAAGTCTAACCAATTCCCTCTAGATCTTACTGAATAGACTATAGATTGGTGGATAGCAAAAATGTCCCACATTGTCTTGCACTGCCTTCTGAAGCTTCTGAACTTTATTGTAGTATATAAACATTAGAGGTTGGATCTAGTTTTAATTCTGGTTACAGTAAACCTATTGAAATTAATGAAATGTAATCTAGTCATGAATATGAAGCTGGAATTAATTCTTATACCAGAAACTGGGAAGAGAAGTTCTCCTGCAAGATGCCAAGCAGGAAACACAGAAGTATATAATGACTTCAAGTTTGTAGAAGGTCAAAATATGAAACAACACTGAGCAAGCATGAAGTGTATTCCATGCCAAAGGCAAATAATTTAAAAGACACATGTGTGAATCTGGTGATGAAACCGTAAATCAGCATGTCACTGATGTGAAAAAACACAGCAATATTTGCTACTCAAGGGACTGCACTAAGTTCCTGATAGCACACAGAGTTATTTATGGGCTTACTAAAAAAATAATCTTCAAAATTTACTCCAAGAATGGCCCATGCACCAAACAGGAAACAATACTTCCAAATAAATCTGACCCAAAGTATGAGAATTACTGCTGATTACATGCTGATTTACAGGTGTGACTGTGGCAGGTGTGGAACAAAAGGATGACCCAAACTATGTTCTATATTTTTCCTAACCATGGTAAAACTAGCAGGTTGGCAACATTCTGCAGATAGTCCCAGACAACTGAACCAAGCAGAAGAGACATGAATGCAAACTTTTCCATGGAATAATATTTGAGTTCAAATAGTAAATGTGAAAAAAATGGCACGAAATCTATTGCAAACCATTATAAAAGTGAATGAACACCAAGGAACAAATATGCTAATTAAGGGAATACTCATCACTAGAATTACTGTTTGCATAAAAACACAATATATAAATTTCTATTCACAAAATACCAAAGAAAATGACACCATATTTGTGTCTGGCCATGCTTGTGTGGGATACAAGATGTTCCCTTTTGAATAACAGGATCTGTATCACTGGAACTGGGTTTTTTGCCATGTAAACATGCAGTCCAGATAGTTAAGTAGGACCTCTCCAGTTATTCTCTGCTGCATAAAGCTGCCATATTCTATCCATGAAACAGTCAAGATCAAGGATATAAGTTTTACAGGTCATACAAGGGCTGAAGAGCTATCAGAGTGAGCAAGGTCGCTGCCAGACACCTATATATTTGGATCTAATGGACCTTGCCATAGCTATCAAATGAAATGTCAAACATTAAGATAACCGTGACTCAACTTGCCAATGCCAAATATTTCAGTAAGCTGGATACTTCCTTAAATTTTATCATCTAAAGCAAAAATGGAAACTCTAAATTAGGTGCATCTGCTTCAAAGCTACAGCTCTCCTGCCCCAAAGGCCATAGGAAGAATGAAAGAAACACAGATGATTAAATGCACCTTTGCCAAATGTGCCCAAGAGCTTCTGTTACTGAAAGTAAGTGCAGAATCTCCCTGAGGGAATCATGGGGCTGAAGACAAATTAAGAAAAGCATGAAGCATCCATAGCTTTATGTCACACAGAAAAATCTGAGGAACACATTTCACTGTAGTTGATGAAAAGGACGCATCTTCCCACAACATTCTCCAGCAGTGTTCTGAGCCAATCATTCTTCAAGCACCAAGACAAAAAGAATCATTTAATCAACTTGCAAAGGTGGCAACCTGGCACTCTGCATGAAATGTGAGCTCTTATGAGGCACTCATAGATGTTAACAGGTGGATAAGTGAATGAACCAGGGAAACACAAATAAAGACTCAATCCAATGCAGCTATGGGGAAAATTAATTCCACTCACATTTAAGTAGTAATGTATCTAATTGCAACCATTTTGCAAACCAGATCCTTCACAAGCTATCCTTCAGAATTCACACTTCTCCAAATTTTTAATGGCAGTCTTCAAACAAAAATATATAAAGAATCCCTGTATTAGGGAGAAATACACTAACATGTCAATATTGGTAAAATAATTGCATTAAAATTTGATTGCATTAGATTAGGAATTGCATTAGATTAGGAAAACAGCTTGCCAAAATGGTATGTTATACTAAATTGCATTCATTAGGATAAATGTGCAAAAAAATGTACTTCACACTAGATAGTATTTCAGTTGTTGCGAAACGGACACTGCCCATTTCAGTTTCATAGCATGAATGATCTATCCCCATTCTGAGAGCTCTAAGTAACAATTACAAAGCCTGCACAATACAGGACATGCTGAATAAACAAAATTGCACAAAAGAGCAATTCCTTGAATGAACAGCTGCAGAGACCTGATTCTAACCCAGTGGTGGTTCCTAGTACCACAATGGAAATACACAATCTTTTCTTTCAAATAATATAGTACCTTTGCACAATTATACCCCAGCATGTTCACACGAAATATATGGACCTAGGGCAAACTCACAGGAAGCTAAGTGTCTGCTCAGATGGGTGGGGAGCAATAGTTCAGTGGGATGTCACATCGGTGGCTTGTAGACAGTCCCACGTTTCCTCTTTGGCACTTCTAGTTAAAGCATATCTGATAGCAGGGTTGGGAGAAAATCTTTGCCTCTGTCTTTGTTGAGCTGCTGCCACACCAGCCAATGCTGGTCTGGATGGACCAATGGTCTGAGTCTGAATAAGGCAGCTTCCAATGTCCAGAGACCATGTAAAAACTTGTATGGTGTTTGGGGGAGGGAGACAGTGAACCAGCTGTAAATGTGTGGAAATAAATTATTATAGCCTGAATGCTATATAGTTTCAAGATTACTGCTGTTGTTATCTCAAAGTGATATACATATACCAAGCAAATCTACAACTTGCCTAAGTCGTATTAAAATCACTGGTATTTTAAACATTTTCCCAACCCTTTCTTTTTAAAACCAGAGCAAGCATGTGAGTTCCCATCAAGAGGAAAATGAGTCTTCCAAGAAAAAAAAATCACATTTTAAAAATAAAGCCTGCACAAGACTGCATGTTGAATCACATACGGCTGATTTTATTGTGTACACACCAGGAAAGTCCCTGACATTATTAATGATGGTCTTGCTCCTAGGTCCCAGAGCCAAAAACCCATCTGGAAGAGATTTGAACTACTATCCAGAGGCATTTCAGGATATGAACCAAAAAGGTTTACAGCATGCCAATCCAGCTAATTCTATTGCTTCTAATTCCAGCTAGACTTAAACTCTTATCTCTGCACTCCAGGCCTTCAGATACGGCCTATCACAGTAGCACCAATTCCCAGTGAATACTCAACTCCATGACCCTAGTGAGATTAAATCCTTCCAGATAGTCCAAGTAAATGGCTCCTAACTTGTTCCTGTCACTTTCACTAATGCCTTTGTACCATGAGACACACCAGCAACAGTGTAAATATCTACCAATTATGAACTCCATTTCCTCCTTCCCCCCTTCCCTTTCAACATCTGTCAGTGATTCTGGTTGTGTGCATCACACAGATAGGCAGGGCTTGGCTTGTTCTATCTTCCCTGAAATATTGTGTTAATCAACAGCTAGACATTTGTACAGAATGTGTGTGCTATGCATTTGGAAGTCGATATCCTTGTCTATGGTATGTTTTGGTAACAAGTGCAAAGGACAGATCCTCAAAAGCAGCAGAATGACTCTACAAATAAAGCTATGTCATAGTGCAGTCTGCAGACAGAATGGGTTGTGGGTACATAAAAGGGGATCAACTAAATTGAAATGGATTGATGAGAGCTTTTATCAGGACCCTGCTAAGCATTTGTAGTCCCTGTTTCAACTTTGTTGCTTGAAACGAACACTTGAGAAATTCTAGTTCTTAGAAAACAGAGGGCTCCAGCTCAGAAAATCCAAACAAAGAGGGATGCATATATACAGAACAAACAGGTGAATTTTTCAAAAGAAAATGTTGATTGTTTATGCTTGCTTTGTTTTTAAGTAAACTAAAATGAACAAAACAGAAAATCAATCTGAAGATGAACAAGAGATTCCTTCTGCAGTAAAGGTCACCATGTTAGGTCTTGAGAATGACATAGGGAGACAAATCTGAAAACTCAAGACAGCCTTTTGGAATATAAGAATAGGGACTGCCAGATCTAAGCATACTAACAGTCATGAGAACAGGTTTGTCTGTTTGTTTGTTTGTTTGTTTGTTTGTTTGTTTGTTTGTTAGATATAGGGAGATTGCCAACACATATTGACCAATCCATGTCCCCTTCTCTCTGGTATTTAGAGATGGAGGAAAGCAGCAAGTTCTCCAAGTTCCAACTCAAGGTTTGTTCCACCTCATTCCTACCTGTGGTCTTTTGTGGTTTTTGTTCCCAAGGGAAAGGTGTAACATTTTTTAAAAGTATGAACCCTCCCCTGCAGAGGAAGGCAGGATGTGCTCCAACGGAGCAAAGCTCAGGGAACCAAGGTTCCATTTAGATGCCAGGAAGCATTTCCTGACAGTTAGGACCACAAGGGTATGGAATGGGCTTCCACGAGAGGTCGTTGAGGCCCCATCAGTGCAGGTGTTCAAAGATAGGCTGGACATGCCCATGGTGGGCATTTCGTGAGCGGAGTCAGGGGTCAGACTAGATGGCCCAGGAGACCGCTTCTGACTCACCCTATTTCTTTGTTTCTGTGTTTCTAAATGCCAACTGTACCTTTGTTTCTGTGTTTCTAAATGCCAACTGGCTTGGCTGTAGATGGGCTGGCAAACCCCTGCTTCCATAGTACCTATCAGGGTGCCAATCCTTCAGAAAGAGGCAGCAGTGGACAAGGAGGCAAGCAGGGAAAGGAAATACCAAGTGGGGGAGAGGAGGTGGCATTCTAGGTAAGGGGGACAAGAAAAGAGAGTATTGGGGGGGGGGGAAGACAAATCAGCCTTCACGTCTTAGGAAACTTTTTCTAAAACACATATATTGTAAACAAAAACACAAGCTTGGGAAACTTTGATCTTTATTTCACATTCAGGGGCAAGTTCTCATATATGAAAATAAATTAAAATCTTACATATCTCTTCTAGTAACCTCTCGTGATATAAAACTCATGTGATTTCATCATGCTGCAGGTTCCTTTGCCACAACAGCAGCAATGAAATAGCTGAGGAATGGGAGAAAAAGCAACATCTATCACAGGGGAAAGATGAGATGGAGACAAGGGATCCTGTTTTTGGCAGTATCTACCATAGCTTCTCTCAACCTGGGGCTCTCCCCAGGCCAGCAGAGCCAATGGACAGGAATCCTAGGAGCTGTATTCCAAGGTATCTGGAGGATGCCAGGTTGGACAATGCTGCCACATAGTAACATCTCCTTCCAATCAATAGACGTGTGCTTATAAGTGAATATTTTGTATAACTCCTCATCTCACTGATGAACAGATGCACTGAAAAAATACAGTATTTAGTTTATATTCAGTAGCAGTTTTCCACTAGCTAAAAGCATTTATACTCATGGAAGTTGTGGCACCTATTTTGTGGCTCTTCTGTATAACTGTTCAAGTTGAGGAACTTTCTGGAATAGCCTGGAAATGTTCAGGAGAGCTGCAGTAGATGGGTACGAGCAGTAAAAATTGGGCACCCTTTCTTTCACTAGTGCAAAGATACTGCTGGATACAACTCTGATAATGGAGAATACAAAAACTCCCTCTGTGATGTTTGATATATAATGGCTGCTTCATCCATGCTAATCATCATACAATGATCAAGTTCGTCCCAGTGTCAAGATATTGCAGAGTAAAATCTTCATATGACCAAGAACCTCAAGACATACCATTATTAATTTAAGTTTTGAAGTATCCATCCCAAGGTGGCACAGAAGTATAAAATGCATAGCATAAAATTAAAGCTTGTGGTGATGAGGCCTGGCAGAACTCTGATGACAACTAGTCTGAGAGGTGTTAGACCACTGAGGAAAAGGCTCCCCTTTGTAAGTTCTACTTCTTCCCAGTTTGCAAATGCCTGCCAATCACAAACCACTACACAAATGATTGATACAAACATGTCTAGAATCATGAAAGCAACTTTAAAGTGCACAATATTAGGAAAATTGCTTGCAAAAAATTAGGTGAAATTGGTAAAAATGTGTAAACATTCGTATGCATTAAGAAAAGTACTTATCAAATGCACACTAATTTTCAAACAGGCTTTTTTCTGTTTTGCCTTTCTTTTAATTCTCAACATTCGGGACAGATCAATTTTAAGATTGCAAAAAAATTGCAGGACCCTACTTTGGGAACAGTGATTTCAACACTCTCTGCTTGACCCCTCTTGCTTCTTTCCTCCAGCCCCTCCCCACCCTAAACTCTTTGGGTCCCCACAGCTGATTCTATTACCTGGAAAATCAAATTTGTTCTGTTTCCACTTAACTTCAAGATAGTGGAAGAAGCTCAAACCTTCACTGCCAATACTCTAGACCCAAGAGATGTTTTTTGGCCATCTCTGATATGGATATTGACTACCACAGCTGTTCTTCAGTCTTAAGTGACCTCTTTCCACATCAGCAGCATTCTCAAAACAGCAATCAGTGTGCAAATTGTGGTCTTAAGTCAAGGACTTGAACTATCATTGACTAATGCATACTACTCAGGCACAAAGTGAGGTCTTCATCATCTGCAGTATGTCTTCTGTGTCAATGAGATTACATATGGTTTTTTAAAAAAATCTATTTATCTTGACAAAGAGTGGCCTTCAAGGGTTTGGCCTATAATCAGAAGTGAGTAAATGAACCCCTCATCATAATGTGATCGTAACAACATATTCCCACCAGATTCATTTGTGTTACCAGAGCTATGAGAACCTGTCTTAGATTCATAAATAGAATGGTTCAACAGACTTATTCTAAAATCACAGCTCAGCTCCAACTAAGTTTTTATTTTAAATGGACAGTCAAATCCCAATGGATAATTTTTGTCCTTCAGCAATTCAGAAGTATAGTCGTACATAAATGGTAGTAGAAAACAACCATAGGTCCAGTACCACAATTTTTAATTCTTGTAGACAGCTAGGCACTCAGACATGGCAACTAAGAATATGTATTTGCTTGATTGGCTGATCTACCCAATTAATTGATTAAATGTATATATGTGCATTTATTGCAAAACCTTAATGAAGATCCTAGTTAGGAAAAGGATCAGAGACCTGATTCATATAATATCTTCATTATTACTGCTGTATTGAATTCAATCACACCTGGAACCTTGGCAACATAGGTTTGTTCTTATGAGTAGATCTAACCATATGGGTATTTCCAATACCTACAACCTTCTGTATCATGCATGCTGATGCTAGTACAGAATGCTTACATAATAACATGGATGTCCTTCCACAGTAACAGTGGAACCAACCAAAATAGCCTTTGTAGCAGCAGCCCTACTATTAAGGATCCCATTTTTTGGCCATGTTTTTGGCCAAAAAAATCAAACGAATTGAGATAATCAGAAATTAAAGCAGCATGGCTTGTTTAGCTTACAAAAAAAGAGACTGAACCAACACAATTATGGGACCAGAAGAATCGAGTTAACTTTTCTTTTGCAAATTAAGGCTAACCATGAACCTGTCTTTTGCAAATTAAGACTGGAAATTACAAGGTTTTTTTTTTTTACTAGCAAAGAGCTGACACCCATCTCTGCTTGCAGAACTTCTTTACTTTCCTGCTTCTTTCCCAAGAATTTTGTGTTTTTGAAAATGTCTCAAGTGTGCACGGCTTCAGTGATTATTCTGCTGTAAAGGGGTGGCTGCTGGGTTTCTTGCATGTCATTTGTGTCCTATTTTTTCCTTGCAGTGTTTCTAGCAACTTATGTTTTTTTTTTAAGCCTTCTAGAGCAGGGGTCCATAGCCTGGGGGTTGGGGACCCCTGCTCTAGACAGCTTTTCAAA
Source organism: Varanus komodoensis (assembly GCF_004798865.1). Taxonomy (NCBI): domain Eukaryota; kingdom Metazoa; phylum Chordata; class Lepidosauria; order Squamata; family Varanidae; genus Varanus; species Varanus komodoensis. The sequence goes on along the minus strand of NW_025335268.1, from coordinate 33,253,600 downwards.
AAACATCAGAAACAGGCCACCCAGGACTCTAATTTTGAACGATCCAGAGTTCAAATGTTGGACTTGAGATAAGATTGTTCCACAGTTCAAACAATGCTTCTAAGTTCAAACTGCAAGCAAAATGAAAAAACGCAGTCTCAGTGAAAACATCATTCATTATGTGCCCAAGTTGAAAAGATATTACAGTAAAAAACACATTGCCTCGATGGCCTGAATCCATTCATCTTGAATCGATCCGTCTTGTCTTGAATCCATTCATCTTAAATCGATTCAGGGCATTAAAGCAGCCACGACATTGCAATTAAAGAACTCAAGAATGATGAAGTGTGTTTGAAGTGAGGGGGTGCATTTTGAGGGGGATTAATGGCAATGTGTCTTTTAGTGTAATATTTTTTAAACATTTGCCATATATTTTGATCACACCTCGTATATAATTTCAAACTTTGTTTCAGGAAGCTGTATTTGCTGTTTAAATTTATCAAAACAGGTATTGTTCAGGGTCTGGGAATGGATTAATTAACTTACCATTATTTCTAATGGGGAAAATTGATTTGGACTTCAAATGATTCAGAGTTCAAATGGCCTCCTGAAATGAATTAAGTTTGAAGTATGAGGCACCACTGTAATTCCCCCTCTCGCCCCCAGTACTTGGAAAAACTGTCTTCCACAAAACCCGACCCTGGCGCCAAAAAGGTTGGGGACCGCCGGCCTAGTGGACTTAACCAAGGTTTCCTTCCTTTCACATTTCTCAGCTCTGCTGCTGGTTAAGCCCATTTTGGTTTTCATAAAAATCTTTTCAGAAGATGATCTTCCAGATCACAGCAGCCAGCGCACTGCTAAAAAAAACAACAAGGCCAAGCTAGAGAAACCTAGACAAGACTAAGCAGCTATTGCAAAGGTAAGCACCTGAGGTAAGTGGGAGTCACCAGTGGCTCTTGAGACCTAAGTAAATAACATTGTTCCAAGTCCCTTTGGAACTTTATTCTTGATTTCTTGGTTTTCCAGCTCATGCTATTGTTTGTTAGTGCACCAGCCTTTTGGTCTGAGTAGAAGGAAGTTTGTGGGTTCTGGATGCAGGCAGAAAGTTGGAATAAATTAATTTTCACTTGGATTCTTTGACTATGTCTGCAGGAGATGTTGGCATTTGTGCCCTACACTTTTAACAGCGAGTGAGAGTCAAGCTGTGCATACCAATTATTATTCCAAGGGCTGCAACAAATTCATTGGCAAACGTGCATTTAGGGGGTTAATACAAACTGAACCCCTGGCTCACACTGTTAAATTAGATGGGAGGAGTGTCAGCAAGGGCAGTAGCAGAGACAAACAGGAAAACTGTATTCTTAAAGTAGACAAAAAACTTTTTTCTAAGTCCCATAACTCCAAAGCAGCTTGTTTGATAAAGTTCCAGGTTTGGGGGAAAATAGTATACACAACAAAGCATTTCTCTTCTTGTCTGAGAACAGACATTTGAAACACAAGGCTCAAAGGAGTTTTTTTCCCTCCCTGAAAATGTTAGATGCAGGTCCAAAATCAATCTTACAAAGGAAACTGAATTTCTACCTTATTATGTTATCAATAGCACTGCCCCCACATTCTGCTTTTAATTATTGTTTTAGATTCAGCTGGATGGCATCTTTCAAACTAGACAGCACAGTTGGACTGTGCCCACCACTGGTTTCTCCTGCCTGATCAGGTGTCTACCTTTGTGATAAGCCTTAGCTTTCTTTTTATTAACTTTGTTTTTGATTCAGAAAAGAGGGGGGTTGACTTCTCTCAGAAATAGTCACAGACACTGGCAGCACACTGTGCATTTTATTTCTAACTTGCCAGACACTTGCTTCGTGGCACCAGAGAAAAGAACCAAGATTAATTTGTGAGAGATTAAAGAGGTAGGCATTTTTCACACAAAGATAAAATAACCACAGTATTAAAAACTAAAAACAAAAAGGAGCCAAGTCAAAACATAGTGCTTCCTTCATTGGATACACTGAAATAGATCTAAGTTAATGTTTTCCTTTCTATGAAAGCATCATATTTGTCTTGCTTTAAAGACAACAGGATGCTATTGGAGAGTATACAACATCTCACAAGCATACATTCACTCCTCCCATCAGCAACACAGCCCAAATCTGCTACAAAGGTACCCTCTGGAGTACATTCTAGAGGCATGTACAGACCAAGAGGAAAGAGGGGAAATGCTCTTAGTGAAACATGATCAGATGAAGCCCATTATATCTTATGCAAATATATTCCTCAGTGTAAAAATGTGTATACTCAAAAGTCTTCAAATATACTAGTGTCCTTCTAGCTTGTGGCTTGCTAGAATCAAGCTACCTAATGGTTTTTACTATTAAATAAATTTCTAAAACAAAATTCAAAATACGTTTTAAAAGATATAATGCACATAGAAACCAAACCAATAACACATACAAAGAAAAGAAAAATCTAAGAATGACAACTACTCCTGATTATTATTAATTTTGAAAACAATAATAATCAATTCAGGTGGAATCCCCCTAATTTGAAAATGCCACACAACACAAAAACTTGTATTTGAGGTAAGTGTGGCTGCTAGTTCATATCTAATACTTCCAATCACACATTTATATTTTACCTCTCCCTTTTTTATAACAATTAACATTCTCCTCCCCTTTGGATATACTCTGCCAAATCTCTACATGAGATTTCAACACTTATTTTAATATTGCTCACAGATTAATGCTATAGGTTCTTCTGTCAGCTCTCTGGGTGCTTTGAACTAAAGTAATTTAGTGTTATCTTTCTAATCCTACTTGGGGAACAGCACAACTCCATTTAACATAAATAAAATAAAAGGAAGGTTCAGATGCAAATCAATGCATGTTTAGATGGAAAAAATATTCTACAATTCTCAGGATTCTGTGAGTGGGACTTTTTCTCCAAATATGTGCAAAATTGTACCCTTACTCCATGTATCTGACACTAAATTTCAGGATAACTTATTCAATCATAGGATGGATATGGAATGTTCTTTTGAACAGTTTTGTCTTTCAAACACCAGATAAAATAGAATTTGTAAATTACATTTTGAGATACTAGTATGAACTACTTAAAAGTCATCAAGTCTGATTACATTCCGTTCAACACAATAAAATGCAGTCAAGTGTAAACTATTACTGAACAAATTATGAATGATTCATGTCATATTTTTCATTAGATGGCAATGTCTCCTTTGCTATCACCATTATGATTTAAATTCATATATCGCTAAAACCTTATGATTAAACATGAAGATAAAAGAAAGTATATTTGGTCAAACTGTTTTCCACCACACCCCCTTGAACACCTCCAGTTTAACAACCTGTTTTAGAAATATAAAAAACAGCTTCAACAACAAGCGTTCTCAAGAGAATTGTCTTAGTTCCAATCTACCCAAGCAAGCAAGTCTGAGATCATTCAAAGGTTTCTTTGTGGAACTACAACCTCTGGTTGCCACACTGCTCTTGTTTACTAACTTGCTTTAGGACTGGAGGTGAAACATAATGCATCTCTTTATGTCCTTGTCCCAGTTTGGCAAATGGATGCAATAATGAAGGCATTCCCAGCAGATCTAAGATCAGTGAATCTTAGAGTAAGAGGTGGTCTTTGTTTCATGCAGGACCCAGATTCTTAGACAGTTTTAAATTGCTATCTTGTGTTTTGACAGGTTCTGAAAAGAAGATGCAGAAGCCCTAGTATTAAAAGCTCCCAGTAACTAACCCCTGTCAAGTGGTGGGCTGTATACTATTCTATATCCAGTCTTTGAACAGTTTTCAAGCTATATGTTAGGATGGATAGGTTAGTTTATTTCCAGGTCATATCAGCTTTGTGCACATCCATTCAGTCATACATCTTTGCATCCAATGTTTGCATCCGTTTTAATTTCATTTTTAATCCATGCAAAACTAGTATTTGAATAGAATCTTTGATTTTTTCTGACAAAATAGTACCTATGGATGTACTGTATTGCAAAGTTAAAAATACAATTTATAACAATTTTTGCATGGATGCTAAAATCCAGTTATGAAGGTCCTGCTCACAGGCTTACTGGTGAGATCTATCAAGTTGACAAGCTCAGAGGACGGAGATTTTCCTGCTGTTGCCACATCATTATGGTACACGTTTCCATGGTGGGTATGCCAGATAACGACTCTTCCATGGTGGGTATGCCATATCCCTTGCCTATTTTAAAATAGGTCTGAAAGAGCTCTTTTTTCAATGTTTGGAAATTTCAGGCAGGAAGTGGGGACAAAAAGAGGATGAGGGGGAAGAGCAGAATTAATGCACGACCTCTATCAGTAGCAATCAGAGAGAATGTAGAAAGGAGAAAGGCAGCATGCAACAATCACATCCACCAGGGAAAAGGGGTAGCAAATCAAATGCATGGGAGGCGGAAAAGTTCCCTACTTTTGCTCATAATGACCAATCCAAATCAGTCCTTGGAGACTTTTGCTGTCTCTACTTCCATTAGGAATGACAATTATTAAGTATGCATCATCACTTTTTGTTTTTCACAGTCAGTTCACTACTCCATTTTCTTTCCCTATATGTCCACCAATGAAGTTCTTTAAAGTTCCTAAGAATTCCAGTCAACCATGTTTGCATGCTGTTTAGCAGAGAGCGAGTTTTCTATGTCCCCCCTGAGAATCCATAGCTTTCAAATGCAGACAGGGCACAGCAAGTATGATTTACTGCTGTGCCAGAAACAAGTTTACCAAATTTGGCTGGGATTTATTCACCTATACACACAGTTATCCCTTTAATGAAGTACATGAGGCAATTAAATTTCCCCTAGGCATGTGCCTTCAGCCAACACTACTGATTGTCGATGGCCATAAAAGTTTGTCAATAGAAAAACCTGGGCTCGGCACATTAGCAATGCCTGCTCTGGTGCCCAGACCTTCTGCTCTCTGATGCCAGACACAGATTTAAGCTCATCATGAGATGCTGGATATGACTCTTGGCAAAGCAGAAGCTGCTGAGTGCTTGTTTTCCAAAGATAAGGAGTGTGTGTGTGTGTACTGAAGAAGGCAGGAGGGAGTGCCTGCTTCTTTCTGACTTGCTCACTGGGTGGTTTAATTTGCTTTTTTAAGGTGAAAAAAATATTTTTAAAGGACACAGATATGAAAACAAAATATAAATTGGTTTTAAATGAATCCAATATCAACAAAACAGTAGATGATTAATTTGGAAGCACAGGAAAGCACTGATGAAGCAAGGGATAGTTCGTGTATATAGTTCCAAAGGATTATATAATAGGAAGACTTATTTTCTTTCTGTAGAAAATTGAGCTTGTATGTATGAAGAAGGGAAGCCAGCCATATCCTGTTGCCAGGATGTGAGCCTGCCACGTGTTTTGGGTATGTGGTCTGCAGATGCCAGATGACCATCCAGTTCATATGCCACTACCATCAAGCTGGGACTTGACAACAACAGGACTGAGCATATCAAGTGATCAGACATTATCCTTCTAAAAACTCTTAGGGGTGAAGCCTTGTCTTTTTCTTCTTTTCTTCAAGGAGGCCTTGACCTCCTTGAGCATCTCCCAATGACTCTATATGCATTTTTGCTTAATACAAACAAATTTACAAGCAATTTTCATAATATAATTCATTTCAATATTATCTCTGAACATGTGACATTTTCTGTGCATTTTTGACTGGGGGACTCCATTGCAAAATTCAGAGAGGTATAAATGTTGAATGATAGTTACAGTTCAGTTCATCTCTTAGTTCAAAAATGTGAATTAAGTACATTTGCTATAAAATGCAAACTCGCTAATTCTTCGTGCCCCCCTCCCACCCCTATGTGAAAAAGTCAGTTCACTGGTCTACCTAGCTTAGCCTTCAGGCTATGCAACTCTCCAGAAAATGTGGTTGGGACTTTGTTTGGATTCAAGGGTCGGAAAAGCACCTCAAATAAGCAAAACAACAGACCTTGCTATATATTAAAGACTAACTAATTTGTTATGGCACAAGTGTTTGGCTATCACAAGCCACACAAATACTTATGTCATTATCTATTTGTTTGTCTTTAAGGTGCCACAAGGTTCTTGTTTTTTCTGTAACAGAAACTATCTCTCCGGAAAGTGTTATAAATAAATGCAAAACACCACTGATGGATCTCCTATTTTAAAAACAAAATAAAACAAAAAATAGAACTTCTGGTTTAAGTGCCACTTATAAGCATTATTCTTATTACATCTTATTAGGGCTGTCAACTAATTTCAGTTGATTAATCATCTAGCTTTTAATCAATTACATTTAAATTAATTAGCATATTTATGTAGTCTTGAGAATTTGCTTGTCTGTTCTGTTTGTCTCTTACCCTACTCTTAAGGAGCTGGTCAACCCCTTTGTAAGTTTAATATATTGTACTGTAATGCACTCCTTCTATGATACAAAACCAACTTCTCCTGGATGGATAGGCAGGTAAGTGCTAGTGCTGACCATTGCTGCTCAACACTGAATCTGGAACTTTCTATGGCCCTATCAATTTTGCTGTGACAGAAGGTATGGGACTCAGGGGCATTGGTGTTCCCCATTCCCCCTTTCCTGTACATATGAGTAGTGTCTTGGTCAACAGTGCCACTGGGTTTGCCTTGCCAGCCATCCAGCCTGCTTTTTCATCCCACCCACAGACTGGAATAGTCTGGACTGTGGGAGGAAGAACATAACAGGCACTGAAAACCTTAGACGTATAGAAAATGATTCAGTTGCTGCAATGCATGGAATAATTTATTGAAGAGAGCAATTTCACTTGAAACCAGAGGGTAGAAATTGGGAAGACAAATTAAGAACCACCGGAGAACTCTCCAGTAATCCCTGGCAACACCCCCGCTCAGACTGGCACAAGCCATCAAAGCTTTGGAAGTGTCAGATCACCTGCCACATTGCTGCTCCTCATTTAGGATTACTCTGTAATCTATATATACTTACATGGAAGTTAAGTCTCATTAAATGCAAGGGGACATATTTCTAAATAGATACGCAAAGCATTTGCTAAAACGCTTGCATTCCAAGTTCCGACATAATCGTAAGTTTCTACTTCTCTTTTTGTTTTGTTATCAACAGTTTTTGAGATTTGTTTCATTTTCCAATACAATGCAATTGTTTTCATGTCCTATCCTAATTGTAGTGGGATGGTGAATGTAGCTAGCATGATGTGGTGGTTCAAGTGTTGGACTAAGGACCTGGGAGGCCTGGCTTTTGGCCCAACCCATCTATGGTATTCACTGGGTTACTTTGGACCAGTCACTCCCTCTCAGCCCAGCCTACCTCACAGGGTTCTGTGAGTATAAAATAAAGCTAGCAAGCCACCTTAGGTTCCTTACAAAAGGAAAAAGGAACCTAAGGGGGGCATATAGGGAAGACCACATTCCTTCAGGTATCCTGGTCCCAACCTGTTTAGGGCTTTATAGGTTAATACCATCACCTTAAATTAGGCCTGGACTTCAATCAGGAGCCAGTGTAGCTGATAGAGGACTGGTGTTATGTGGGAATAATGACCAGTCCCCATCAGCAGTCTGGCAGCTCTGTTTTGAACCAACTGGAGTATCTGGACTATTTTCAAGGGAAGCCCCACATAGAGCACATTACAATAATCCAACCAGGAAGTTACCAGAGCATGTGTCACCATTGCCAAGCAGTTCTCGTCCAGGTAAGGATGCGGCTGATAGATCAGCTGAAGCTGGAGGAAAGCGCTCCTTGCCACCACTGTCATCTGGGCCTCCAGGGACAGCTCTGGCTTGAGGAGTACTCCCAAGCTGCGGACCCCATCCTTTAGACATCTCCCTCTGGCCCTTTTTAAAATGAACTTATTTACCCAAGGTTTTCTTGACTTGCAATTAAGTTAATCACACTGCTCCATCTTACTACTCCTTGAACAACTCTATTTTGATTGTAATTGGAATTACACTATATTGTAATATTTGAATCCCATTTAAAACATTATATTGTAATGTTGTGTTTAAATGTGATTGTAATGTTTGCTTATTATTTTAATTTGTTATGCAATATTATATTATTTATGAAGCAGTATCAAAGTATCACAAATCTATAAAAGAAATCTTGATTGATACTCTGAGGTCTTTCCCAGTTCTTCTGTTTAAGACTGTTTATCTGGCAATGCCAAGGAATTAGAACAGGTTCTTCTCTACACAAAGGATGCACTCAGCCACAGAACTATGGCCATGATGACCTGTGCACAACCATGCTCCACCTTCTTCTTACTATCCATATAAAACATTAGTTCAGCAGTATATATTACATTATTTTGGGTAAACAAAGCCTCTGGTTCCAATTGGCTGAGTACATGTGTTTTCTTAGAATGCTTATGAAGTGCTCAGTGATGTATACACATGCAACTTCAAACATTCACAGGCGTATTTAAAACCAAGTCAAATTACAGTACTCTGTAAAGCAAAAGTGACCACTTCTGCAGATGTGTGCTACTTCACAAGAATGACGCTTGAAATGCGGCTGAGCAGGAGAGGCATTCGCTTCCATCTATCCTTTAAAATCTCCATCTTCACTGAGGAATGATGGGAAAATACTCTCATCTACTGAACCTGGAAACAAATCATTACTGATTTCACCAGTTCTGCTAGGTACAACATTGAAGTAATGGAAATGAGATCAGAATCTGGGTCATTCCAAATAGTTTGTATTGTTATTAAACACTTGTTTTCTAATGTCATTTCTCTGAAGACTAATTTGGTGTTATTTGTAACAATTTACATACTGAATAGTCCCATTAATCCTTAAATATTTGTGTTGGCTAGGGCTAATAGCTGAGAATCATAGTAGAATTTAATCCAAAATGAAATCCACTTTTGTGTTTCTGCTAACTGTAATTGCTTGTGATAGCATTCTATGTGAAAAATGTGTAATTAAAAATGACTGATATATTTTGCATTAAAGGAATCAACTTTTACCTGAATTTTTACGGAATGCATTTATGCAGTTATTCTTCCAACATGTATATTGGTAATTAAATTTAATTCTGACCTGATTTTTACCATCTTTTTGTAAAAGATGTATATTGCTTCTTCTCTGGTGAGCTCCCCATGTCCCCAGATGGAGATTTCCTTCCCCTTTCTCCTTCTTCCAAAAAATGTCTTTTTTTTTCTTCCCACCTTTCACAGCTCCGAAAGGAGAGGTGGCCTAGTTTTGCAAATTGGCTGTTGCACATCAAATGTAAAACACAGTCAAATATCCACTGCACTCAAGGCATATCGGTGACTGCATGGGTATTTGAGTTCAAGCCACTTGTTTCCCTGGCATAGCATTGCTGAAAGAATGAACATTTTTACACATTTCCCAAATTAATGCTCAAGTTTAGTACTTCGCTATTCAGCTGTTCACATATTAGCCCAGAGGCCAAATGGATCGCAACAGAGCAAGTCCAAGTAAGTGGGTGCTGTGACCATGTGTCCTCCTTTACACAGGATAATTTTGTATTTAAATTGTAGTCCGAAGGCAGTCCTCTGTTCATAGGTGACCTGTCTTTGAAGGACTATCCATTCCATGCCCAGTTTAAACCATAAGAAGAGAGAGGAGGGACTTCAAGAGTCAGCACTTGGATAGCAGGCTAAGCACACACACACACAGGCCACAGGCCTTTACTATCCTGAGATGTGTTGTATTTACATTTAAATTCTTTTTAAATTTGTTTATATACTTACATTAACATATACACACATTATGTAAATCTGTGTTCTCTTTTCTGGCAGTGCTTAAGTGGTCAGCCTATAACTGACAGATGTCCACTTACAAACTCCCACTTGGAGACAAAGTAGTATACAAAACAATGAAAAAAATGTTTAACTTATGGTCAGCCTTTGCATCCATTGATTTCATCAATGGAATATGTTTCTGGGTAGGAGTTTCAGTTTTTAAGGCTATTTATGTGGAAATTTATTTTTCATGGATCACTTAAATATAAAATCAAGAGTTGAAATTGGGTTATACTTGATTGTAAAATAGTGAGAATCATTTATGTGAAAATATTTAGCACTTAGTGAGTATTCCTCTTCATTTAACAACATGATAACTTCTATACATACTAAAAAGTCATCGTCTCAAATTATTTCTGTTCTACTTTTTTCCTTTAATATTTCTGCATCATTTCAGAATAATAATCCTTTAAATGACTTGAAATATATAAACACTACGTTATTTCTGAAGTTTATTAATAAACCATTTAGCAATGTACACTGTCTGATCATTCCTAAAAACATTTCGGTAAAAATATTAATAAAATTTGAACATGATTAAAATTGCACTATTCATGTCATTTTCAATTTTGTTAAAATGTAAACAACATTTTTTATTTTATTTTATGGCTTATGTACAAAAGCTCTAGACACCAAAAGTGTTCCTATGGGAATTTGAAAACAGATTATCCTAAGTGCAGAAATTTGTGGTCCCATGCAAATCTGATCTTTATATGGAAATCTGAAATACATAAACTATTGCCTTGCCCCCAATAGCAAAATAAGATAATGGCCTCCATGCCATTTACACAGTGAAAGTGGCTCTTAATTTAGAATTCAGTTCTGTATGCACTGGGCTGACAGTTCCACTGAATTAGATTATTGTACTTCTAAGTCAACATGTACAAGATTGGTTTGCTAGTTGAAAATAGATCTAAAGAACTAAGAACTGAAGTGCAACTGGCTTTACCAGTGTAAGGTTCACACTTAGGACCTACCCTCTTTCTTACCTAGTTCTTTTGCGCCCTACAGAAAAAATTGTCTTGATCTAGTGATCCCTTATGGGTATGGGAGATCCTTTATAGTTATCCCATACTCAAGTGTTGTCCCCTTTATTCCAACTAAGAAAGCATATCTGCATACTCATTTCATTTTCTGTTCTATTATCATGAACTGGGCAGCTGCGTATAATTCACGTTGACATCTGGCAGAGCTTGTAAGCTAAAGAAGTGGAACACTTGCCTTCCCGCCCCCTCTCCACTTATTATTTCAATATAGCAGCTTGGGTGATGACTGGCTGGCCTAGTGGTCTCAGTGGCACAAGGCATTTTCTAGACAGGCAGAAGGAAATATTTCTCACAGAGCCAAACTAGGGATTTTGCTGCCACATGATCACTAACTTAGATGATGTTAAAGGGATTAGACAAATTTATGCAAGATAAAGTGATCAATGACTTCTTAAGTCCAAGAAAATAAACCAACCAAAATCTTTTTTCACTAGCTGCATGGTTAGTGAACCATCAGCAGCAACATTATTCTAATTATAATTAATAAAATAATATAGTTTTTACTAGTCATTTAGTAAGGGGCATCTGTTCCAGCAGAAATGGAAAAAATCTTATTAATTTGGTTTTTTTTAAATAAACAACATCCCTTTTGTTTTCTATTCTTATGTTATATAGTTATTAACCCTCAGCCGTTCTGACTGAACTGTTCCTAGTCAGCTAATGGCCTGAAACATCATGCTCGCGCTCTCTCTCTCTCTCTCTCTCTCTCTCTCTCTCTCTCTCTCTCTCTCTCATGTTCATAACAATGGATATTTCAGCTGCTGCCACTGTCAAGAATGATTGATAGATCAATGTCTGCATGATACTTCACATGGACCTCCCTAATGCCCCTGCACATCAATTCTTCTTGATTACTGGTATTCATTATGTATAATGATTATCATGTGCATTACATTTAGCTGCATGAAAAGATCTCTGCCTAGACTGGTACAGGAGATGCTCTTATGTGCCAAGCAACTGATTGCAGAGTCTAAGGACCATTCCTCTTGTGACAAAAAGTTACCCAACCTACAAGACAAATGGCTTTGGGGCAAAGTGTGATAAAAAAATCCATCTTCCCGTGCTGCATTTTAACACCCTCCCCCACAATATACTTGATGAGAAATCTGCATAACCCCGGTTCAGTTGTACCACATGACATCTGGTAATTTACCCAAAGAACTGGTTAATCTTAATCCTTACAAAGTTTACATTATATTCCCAATTCAAATAGCTTAAGACAAGAGCATTCCAAATCCACTGTGCGATTTAAGGAAGTCAAAGTACAACAAATCCATACCCAAACTCTCCTTCATGTTTTTGTTTTTGAAAGGCTCTCCTTTTTAGAGTTAAATAATCATTGTGCTTAAATCGGATAGCTGTTTAGATTCAAGGACACACACTAAAAGACTCTTTGAATGAACTCAATCCCACTTTAATCTGGAGATTCTACACCCAATACCTTCAAGCACCATCTTTAGGTAAAGGTCACCCAAATTAGGTAAAGAGAGAAAAACAGAGTCTCTCACAGTGGTGAATTATTCCTTGATGCTTTTGATTTTACCACACTATATTGGAATTACATTATTTGACCAATTTCTTCTACCCTCAAGAAGTACAACACGAGACTTGGAACTTGCCAGCATTAAATACTGCTGCAAAAGGGCAAGAAGTCACCTTTCCTCCCCCATCAAGTACAGTATTTCAACAATATAAAAATCCTCATTCCCAAACAAACAAAAACAACCCAAACAATATTATGACAGCTAATCATTTGCAAACATACAACTCTTTTAATGTCTGCCATGTTTTCCTTTGTTTTATAACATCTGTCTTGGTAATATAAATTAAGCTTGGTTTCAGAGATGCCCAGTACAGTAGAGAGAAAAAAAAAAACGATTTGGCAACTGAAAGAAACAAAGAATAGTCTGGGCAGGGAAAATCAGACCTGGGAACAAAGAAAGTGGTTTTCTTTCTTAAGCTGTTTGCTGAAAGAAGAACAGCTTTAGGTTTGCTCTCTTGCCATCTTTAAGCAGCAAGGTGCTGCTAGTGGAAGCAAAGTGACAGCCATCACATTTATGAAAGGTGCCAAACAACCTGAAGCCTTTCCGAAAGAATCCCTTTAAACAGCTGCTCAGAAAGAAAGCAATTTAGCCCACTACACAGAGATGAAGAATGTCATTTGAAATATATTGGTACAAGAACTTAATTCTCCCCCTGCACGCACACACATATACACCCCAAACCAAGAGTTTGGGCTAAACAAATAGGAAAAAAGAGGGGAGAAAGTCGTTGACAGGAAAATGATAAATTCAGCTCTGGGCTAATGAAGCAAAACACCTCCATGTGCAACATCATACTCTCATCAGCCACATGCTATTCATAGCCTTTACAATGCTGCATCTCTTTATAAAAACAAACCAAGCATATTCAATTCTGTTTAGGCAGTCGGAATCTGTCAGTTCATTCAGGGAACTGAATCCAATCCTGGCTGTGCACCAGTGCAATGGAAGCTGCCAATGGAAAAGGTTTCCATTGCTCTCTTCTGCAGCCCCACGCACCCTCCAGTTCTGCTCTAGGGGGTTGGTAGACATATTTTTCTGTTTGTCTGCAGCTAGGATGAAAAACAGAGTTAGTAATATGAGGACTTGGCTTTCAAGTGGTAGAATGGAGTGCAGCAGTTCATAAGCGCTGAGCATTATTGAAGAAGCGACATGTTTCCAACCAAGTATGTGTTGTATACTGTGGAGCATCACCTAAGAAATGTTCCCAAAGTCATATAATTGCTACATAAATTCCATTAACAGTGGACCGTACAAGCGAATGAATGTATTCCAGTGACTCATTTCTATCTATCATGACAAATTATCAAACACACAACAGCAAGTGTAATGACATAGTTCACGAGACATGTCAAACCATGATGGACTGCTAGCCTTGTTTCTTTCAGGGTGGCTTGTCATGGTGTCCAAACCTGCCATGGTTTACTCAGCTTGATTGGTTAATCACACACAAGCCACATTGAGAACCCATGGCTTGATACTGCCTTGCTCAGCATGGTTTGTTTTCATAGTGATTTGTTGTCATGTGTGAACCTGGCATGATGGATGGTTTGTGGCTCATCAGAAAGAGTTATAGCATTATGTACCAAGGATAGTGAAAAACGCAATTCTTCCCCACAATCTAACTAAAAATATCCCCAGTTATTATGTCTTGAAATAACAGTAGTCAAGTTGCTCCTCTACTTCATTCATTATCTCCTTAGACAGCAATACCTTCCTCCCCTCCCACCTTCATGAAGAACAGACCCAAGTTTCCCCCGGATGTGCCCAAACATGGGTTTTTTCCTCGTGTCTCCATTCTGCCTACTTTGTGCATGGAGAAACTTTTCTGCAGAATAAAGCTTCTTCCACCTCATACCCCCAGAGTGCTTGACTGGCTATTGTGCATGCCAGCACCAAATCCTCACTGTTGTGGATAATAATTGAGAGGCCAGTGCATATTTAGTGGTCTTTTGTTGTTAATTGCTGGTGGCACCATTTCAACTGGACCACAGAGTACAGTTCTGGGGCCCTGAAGGCCAGTCTCCCACACTACAGCTACCATGTCCTTATTAGGCTTTTTTAGGGGTGGGTGTTGCAAAGCAAAGCTGTGATCATACAGGTTAACTTTAATTTTGTGGCCCTTTACAGCTTTTAGCCTACATCATTCAGCAACATCGGCTATCGTGGCTAGAGCTTATAGGAGTTGTAGGTCAGGTTATCTGGAGGACTGCTCCTAATCTAGAGAGCTCCTCAACAGTCACATATGGGTTTAGAGGCCAACTGGTGAAATCTGGATGCCAGGCATGACTGCAGTTTCATTCTATAGTATGCTCCAATTCTTCAGAAAGTTAAAAAGAAAGAAGTAGGATGTACCACTGCCCTGATTAACCAAAAAAAGGTGCAGGTTGGAGAAGAAAGCAGGGAGGAGAAATTAGCAGGTGTGAGGTGAACCCATACAGTATTTTGTCTTGGCAGTTCTCAACCCTGACAGTGCCACTGTTAATCACCACTTCTTGTCTTATCCATTTTCTTTGGAATATGTGTCTTAAGTTGTTATTCTTTTTAGTATCTTATTTCTTTAACATATTATGTTTATAACCTGTGTTGAATTTTAATTCCAGCCCCAACCAAAATATCCACAAGTGTCCCCCCCCCCCAAAAAAAAATTCTTTCTACCATCCTCTCTTGCTCTCTCTCCTGCTTTCTCTTGCTCTTTTTTACTACTTGGGTGTTTCTAGATTTAAATCATTTTGACAGGGACAAATGTGCTTTTATTGTTCTAAAACATGTGGATTGCCATGAGATGCTAAAATAAATTTAAATAATAACCATACTGAAAGTTTACTAGATACTGTTTTTTAAAAATTATCCAAAAGATGTATTATGCCAGATCATCTCCACAGAGCAACTGGGCTTAGAGTGTCTGCAGCAGGTTATTCAGAATGTGGGTAGCCGTTAAGCAAACAGGTGCAACCTCAGTTCATTCCACAGCACCCAAGGGCACCTTCCCAAAAGGAAAATTTCATGCTTAGTCAAACCTAGGAAACATATGATGTAAACATATGTCAGCTCTCCTTCTATGAATCTGCTGCAGATTTTTAAGGGATTTACTTCCAGACTTCCCAAAATAGCTTTCAGTTAAAGTTAAATGATTATCATCAGAATTTTTTCTTCTGTGACTCATAACTATAAAATCATTTTCTCAAGAGTCTGAGCAAACCAACTGTGATACTGTTGGGATGGGATGTTTAAAATGCCTTTTCAAAGCACCACTTACCTGTGTTTATTTATTTAGTTATTTCAGTCCTGAATTTGTTGTGGCTGCACTTGTGTACAAAAGGTGTTAACCTTCCAATCACAGTTTTCACATAAAAGGGCTGCAGCTGCTCCTGGCAAACATAGCCTGCCCACAGCCTGAAACAAACTCTTCACACATTACTCATGCAATTGTCCTCCAGTGGGCTTCTAGTGGAAGCTTCTGCTCCTCTCACCATTCAGAGACATCCTTATCATGGGGGATAGCATTAAGATGGTTGGATGATGCACAGCAGGCCCCAAGCAACCCCTCCCCACATGTTGCCTTCAAGATTTCTGTAAGGGGTAGAAGCTTTGCGTAGTGGAATAACCAATCCTGGAAGCCAACCTAACAAATGGAACTCTGGAGCATATGACACTATTTCTGGATCCTAAACCCAACTGTACATCAAAGATTACAAAATTGTGTCGATGACATGTTGATGAAATTAAAATTACAGAGCTGGTTTAATTGTTGATAGCAGATGGATGAAGGTTAATAGGGAGCAAACAAGTTCAGGGTGACAGAGAAGGGGGACTACTGAGTTCATTATCAAAGTGCTGCTGTCAAGCATCATAGACAAGATATCATTCATTTTTTCCCGTTATTTTACAGGCCTTCTCTTTAAGAGGGCTCATTGATTTTTATTGTTTTCCTTTGTGTAAGGGTGATTTCACAAAATTATCTTCATTTTTTCTGTGGTTAGGTTCCTATTTGCATTATTGCTTTGCACAACAACATGTCAGGAAAAGGAGAACTGACAGGAATGTTACAAATGAAGACAATACTAGGTAAAGTAATCCTTAACCAAAACTACTCAATTCAAATGAAAGAGAGGTACGTGTCTGCATACATCTGTGTCTGAACATCCGAGGCTACAATTCTACTTCCATCCACAAAATGGTCAAACATGAATGCTTATACTTATCTGAGCAACCTACTAACGAAACATAATAGTTTTTGTCTGCTGCATGGAATTGCCATTCTCCATTATTTTTGCTATTTCCCTTTTCTTATAGCTGATATCAAAATGATACTTCTCTGCTAGGCATGTGCTTCCCTGCCAGGAATTTTCTAAAGCTGCAGGTGATGCATATGGAGCTATCTCATCAACCTAATATCAGTCGAAGATTGTATCTGCTGCCCATACTCCGCCCCGTTGACCCTACTAATTTTCATTAATGACGTAAATGGTCCATGTATTCCTTCGCCATATGTAAGTAAACCATCCCTCTCTCTCTGAATGTGCTCATTTACATCAAAGCAAGCATAAAACAGGGTGTGTGAATGGATCACATTATGCTTTATCATTATTATTTTCATGCTTTTTCTGCAACAGGAAGTACTTCCTGACAGTTAGGACCCCAAGGGTATGGAATGGGCTTTCACGGGAGGTGGTTGAACCCCCATTGGTGAGGGTGTTCAAGGATAAGCTGGACATCCACATGGTAGGTGACAAGCACATGATGACTGGGCTCATCTCTTCCACTCGCTGCTGACATCAGGCCGTGCTGTGAGGCCCCAGGAACGCTGCCGCCACTGCCACCAACTAGATGGGCTCCATGCCTGTCCCTCCCCTCCCTGCTTCCACCTCCTGGGACCCTCTGCGTGCTCACCCCCCAGGACACCTGTGAGAGAAAATGCCAGGGGCAGGGGGTGGTGCTCGAGGGGGCAGGGCAAGGGAGGGCCAGAGCCCTTATCTTGCCAGCTGCAGACTTGGGGCAGTGGCCAAAGGGCATGCAGCAGTTTGGAGTCATTCAGTGCTGGTCAGGGCTGGGCTGGGGGATTTGTTGGTCTGTATTGGGGCAGGGGGAGGTCAGGTTGGAGTTTAATTATTGTTATCTTTGTGATTGTATGTAGCCAGAGGCATTCTGTAATAGGGCTCAGTTTTAACACACAGCTGTGCTTTGTTTTATTTTGTTTTATTTGATCTTCTGTAGTAAACTATCCCGAAACATCAGTGGTGGATTGGTTAGAAAAGCCCAGGAGGCCCCTTCTGAATCAGTCTGTTTCTATGTAATTTCATTGCCAAATTGAAACACATAGATTTCACTTTGATAATTGTTGTATAGACATTGTGAGACACAAAATGGTAGGGCATCCATTAAAGTATCCCTCAAACTTTTAAGACAGCTAGCACGAAACCACTGGCAAGCTTCATTCTCTCAGAAAGGACTACTGTGCCTGAAAATACATCCAATTTTCCTCAGACTGAGGTTTTTAAAGTATTTGTTAAAATTGCCACTGTAGTCCAAGGGAGTATCATCCAAAGCCTTGGAAAACAATAAGGGAAGACCAGGTTCTACATAGGTTCCAGAGGTAAGCATGATATTCATAGCAGCATCTGAGCCAAAGCAACCCACCATCTGAACCAAGGAGGCAATTCTGATGCTGACATGTATTTTCCATATCCCCATTATGTAATTCCTTGGAAAGGTTAAGCATCAAGAAACTTCTACTGTAGTGAAGTTCTCTTTTGGCATGTTTTAGAATACTGAGGATTATTATTTCCATCTTTTATCAGCTGCCAAACAGAGGACTGAAACGTGGTACTTTGATAGATGTAATAAACTATCCTCATATTCTTGACACAACTTAATGTAGAGATATGCAGCTTAGATGACTAGCATAATACATAATTGAACAGCCAAAATTAAAAGTGGATGCAATTAGAGATATCATCCATCTGTATGACTGATGCCCTTCATCTTCCTGTTTTGTAAACATGATGCTAGTGTTCTCTCTCATTCTACAAGACCTCTTCCTCTTATCCAGGTTCATACACACTAAGACTGTAAGGAGGCCAGAGACTCTTTGAATCATGATATCCCAGAAAATCTGAAGTTTGCCCTACCCTGCACTCTTTTCTGAGAATATACATGGGCAAGAGTCTGCTTATAACTCAAGCTGCTGCTGTGATCACAGTGACAATTCAGCAAACTTCAGAATTTTAAAGGCAATAAAAAGATATGATATTGTGCACACATTTACCTACACACATTTACCTGGGAGCAAGCCCACTGAGGTCAGTAACATTACTTCTGAACATGCATGCTACTGGATTGAGCACATTTTCTCTAACATGGGAAAGAATTTACAGTCAGCGATGGTAAATATGAATGTTATCCTCAAAAAGGAATCTGCAGGTTTCACCAAGAGTTCTTAAAGGCAGCATACAACTTGTAAGGGTCAATGTTTATGATTTCTTTTTTTCCGTTTCAAAATTGCTATCCCCAAGATTTGGAAAATTAATGTTTTCAAGGCTACCCATACAACAATCTTGAATTTCAGATCCATTGGCTGGGCCACACCTGCCCCAGTGTTCTAAGTTATGCATGTGGAATAATGGTAGGCTCTGAATGGGACATTTGGGACAAGGGGGAGATTTGGATCAGCTAGAATTGCTTAGAGCTCTCCTAGCTAATTTATGTCCAATGAAAAGTCATAACCTGGCAGCAAGAAACGCAGGGTAAGTTCCGCTACATCCAGAGATGTAAAACTGCTGGAATTGTTGAAACGGGGGGGGGGGGGGGATTCCAGAATACATGGATTTTTTTAAAAATGCAGTATCCGTGCACTTTAAAGATTGAAAGTCACTTGAATACTTAAGGAAGAGAAGATGTATTATGCATAATTTTGGCATAAAATTATCATGTTTGGCATTTTAGAAATCTAATATATTCCAGCAATAATTGCAAACAATTTACTGTGTTAATTCTTTTGTGTGTGTGTGCCTTAAATGATAAGGAACCTCTTTGGTTCTGTCTAAGAGCAACAGCCAAAAAACAGGAGAGACTATCAATATTAATAAATTAAAGAACATTTTCTCCTCTAGTCCTCTCTCCTCCACAGTGTAAAGCAGTTTAGATCCATAAAACATCTTAGTAAAAAAGGTAGGGTGTGTGTGTGTGTGTGTGTGTGTGTGCGCGCGCGCGCGCGCATGGGGAGGGGGGAGGGGGGTGTTAACCAAAACTCAAACTATATAAATGAAATGTAATTGTTCTCCTTTCCTAAGCTATTGAGATCAGTTTAATTTTCCACATCTTCCACTTTTTCATCTTTTTTTTTTCATCACAGTTATTGTGGACCTGCACTCCTGGACCAAATTCCTGAAGATATTCCATATTCTGTAGCATTCTAAAGTACCTTTCCAACATCCAGTCCAATGTACACTACTTGCTTTGTAAACCAGAAATACAGCAGCGGCATTACTTGTATTTCTCCTTTGGATCTTGGATCCAGCATGAATTAGATAGCAACCAATGTCTTTCAATTCCTTCAGAAAATGTTTAACTTTACCTTTCCTGTATTTGGAATTGAAGACACACTCGGTTTCTCAAAAACACTTTTTTTTCCTACTTGGCTATTTGGCAAGAAACTTCAGTCAAAGGTGTTCTCTCTGATTCAGATACAGTGATTGCTGAAAAAAATGGTTTTAGAATCTTCAGGGGGTTCAGCAGCAGAACCCAAAAGACAGTCTCATCAAGTAGTGTTCCTTACCCTTCTGGGCCCTTTAAGATCCTCAGGGGTGACTATTTATTGAAAAGCTCCTGCTACTGCTGCTTTCACCATTCCATACCATTGCAATTTACTACAGAGTTTCACTGTCACTATTTTATTACTTGAATTATTTTTTTCTTGCTGCTTCATAAAGATTATAGCTACAATATGAGCAGCTTTTACATGTTTTATAACCTCTTTTGCTCATCTACAGATATTTTGGGAGGAGTCCAGTTTCATAATGTCATGAATAATCAAGTTTAGCCCATGGCGTACACCTCTTTCATATTACTTGAAATGTCATTCCACAAAGCAAATACGTTAAAACTCCCAGTTTAAGGACTTTGCATGTATTACAACTGATAGTCTCTGAGGTGCGTCTGTTTTCTTTTCTTTTTTTTCAATGCTTCTGTTAAAAAAAAAAATTCTTACAGTAGTGGTGTTGTTGTTATTCCTTTTCCACTCACATTCGTCCACCAGTCTGTAAGAACTGCAAAACATAGCACTTCACTGATTTTTCCTGCATGGATTCCACTGTATGCTCATATCCTAACTCTAAAAGAGGCTTGCTCAAAGAATGTCTGCTCAGAAAATGGTATGATGGCCTATAATTTAAAAGCTAATGGCCAGTATGCATTTGCAGTTATTGAGAGTGAGGTTCCAGAATATATTGCTCTTGCAAGACCTTGGTCAGGTTTTTTTCTCCATATTTTTAAACTGCATCATCTCTACTAATGAACCCACTAAGCATTTTTTTCAACAAAGTTATTTGCAATCTTTGTTTACTTGAAGATGTTTTTGCTGACTGGAGAATTTTCTTGTGATGACACTAGTACCATAAAAGGAACAGAAGAAAGGATTACAGGTAATTCCCAGTTTATAGATGAATTCTGTTCCTGAGAACATCCTTAAGTTGAATTTGTATGTAAGTCAGATCACATGAGTAAGCCAAATGTTCATCTTAGTAAATGTGTATGTTTTGCCTTTCTATGTATATAAAACATGAAACACTTTCATATTCATCAAAACACCTTAAAACACAATACAGCATTGTAATGATGATAGTAACACAATGATAATAAAGTAACTACATAGTACTGAAGAGAAAGTGAGAATTTGCACACACACACAAATTTGCATATGTGTGTAAATATACAGAATTGTAAAAAAAAAGAAAAGAAACAGTTTTTAAAACAATTTCAAACATTCTTGATGTAACCTTAGGCTTCTTGATGGAGAGGGACCTGCTGCTGGTGAGTCAGGGTTGTGCTGATGGAGGAGGAAACACACTGGCTTGGGTATGCTCAAGCTGACACCCATGAATAATGTATCTCTAGGAAACTAGGCTGCCACTGATGATGCATCACCAAGCGCATCATGTTGATAGCCCTAGAGATAACCACGACTTTCAATACCAAAGCTCTATCTTTAGTAAAAAGCTATGAATATTTCTAACAAAATATTTCTATGAATATTTCCAAGAAAAAGCTGTGACTATCCCTAGGGAACTACGTGGCCACTAATAATGTGCCACCAAAGTGTTGCTAAATCCATTCTTCTGAAAGGAAATATTATATAATCCTCTTTATTGTGGGGTTGGGGGAGGCATGGATAAACAAACACAATTGGGCAGAAAATGGGAAAAGCACTTTTTTCTGAATGTCATCCCCCACCAGATCTTCACATCCCTACCCACACCCATGTCAGAAGAACTGTACATGATCCACCACTATACAGAGAGGGAAAGAGAGAATAGTGTGCTATTATATAACTTGTGGGACATTACTGAAGCTTGAGTCTAATCAGGAAGTGGGAAAGGAAGAGAAATATACTAACACACCATATGGCATTGTTTAAGAGAAAAATATAGTCTTAGAGCAGTAGTGTGTATTATTAAAATGTAGTTTTCCTCAAATAAATAAAAGAACTGAGCAGTTGCATATTAAAAATACGAAAATGTAACCACCATCTGTTATCTTGTAAGGCAGCTTTCATTAAGGCCATCACCTCTTCATGAACCACCACAGGGAGCGATCATTACCATTAGCAATGATTAATGAGAATGTTGCCAATTGCAATTATTCCACCCAAAAGCTTAGGGATAACTTGGCAGTATCACAGAGCCCAACTACAACTTCCATTCCCTTAATAACTTCAATAAAACCATGGTTTCAATTAAGATTATGGCTGTAATCCTGAAACCACTTATGAGCCATTTTAATGCTTTAAACAAGGAACAATTCAGTACAATGTTAAGCAATGCAAACTTTTCCATTGAAATATCAGGTATCCTTCAAAAGAATCTGCCTAACTGGTTGCACTCAGGCCACATTTTACATACTCGAGTCCCACTAATAGCAATGACAGTCAAGTTTATGTAGTTATGGGATGGACTAAGTATCCATAAGTCTGACAAATTTAAGTCTTAATAGTCAATAAACAAACAGATAAACCTAAGCTTTAATAAAGACAAATGTGTTCTTGATTGTGAAATATATTCTTGTCATGTACCTACGCAATTTTGCTTGCTTTTTGTACTAAATGAGACAACTGTCTTAGCGATTACTAAGTTGTGAAACTCTGAAGTTTATAGCTTAAGGGAGCTACAATATCCCTGATAATCTTATAAAAGGTCTCTATTATTGTCAGCCAAAGCATTGTTGGGAGATCTCTTATTAAGAGTCAGATAAGCTAACCCATTGAGATAAGGCTTGAAAAATGGTTTACAATTACCAAGCCACCTAAGAAAGCACTGTTAAATTGTTCCATAATTAGTATCTCACTGAACACCAAAATCATTTAGAAAAGTATAGCAAGGTTATTTGCTTTTCGGTGCCAGGCCAAGACCATTTTATTCAAACGTTATTTTAATTGTTGATTCTATTTATTTATTTTAACAACTTTGGCCAGGATGTCTCCATCTGTATTTTATTGTATTAATTATATTTATTTATTTGTAAGCCGCCCTGAGGCTTAGGTGAATGCGGTGGCATATAAGTTTGCTAAATAAATAAAATAATAAATAAGGTTTTAAATCAAGGAAGAACATAGTCCAAGCTTGTCACCAGATCTCTTAAGACAAATTTTTGAGTGGATGTATAGCTTCAACCTTAGGCAAAACATCTGAGAAATTTTGAGGGTGGGAAATGTTTTAACAAATTTCTCAATGGGAGTGCAAGGTTAGCTTCTGAGAACAGTAACATGCCCCACTCAGTTAGATTCCATAGGAATCTGTACACTTGAGGAGGATCGACAGTGAGATCCAAGTTGTAGGGAGAGAGGTATGGGGTGCTGATAATGCAAGATCCAGCTGAAAAAAAAGCTGAAGATATCATATTCAGTTATTGTGACAAGATTAAAATGTTGATCTCTGACCACTGGGAAGTAATGGTAGGATGACATAACTGTAATTGTTCTGAACATTATAATCTGATTAAAATAACAGGTGGAACACACACACACATTTTATTATCTTCTATGATTTGGGTGAGTTTAAAATACAGAACTGCATGTGCTCAGTATATTTCATTAATCAGGACTGGACAAGAATTTTATTACGGTTCAAATTTATCTGTAATGTGGAGCCATTTATAAGACAGTGAATGGTGGTGGTATGAGAGCTGGTGGTTAACAGAAATGTTTTTTCCCTGGTTTGCAATGGAAGTAATAGGAGAAGGACCCTCCATAAGACCATTAACTCCAGGGTCTAAGATTACTTAGCAGCAGCTTTTATGAAAATATGCATAAATTATATAGTATTGTGAGATTTAATACTTTTGAATATGTGTCACAAACCCCATGTCACTTCTGTATACTTGGCTCTAGTGTTAGGAATCTGAGATTTTCACTTTGCTCAGAAATGGAAAACAGAGACATATCTGCTTAGAATTAATCCACCCTGATTTCAGTGGGGTTACTCTAGGGTAACTGTGTACAGGATTGCATCCTTAACCAACTATACATTCAGAGTATTTTGAAAAGTAGATAGAAATACAAGAAAAACAACCTCCACAACCAATGGGTAGTACCAAACTATGGAAGAGATAAAGGGTATCTTTGCTGCAAAGGTATTTATTATTATTTATAATATTTCCTACTGCTTGACATAATAAAAACTCCAAGTGCTCTGTACTAAAACAATGCTGTGAATACAACTAAGCCCTTTCCAAATAATATATCAAATGTATTCCAGTTATGCTGTTTTGATTTTTGACTTTGCAAACTCAGGTCTGTAGCAAGCAAACCATGCACAAACATTTAGTTTAGATATGGTAAATATTTCTTTTAATCTCTGAAAATGGCATTAGATTCCTCCACAATACAACACCTGCATCCCTACAACAAGAAAACTCACTGCTAAATCTTTGTATGACAGACTTCATAACACTGTTGGGGTGTACTTTAAGCTTTGCTACTCCAGCATGTGAGCTGAGCACTTCAGGCCGGTTTTGAACCATTCATAGTGCTACATAACTAATAACAGTACCCTATATCTAAACTAAAAAGTGGCTAAATCCATATAACTCTAACAAACCAGTACTTTTATATACTGTTACCATCCCACTCTGACTCATCACAGTAGGTCCTCCCCCATAATGTTTTAAGATAGTTCTCCAAATCAAGAGCCATGCCAATTGTCATGCAACCAAAGAAGTGATCAGGGTGCACAGAATTCTCTTTCCAAAGTGTAGAGGTGGGTGTCACTCCTTATACAGCCAGCTATATCCACGCATAGGAGGAAGGCGTCTGCAGGCCTGGAAGGGACCCCAACTCCTGCAAAAATACTTCAAAAAGCCTTCAGAAAAAACCTGCAAAAACAGCCCAATAAGGACTGAGCTCAATGACTGTGAAATGCTGACTGGCTGTTGAAAGGAAAAACAGAGGAAGGAATGAAATTGAGTAGGGTGTGGCTGACCAGCTGGCTCTATTAAAGGAAGCATCTCACATGGGTCCATTTTATTGCAGGCACCACTTTAGGCACTTTAGCAACCTGGTTTGCAGCATCTCAAACAGATGCAAAACTGCTGTGTCTGTTCTATTTGTGTTGGTTATCTTGCATTTTAGGAAGCAAAAAACAAACAAACAAACCAGAGGCCGGGGCAAGTTACTTATGCAATAGTGTGTGTACTTATGAAACCATCCTAAAAGCTGCGTGAAAAGAGTATGATGTCTTCATTGGAACAAGAGAAACTCACCATTCAACTTCTGATGGCTTCTTTATGAAGGAAAGGAGCAACCCAGAAAGATGACCTAAAAATACTGTGCAACTATCCATGATTATTACTCTTGGGGGTACTTATTCCTACCTAAAAAATCCAACAGAACAGCCAAAGGCTTGCGACTACCATAAGAATGTGGAAAAAACTTGTTCCCCCACGAGTGATGCATAGTAGCGCAAATGGGGGAGCTCTGGCTGTCAGAACTTCGTAGTGTCTAGATGGTTATCAGCATATAGTCTGAAGTTGGTTCCTTACAATGGATCATTGTCTGTGGGTCTTCTTGGCAAGTCACCTAATAATCAGCAAAAGTAGCTGTAGAAATAGACACCTTATGTAAGAGAATCCTCATGTTTAAAATGAAATGTAGAGAGAACTGCTCACCCAAACTGTAGATAACTTTTGATAAGTTATATAGAAAAACAATTAATTAGATGATAGAGATGGTACAGTGCCAAACCTATGGCAAATGTTGTTCATCTTTATTTCTCATTAATCAAAATCAACATTTTGACTGTCAACATTTCCCATAATGTCTTCCTAATGACTGTAGAGTTAGACTACAGATCCTGCTGTTTTTCCATTGCCAAAATAACACTCAAAATCCATCACAACTAGAAAATCTGCAGGCAACATTAATGACATAGCTTCAGGGTGAAAAGAATGGGGTAGGAGACAGAGAAGGTAATAAGGAAACCCCTTAAAGTAGAGGAGTGATAAAACTCCAATACCTCACTTCAGATGCTTACACAATTAACACTAGGAAATTTTTAGAGATCAGTTTAAATGGAGCAATGACCCAGAAAAGAATGACAGCACATACAGCTGCCCAAGGCTGCTCTAACACAGTATGATACTTTCGAAAAAATCCAGCACAACAGGGCTGTCAACATAGAGAACTCTATTGAACAGGGAGCGAGGGGATGCTATTGTCTATTATTACATACCTTCTGCTTATTACATTTAGTTTGGTGAGCAGTGGGTCTTCTTAACCTTATCCAGAAAAAGCATCCTTTCTAATGATTCATTTGAGCCTAACACATTTTCAAAGTTAATAATGTAGAAAACAAGTAAGCATCAGGTGCCAACACACTATATAAAACTGAAAAGAGATTGTGTGAACATGCAAGCTAGTGCCAGTCAATGTGCACACAAGGCATCTGAGTGACACAGAAGGACCAACTGTGTTTATAAATCCCTTGAGGTACATTAATATTTTTTGCATCTGTAGAACTTTGCTAATACATTTCACCTTGTGACTGACTACAATTCAGAGATCCTTTCACATGTATGATTGCCAACCATTTATCTCCCATCCTATAACCATGCATTTTTAAAAAATTAATTTTCAGGCTTAGGTGCAAAATTTTGCATTAATCTGTGTTGAATTTCATATTGTTACTTTTGCTCAACTTTCTATTCTAGCAAGGTTGTTTTGAATTATATGACTTCCAGCTTTGAATAACTTGCAAATTTAACAAGGATTCCTTCTACACCTTCATCTGAGTCCTCATTTGGGACATGTGGTCATATCTGACAGTTTAACAAACTGTCACTGGCACCCCCATGAAATGGGTGAATGGCCAATGAAAGGATTGGTCTGCAGGCAACTGCCATCCTGATTTGCTAAGAATGTCTCCTGAGCCTCAAGTGTAGCCCAGAGGTATTCTCAAGAAAGATGGAATTCATTAAAGACACTTATTTTGTTTTGAAATGTTATTAAACAAAAAGAAAGAAAGAAAGAAAGAAAGAAAGAAAGAAAGAAAGAAAGAAATGTGTGTGCAGGGAGGGCACTTTGGCAAGCTCCAGGAAAGGCAGCAGAACTTAAATCATTTCCAGCAAGTGGCTGTCCAGATGTATCTTGAACGCCTCCAATGTGAGAGAGCCCACTATTGTATTGCTCAGTTAAGAATTGTTTCCTGATGCTCAGCTGGAATCTGGCTTCCAGTACCTTGAGTCCATTATTCCATATCCTGCACTCTTCCTAGGTATAAAACTTGGCATTTGTTCCTGTTTAATTCTATTCTGATGATTTCAGCCCAGCACTGCAACTTATCAACATCACTTTGAATTTTGTTTGTATCTTCCAGGGTATTAACTATTCCATCCACTTGTGTGTCATTGCAAATAAACATCCCCACACTTCCATAACCAAATCATTAATAAACATGTTGAAAAGCACTGGGCCCAGGATTGAATACTCTACAGGTTTTCTATCAACTCTGAATCCTTACAGTAGTATTCTCATCTGGCCACATTTAGCCAGTTCACTAATCTAAATGTCAAGGGCTATTTTAAATGCTTTGCTAAAATCAAGATAAAGTACAATCATAGTATTTACAAGTACAGTGGTGCCTTGGCTCACGAACACCTCGGTTCACAACCAAATCGGGTCACGAACAAAAATTTCATGAAAATTTTGACTTGGGTTGCGAACTCTGCGTTGGGTGGCAACCAAGATTACGGCCATCCCCCCCGCCCCAAGTGGGGAGATGGCCACGATCACAGTTGCGTTTGTGCAGGGAAGACACAGAGGAGCTGATGACAGAAGAACTTGCTGAACTCCAGAGTGAGCAGCAGAAGGAACTTGCTGAGGAGGATTCCACTGAGGAAGAGGAAGGCAGGGAGGAGGTTAGCAGTGGTGTGATACAATCCATTATGAAAAAATGGAATGAGGGCCAGGATTTCTTTGAGAAGCACCACCCCAACATAACTGTAACGAACAGAGTGTTGAATCTGATGAACGATAACGTGGTCTCTCATTTCCGGAGGGTTATGCAGCGCAGGAAAAAACAAGTGACTATAGACTGATTTTTCACCAAAATTGACCCTGCAGCTAAGAGACAGAGAAGAGAGGAAACCCCTGAAAGGGATCTACCCCATGTCCTTATGGAGGGGGACTCTCCCTCAAAACAATAACCTCCCCCCCCCCATCTAGGTTAGTGTTCTCCACTGGACTGTACAGTACTTTGTCACATTGTTGTTCTTTGTCACTTTGTTTCAAATTTTTCTGTTTTTAAAAAAAGTTACAGAATGGATTAACCTTATTTACACTGAATCTTATGAGGAAATTTGAGTTGGGTCACAACCAATCTGGGTCACAACCAGAGTCATGGAACGGATTAAGTTCATGAGCCAAGGTACCACTGTATCTGCTAGGCTAGTGATTCCCCACTGCAAAGATTAAAAAATTGTGTAATTTTTTATTCCTACCAACCACATACACTGACTTGTTTAAAACTGTTCTAGTATCTTTACTACATACAAAAGTAGACTAACCAGTCCATAATTTCTAGAGCTTCCTCTGTTCCTTCCTCCTTTTGAAGACTGGGGATATATTAGTCTTTTTTCAGCATCTCTTGCACCATGCCTTATAGCATCTTTCCAGGATTTCTACAAAATGTTAGACAGTGGCTCCGAGAGTCTGTAAGTTCATTCCTTTAGCACCCCAGAATGCAGCTCATCTGACCCTGAAGGCATGAATGCGTATGTCACATTGTAGTGAGCCAATGTTCAACACAGGAAGGAGCACGCACTGATCCTAACTCAGGCTAGAATCCTATGTGCCCAACAATATAAAATTTTCCAAGTAAGACTGCAGTTAGAAGCCAACTTCCTGAGCTATTTGAATGGTAATGTGAGCAAACTCATGTGTTCTGCTTTCATCAAAACCAGGGATATTTAAGTCAGCAAAATGAACTCCTTGAAGTTCGCTGAGTATCATACCACAGCTCTTTCTGGCTCATGCTCATATCAGTCCAAGAACTCTCTTTCTTTTTCTTTTCTTATGAACATCCATTTATATTTCTGTGCACATTTCCCAAAAAATGTGTATATTTTTTAATGTGGACATTTTCTCTCTTGCTCAAAGTGTCCCTGCATGGATTTTTCCATCATAAATGTATTTTTTTCAAATGTACACATTTTTGGAAAACAGTTTTTGGTTCTACAGAATGCCTTGCAAGCTCAGAAATAGGTAGATTTGTGTCACATATTGCATTTGGGTCCCTGTTTGGGTCCAGGAGGTAGGTAAATTCCAGGCAAAAAGAGAATGAAACAAACATACACCCTCTCTCAAAACAAGAGAAGCCAGACTATGTGGACACAGTCAGGAATGAAACAAAGCTAAGAAGCCAGTCCCTTGAGACTCAGAGAAGTAGCTGGATTTGAGAACTCCAACAAGCAAAGGCCTCCTTACACAGGAGCAATATAAAATGAAATGAAAGCATTTGGGAGACCTCACTAAATCTTTGCTCACACAGGAAGACAACACAGTCTCTGTGCAAAGAAGAGCAAGGTATTATGGATTAGGACAGAGAGGTTTTTGAAAAGCTGTATAAGCCAAAGAGCACCTGTCAAGGCAAACTCAGCAATGTGCTGTATAGGATTCCCCAAGGACCCCAACAATTCCACTGAAGCTCTCTATAGCAGTGTGCCAGCCAGCATTCATAATTGCAGCCCCAGGGGGACCATGTGGTCTCACATTGCTGAGAGGCAGGCGCTGAGCCATTCTGCAATTTTTGATGTCTCTTCAAGGTAGTCAACAGTTCCAAGGATATTATGGGAAACAGCTGGTCTCACAAGATGCTTCCTAAAAATATTGTGTATCCCTAAAGGGACAGCTTAAAATGAAGCAGTCTCTAAATCCCTAATGGGTACCTGTGGAATAAGCTCACATTTTGGAAAAGGAAATCCTTCCTTTTAGGAAATGGTATACTTAAAAAGTCTTTAATGGATAATCTGTAGGCTAAAATCCAAGCCATTTTACACATCACACAAGGGAAAACCTGTTTACTGGGAATATACTCTGAAGCCAACCATGTCCCACACCTGAATGCACCTGCATGATGTTCATTAGCTACATTCATATTTTAAATTGCTAGGCACACACCTAAGACAAAATAGGCATGCACCTGTGTCTTGTTGCTCTCATACCAATGGAAAACTTCATATGACTGCTTCTGGCTACACATCATACTAAATGTGTTTTTCAACCCAATAGCTGAGATTTACTTTCTTTTTCTCTTTTAGCTACCAGCAGCTGTAGAGGTAAGAGGTAATCTGCATTAGTACAGCAACAATTTCCCACTGAAAATTGCCTTGAAACTGATATTTGTTGCTAATAACAGTCTTGGGAGCAGCCAGCAGATTTGGAAGGCAATTTCAATTATGAAATGGCATGTGGGGAAGGATTTATCCCACTTTTCTCTATGCTGGCACTCCAGAATGGGTTTTCCCACACCACGTGTTGCTGATAGGTGATCTGGGTTTCATACAGTCAATTGGGAATGGGCTTCCTAGAGAGGTCCATCAGGTGCTATCACTACTTCATTTCACCACCAGGCAAAAACTGCCCATTTTTCATAGGTATTTTGAGACCTGATTTTAACAACTGGTTGTCTGTAAGATCTCATTCTACTACTAATAGTTGATTTTTGTTTTTGTTTTAACTAGTAATTGTAATGTTGGTTTTGTATTTTGTTCACTGCTTAGAGTGCCCTGTCAGGTAACACAGCAGTCTATAAATTTAATAAATAAATAAATATATGAAGTATAAAGTGAATATTTCTTTCATTCTGTTTCTGTATTCTGTTTTACAACTTCTTCAGTATTTCTGATATATCATGGCAAACAGACAGGCATTATTTGCCAACCCTGATAAAGAATAGTGCAGTTTTACATTATAAATTCATATCTATAAGAAGAAACTGGAGTTTGCTTCTCGTTCTTTGATGCTGTAAACGCATTTATACTTGAGAATAAGCGCTGATTTGCTGCAGAAGAGGGTGATGCACTTTCAACTAAAACAATAAACTCTGCAGCAGCAGCAAAAGTCCTTATACCACTTCATGCTCATTTCCTCAGACCCACTGCACTTTTTCTTAGACATCCTTTGCAAGCAATGTGTGCATTACAGCAGGTTCTGCTGTAATTTGCATACAGGTTTAGGAGCAGCAAGCTGGGTATATTCCTATAAGAATTTGGTTTGAACAAATGTTTCCTTTATCCCTAGTGTGGGATAGTGCTCAGAGCTGGGGACTAGGAAGAACGAGGTCAGGCTGGAATCCCTGCTCACCTTGAAACTCCCTTGGTGACCTTTGTCCAAAGAGAGGAGAGAACTAGTGTGGAACAATGGTTAGGAGAACAGGTCTGGGACTCAGGTGATCTGGCTTCTAGTCCTCCCTCATCCATGGAGCCAACTGGATGGCTTTTGGCCATCCTACTTCACAGGGTTGTTGTTATGGGGATAAGATTGAGAGCAGAGGAAGTGAATTATATAATCACTCTGAGTTCTTTGTAAGGGAAAAGGTGAGATATACATTTAATTAATAAATAACATGAGCAGCTATAATCATTTATATGCCCTACTGACTACAAATTGCCCCATGACTACAAATGGTTTATTTATTTTTTTAAGAAAGAGGAGCAGGAGCAGGACACTTGCTTCAATCTGTGTCTTGTGTCTCCTTCAGTGGCCTCAGCATGTTCATGCCTGTCTAGCTACCGACACTGGACCTGCTTGCATTTCTCTTGGTGAACATTTAATGTGGGGGGTGGGGGGGCACTGATGGTCTGTGGGACCCTGAACCCTGACTCCAAGATCCAGCCATAACTGCATCACTGCCCAAACTACTCAGACACTAAGCTTGTTACAGCCTTGGCCTAGGGACCACCTCTTAGCCTAACCTAACTCTGCAGGATTCTTATGAAAACATATGCTTTGTTCATTGCTATTTTTATCAGCAATTGTAAGCTGCCTTGGCAGAAATATGGGGAAAAAAATCAAGTAAATAGTTAAAAGGAATTGCTGCAGAGAGGAGGGGAGAGATAGTACAGACACTGATTTTAGCTACTTAAAAAACACCACACCTCTTTCCTTCAGGAAGACCCTCCCCCGGATTGGAGTCCCTTCTTCATTTATAGAAGGACTTGTCAAACCACTGAAATTAGGTTTGCACAATGACATCCTCAGCCCATGGCCATGCAATGCTAAGCTGGTCAGCCAACAGCCGTACAATTGTACACTGCTGATTTCATAGAAACAGAGCGAGTCAGAAGGGGTCTCCTGGGTCATCTAGTCTGACGCCCAGCTCCAGCCAGCTCTGCTCTTGACATGTCTACCATGTGCATGTACAGCCTATCCTTGAACACACTCACTGACGGGGCTTCAACCACTTCCCATGGAAGCCCATTCCATACCTTGGGGTCCTAACCACCAGGAAGTACTTCCTGGCATCCAAACTGAACCTTGGTTTCCTGAGTTTTGCTTCATTGGAATGCATCCTGCCCTCATCCACAGGGGAAGAAAGGTCACAACCCATCTCTGCATAGCACCTCCTCACATACCTATATGTTGCTAACAGGTCCCCTCTGAGTCTCCTCTTATCAAGGCTGAAAAGACCCAGCTCCCTCAGTCTCTCTTCATATGGCTTACCCTGCAAACCAGCCACTTGTGGCCCTTTGCTGCACCAATCCCAATCTTGCTACATCCCTCTTGTAATGAGGGTCCCAGAACTAAACATAATATTCCACCTGTGGGTGGACCAGAGTCATAGAGAGTGGCAGTAATACCGCTCTTGATCTAGAAGCTATGCTTCTGGCTATGCATCAAGTTCACCCTCTTGACTGCCATGTCACACTGCTGACTCATGTTTAGCCTGCAGTCGACCAGCACCCTAAGATACTTTTCACAAGTGCTGCTCTCCAGCCACTTGTCCCCTCACCTGTACTTAGGACACCTATTCCTATGCCCCAAGTGCAAGACCTGCACTTATCCACACTTAATGCCATCCTGTTGTCCCTGGCCCACTTCCATAGCCTGTCCATATCCTTTTGGATCCAGTGTACATGCACCTCAGTTGTGGCCACCGCCCCCATTTTAGTATCATTGGTGAATTTGATCAGCAGACTTATCACCCCCTCTTCCAGATCATTAATGAAAAGATTGAACAGAATCGGCCACAGGACAGAACCCTGGGGAGAAATTCGTAGGTCAGGCTGAGAGTATGTGAATAGCCAAAGTCACCCAGTTGGTTCCATGGCCCAGATCACCTGAGTCCCAGTCTCACACTCTTAACCACTTCACCACATTGGCACAGTGATTTTGCTGATTACAGTGATGCTGGACAATGCCTTCCAAGATCTCCATCATGGGAATGAACGAAAGTGAATTACATTTTTTTCTCCATTCTTAAAAAAAGAGAAAAAAAGCCTAAATTCCTCTCCCATATATGTTATTGTTTTGTAAATTCTTATAGAAATGAACACAAATGAAACTATCACCCCCACTGATTTAATGTATTCTGAGCATGGAAAAAAGGTGGGAACCCTAACTCAACAATACTTAAGCATGTAAGTCTTAGAACCAGATTATCAAATATTAGTTTTTTTCTCTCTCTTTCAAATATGTCCACGTTTTTTCCATCCCTTTTATGAAGAAATCTTGGCAAATTATCAGAAAACAACCTAAACAGAATCCTCACCTGTCCATACTCATGAGACAACTTGGAAGCAATTCCCCTGAGGCAAGCTGTTTTATATAATTCCCTTCATTAAAAGAACAAAAACAACACCCACATATCTAGCAGCCAACGAGATGTGCAGTGCTTTCTGCTCCAGGAGTAATATCTTTCTTCTTCTGAAAAATGAATTCATGTTGGAGACACACAAAAATAACGTATCACTTAAATCCGTACCCTTGTAACAAAAGAAAAGAATACTTTTGCCATGGCCAGTATTATAATGAACCATAATACAGTATCCAGATGTATAATGTTGAGCTTAATCCCTAATTGAAAAAGGAAATATTAAAGGCATAGATTTACTGTAAACGTCAAAAAGTAAACTTCCACGCTTGGCCAGCACTGAAGTCCTAATTTGTCCCTTCTTCCTGACTCTTATAGTGGACTTATTGAACCATGTGCACATGGAAACAAGAACAAGAAAGCATTTGGACATGCTTTCCCCATGAGCATCATTCCCAAAAGTTGCTAATGTTACTGCCTTGCAGGATTTGTCATGTCCTTTTTAGAACTTGTATATACAGAGAAGGGGAAGAAGGGGGCAAAATATTCCCTCCCACCCTCCCCAAGCCCCTTCCATTTATATATATATCCACACACACAGTGCTTTTTTTGTAAAAAAAAAAAAAAAAGTGCCAGAACTCGCGTCTTGGGGTCACACTTTTACACAATGGTCGCCGCCGGCAGTAAGCACTCAGCACACGACCACACAACCGATCCCATGCCGAGCAGCGCCCTCACAATCAGCGCTGACAATCAGCGCCGACACACAAGCAGCCCGCAGGCACTATGTTAATGATTTTTGCTGCTGACCTGCTATGTCCAACAGGACGATTCACAATCACTTGGAAAAATCTGTCAAAAAAAGGTGCCGGAACACTGGTGCGTTCTATGACAAAAAAAGCCCTCTGTGTGTGTGTGTATTTCCCATTCAATTTATATCCCGCCTACTACCTAGAGGTCTCAAGACAGCTCTTTTATGAATCTCTTTTTCAGTATGTTCAGTAGAGCCACTTTAATAAACACAGTAGATAATGTTACTTGTGGTGACTTCATTTGTACTTTAGAAACCCATGGAAATTTATGACATTTGTCACAACGCATCCCAGTGGATATATACAATTTCTGAAGCAGTGGCACTCCCCCACCTTTTTTTTTTTTTTGGCAATTGAAGCAGTATTTGAGAAGCTTACAGAGTGATAGAATAGCAATGAAAAGATTTCAGCACTAAAAGATCTGGCAAGATGGCAAATAAAATGAGCATCACCACTTTATCTCTGTGAATATTATGTGATGGCTATTCGTGGTGCTATAGACATCTATCTGTCAACATTTCCATTATCAGCCAGAATTTCCAGTAGCTTAAAAACAGGCATCAAAAATCAAGCTGAGAAAGTGCAGCTTAGACCTTTTCAAGTCATGTTACAAGCACTAGCCTAGCATTTAACTTTTATAACATTGCATGTGAGTGTCTATGTCTCTGAGGTGGAGAATAGCCATCTACTAGCAACTGAAGCTTGCTTAACTGTATCATCCATCATACATGAGATTTTGGGGTTGATATGTTACTCTCTTATTTTACAGTGAAAATTATAATCAATGAAAAAAGTCTCTTGAATCATACTGGAGACTGCAAACCCATTTCTCTCTAAACTCAGGGACTGCCAACTTGTAATATTAAATGGTTATGTTGGAAAAACTAGATTTCTAGTTTCATTAAATGTGTCACAGTAATACTTATTGGAATTTATATCATTAATAAAAATGCATGTTCAAAGGGCTTCACACATATTATCAGGAATCTCTTCATTATATCTATAAGGTATTCTTTATCCGCATATTGCAGAAAAAACTGAGAAAGCATGCCTAGCACAATATAGCCATTAGGTTGTCAACTGGAACCAGTTGCTGGGGACATATATCATCAGGATAGAACAAACTCTCTAGGCTTCTGGACTATTTCCAAACAAAAATTAAAGTGCTGATGCTGACCTCTGAAACCCTGCATGTGGCTCAGGGCACATGTACATGAAGGAACATCTGAGCTGAGGTCACCTTTGAAAGCTTTCTTCCAGGTCTTCCTATGATCACTATCATTATCATAATCATCATCAGCATCTTTATATCATCCCACAGCAGAAGATCTCTGGGTGGTTTACAACAGTCCATAAAATATATATTAAAATACACATATTTATACAATACAAATATTAAAATACAAACATATGTGAAAATACTATAAAACATATGAAGTCAAAAATACATCACAAGTTTAAGAATTTAAAACAGTTGAAACCAAACAATACCAAAGAGATACTTAGCAAAGCAGCCAGAAATGGCATCCCTTCAAGCCCCTGGATACCCAAATATGTCTTTCAAAGATTCACCATAGAGGACCATCTTAACCTGCTGCTGAAAGGGTGACAAATTTGGCACCAGTCAGGCTGCAGTGGGGAGGTTATTCCATATGTAAGGGGCCACCACAGAGATAGCTCTCACCTTGTTGCCATTCTCCACACTGCCCTTGGAGCTGGCACTCAGACAAAGAACCCACAGGATAAGTGTAGTACCTGAGTAATTGTGGTTGGAAGAATTGCTCTGACAGGTATTGCAGTCTGAGAACCCTTTTGGTGGTAGGGCCCTTTTATGGAATCTTCTCCCCAGAGGGCTGCCTGGTGCTAACACCGCATTTTGCTTTTAAAGTGGTATTATTTTTCATGCAAGGAAAACACATACATACAGTCTTTTCAATGTATTTTAAATTATTACTTTGCTTGTTATTATTTTATTTCTGTAAACCATATTGTGCAAAACTAAATGCAGTATCAAATATATTATTTTTTCTATTAATTTTGGTTGCACAGACTGCTTATTTGCATTACGCCATCACCACATCCCATGATTTACTACCACTGTACTCTGACATGAAATTGAAAAACCCAAGCAGTTATGATATAAAGCATACATTCTTTTCTATTACTTGTCCAAAACATCTGAAAGTTCTCACTTATGTCCTTCCTTAAAATACAAGTGTGGCACATTAAATAAGAGAAATCCACCCTTTATCTCCAAGCATAGAGTTCTATGGTGTAAGTGAGGTGCCCACAGAGAGAGCCAAAAGTTAGGGTGGCCACATGAGGAACTTCCATTGGGCAGTTTTGGCTCATGGAATGGACGCTGCCATTACAGCTCTGTTGTAAAAAAAAAATCTTATTGATCTCTATGAATAAGAATCTTTCCTCCTAAAACCATTAAATCAATGGCTGAGTTCATACAACACAACAGCTCATCATGGGTGATAAACTAGTTGGCACATCATGCAAAACCTAGACTAATTGTTTGAGGAGAAGAAGCCACCCTGACAATCCATAGCTATTTCTACAATGGGTTATCATGTCGTAGGTGACTGTCCCCATCATGGGTACAGGGAACCAGCCTGCAGCTTATTTGGAAAGAACGTGAATTGCACACCCCCAGAACAAGATGGGTGTGTGTGTGTGTGTGAAGGGGTGATACTTAGAAAGTTGCAGAATGAACATCTAAGGTAAAGTATACGGATTTTCTGATTTTCCTGTGCCATTTCAATTAATTTGATGCTGAGAGACATGGGATGATCACCACAGTGAACTAATGAATACTGCGAAAGAAGGCTCTTCCTGTTAGGAGCCATACTTGATGAGCCAAGCTCTGAAGAGAATGCACAAATACAAAAATATTTTTAATGAGGTCTGACATAATCAATGTTTATGCAATTACAAAGGTAGCCAAAGATGCAAAAGGGAATTATTATTTTTTCTCTCTCATACACAGTGCTAGAACTCAAGATTATCTAATGACATTAATTCATAGTCCCATCAGGAAAAAAGAAATGAAAGTACTTATTCATGCAACATTGGGGGTGGATGGAGATATAATGGCCATGTGCTTATATGGCTTTTAGAAAGTATTAGACAATTTAATGAATGACAGGTCTAGTAGCAATCATTAGCTACAATGGAGAAGTCGAGCTTCCAAATCCAATAGCAATGTCCTTCTGATCATGAGATGTAAAGGACAAATAAAAACAAAACCTTTGATTTTTAGGCACTGATTGTGAACATCAGTTGATCACTGTTGCAGATAGAACGATGTATTAGATGGATGTCTCGCAAAACAATTCTTGGGTTTTTGCTTGAGAGAAAGAAAGAGAATCAGGATAATAAACAGTGATAAGAGCCTTCCATACCCAGGGACCTGACGGATGTGCAGGGCAGCAATTACAATTCCAAGTCCAACACATCTGGAGGGTATGAGGTGGGAGAATACTGATCTATAGGGAGCTGTAAAAATAGAATAGAAACTGATATGGTTAGGTTATTCACCAGGCCAGGGGTACTGAAACACTGGCAAGGTGGAAATATATAACACAGCTTTTTCTACACCCTCCAGCCTTGGAGCTAGTAATATAAAATTTTAAGTGCAAGTGCTCATCATAGCAGTCCTAATAGCTATGCCACCTCCTTGAAAATTCAAACAGTTGAGCAGCTGTGTGAAAACAGTTCTAGCAATTTTCATCAAGATGGTCTTCTGTAAAGTTAATGACTCTCCTTTGCCCATTGGGAACACTGCCCTCCAAGCTACTAGCTTCGAGTGTGAAAGAACTGTAAAAATGTAAGATTCATGCTAGGTCAGCCAATAGTCCATCTAGTCTAGCATTCAGTTTGCACAATGGCCACATCAGCTGCCCCCAGGATCCCATGAGCCAGAAATGAGCGCAACAGTGCACGCTCACCCAAGTTCCCCAGCAACTGGTAGATATGGCATGCTATCTCTGACCTGGTGTGTCTATATAGCTGTCGGAACTAGTAGTCATTGGTAGCTTCCTCTTCCAGGAATTGTTCTCCTTTTAAAGCCATCAAAATTGATGGCTGCCACTACATCTTGTAAAAGTGAATGCCACTTTTTAACTCTGTGCTACTAGCAACATAAATTTGACTTCTGAGACCTCAAAGCTACATTTCTCAGGTCGCAGGGACCTACAGGAACCATGACCAATGATGCCACCCCAGCACTATGTATAAAGCTATCTAGATGGCATTTGTTATACACAATCTTTGCACCAGGGAAACAATTTACCATCCAATCTGCATGCTTGTCTCAAACTGAGCCACCTACATGTTCAATGATTTAATGATTTAATTTCTCACTACCACAGTCCCCTCACCCCTTGGACAAATGGATATCTGCTTGTCTTAAAAGTAACAGGTCCCTTCCAAGGAAACTTGGAATGATAATCTCTTTCTCTGAGACTCCCATTTTACATGACAGCAGAGGAACAGTCAACCCAGGAATTGCCTCTGTTGGAACGTAAGTTGTCTCCTCAAAGTAAGGAGCTTATTAAACCAAGCACAGATCACAACTTCTGCCCAGCGGACACAGTTATACAAACACTGATGTTGTTTAACTGATGTTACTTTTAAAAACTTTTTAACTAGGAGAAGCTGCAGCATATACATTTAGCAAGAAATGTATAATTTACAGTTTACAGTTACTTACTATGAGAAGGGATGACAGTGTGTTTTGCTCTGGCCTTTGACACTGGGACTGAGATGTATTATCCCTGCTACACACTTGGACAGCTGGCTCCCTCACAAGCCTTAGTAGGTTGGTTCAAGTGCTGCTACAACAAGTCTAAATTAATGATCTTGTTTGAAAAGCCAAGATGGCTAGAGCTGGTTTTCACTAGCTTCCAGTGAATGAGAATGCATGTGAATTGGAGAAGTTCTACTCAGTGGAAAACAGATCAGTCAATTGGTCAAAGAAAGAGACAGCAAACACAGTATAGGTGATTTCTGAAGGGCTGTGGTTTGGGAAGGGAGTTCCTTTGTGTGTGCGTGCATGTAAGATATCACCTGAACTCTCAACGTTAGGATGGCTCCAATTCTGAGCTTTATTTTGTGAGCTTCTCAAAAAGCCCTAAAAACCAGAGCCTACACCAAGCTCAGATTGAAGCTTGCATTCACTGTTTGTGTCTAAGCAGATTCTTCCTGTCAGCACCAGGGCAAAAACAGCACAGATCTATGGTTAGAACTCCAAGACCAGCAGTGCTGGTGAGGAACATAGGTCAAGAGGGCCAAAGGCGACATCCAGATACAAACTGAGATCAGATACTAGCAAAGTGATACTGGGTCAGAGGCAAGGACAAGTCCAGAGGCATGCTGAGGTCAGATAACAGCAAGACATGGTCAAAGAAGATGAGGAACAGGTACTTGGCAAAGTTAGATCATGCTGGAGGCAAGGGCAAAGACAAAAGCAGGCAGGAGTCAAAGCACAACCAGAGCCAAGCCGCACAGTGCAGCCACCATGAAAGCCCATGTTGCTGTGGCGAAACTGGACAGCACATGAAATCCCTTTATAGAGCCTTCCAGAGCTTGCAGCTGTGCTGAATGATGCACAGGGCCTTATCCTTACAGGCACCGACATGTCTGATCCTAGTCTTGCAAGTACTTGCAGAGTGAATTGCAGGGTAAATCCTGCTGTACATCACCACGGGAGCTGGGTCAAGGCTTCAAATTCTGACATTTGCACTAGCAAGGCCTATCTAGTGGCTTTTGTCAATATAGAACCGTTGCTTTTCTTTCCCCTTTCTACTCTTGGGTTTATCTTTAATTCCTGCTAGGTTCCCTGCTACCTTTGCATTTAGCACTCAGCTGTAAGTTTGCAAAGGGCTCTCCTTCTGGAATGTTCTCCTCTTTGCTGTGTCCCTGTTTGGTTTCAGCTGAGAATATGTGTGTTTTAGATGATTACCTGGAATGATGTAGATGTGGCTGCAGATAGTGATGGGGATCAGCAAATGGCACAACTTCTCTGCATGCAGTTGCTTAATGTGCTTGTGTGCTGATATTTTGTCACTGGAGCTAAGATCCTTCATCACTGGGATTCTTGCACTTGGAATGCTGTAGCTAAGCTCAGAGGGAACGAAGAATTCTGAGAGGGGAATGGCAGATAAGGTCAGGATCACTTTCACCCACCACTGCATTGCCAGAAACCTTGTCTCCATTACATCGCTGCCTGGAACTCTGTCACAGGGCTGGGATTGCTCGCCTTCAGCACCAGATGTTTTGGGTGTCTTTTGAGATTATTCTTGGTTGGGATGACGGAGAATTACTGCTACTGGTACTACTAATACCATGATGGGCTGGATCCAGTCTTAATCGTACTTAGGGTGGGTCTATTGCAATCAATGAGAATAAAGTCCCACTGATTACTGCGCATCTACTCTAAGAATGAGTAGCCTAATCCAACCACAAGTGTCTTATGTGGAAACTGGAGCTCAAAATTAACACATTGATTAGCTGGGCCTCCTAGAAAGTATGACATCTAAAATTACCTTCATTTAATTTTCCAGCTTGCCCCCAGAGGCTCTATTAGCACTTTTAGAAACTGCATTTAATTTTTTTAAAATAACATGATACATGTAGTTATTTATTTACTAATTATCTTCTTTACAAGGAGTAATGGCCTTCTGTTTTCAGAATTTTCTATTAACCTCACCTGATGTGAGGAATTAGGCCTTTTCCCAAATCCAGTGCTAATATGGGAGTTCAGGGCACAGGAATCTGGCTGCTTACTTGGCTCAAAATGAGAATACAAAATGCAGCTTTTATCAGTGGTCTGTGTGCACTGCAGCAAAAAAAAAAAGTTTTATTTATTAAGTATGCTGCTTTTTTAATGTGTGAATATAGTCAAGAGAAAAAAAGGACGACAAGAACTGTGGCACATTAAATACTGACACAACAAAATGGAAACAAACACTTCTTGGTTTTTATTGCTTTTTAATTAGTGCCTATGGGAAGATAGACTGCTACCCTAGTGCCATTTATACTGATACTATCCGAAACATTGATGTGCAAAATTACTCTCATACCTCCCACCATCTTCCATAGCCGCAGAGCAGACATAAATAAATAACTAATGGAAACGCTAGAAAACAGAATCTGTCATTTCTCTTTTGCTGTGGTATAGACACACAGAGAGGGAAGATCGACTGAGAGCAAGATGAAGGAGTGGGGAGGAGAAAAAAGTACTGGATAGTTTTCC
The DNA here is from genome assembly GCF_004798865.1 of Varanus komodoensis. Taxonomy (NCBI): domain Eukaryota; kingdom Metazoa; phylum Chordata; class Lepidosauria; order Squamata; family Varanidae; genus Varanus; species Varanus komodoensis. Next base: position 33,211,665 of record NW_025335268.1, on the reverse strand, counting down.
TCCAACAACTGATTTATGAAATGGTTATTTGATGTTTCATGCAAGATATGTAACATATTTTATTGGATATAAGGTTGGATGGATTCTGAAACATGAGTTTTTGGAAAATGCAAAAGGGATTCTGTTAAAAGTATAAGGATGGTGGTTACTTTTTCTTTTTTTAAGTGTGTAGCCCTCATAGTTGCAAAGATAGCTTTCAAAATCTGACAGCAGCAGCAATATAAAGCAAAAGGAACAGAAGAAGAATGCTAGTTCTAATGCTAGTATTAGCATTTAAAGCCCTAAATGGCTGAAGGAATGCCTCATTCCTTAAGTACCTACCCAGAACCTAAGATCATCTTCTGCGATTCTTCCCTGGGAGACATCTCCAGAGGAGGAGGAGGCCAAAGCAGGAGTAGAGCCTTTTCAGTTGTGGCAACCCGACTCTGGGATGGGCTTCCCAAAGAGATGCACCTGGTGCCTACTCTCTACTCTTTTCAGCACCAGGTGAAAACCTTTTTTATTTGCCCAGTATTTTAATAATTAACTTTTAATCTTAGTCTTTATACTGTAATGTCTGTACTACTGCTATACCTCTGTACCTCTCTGAGTGCAACTACTGTGGTTCTATTGGTTTTACTATTCTTTTTTATTATTATTCTTTTTATTTATATGTTTTAAACTTTTTGTTAACCACCCAGAGTGCCTTGGACAGTCAGAAAATGCAATAAATAAACAAACAAGTAAAATAAATCAAAATAAGTTCCCTTCTTCAGCTGTTTATATATATTTCCTGCAATGTGCCATATTTGTAGAGAATGGTATCAAAGTAAGACTACTGCAGGATACATACAAAATACCTCTGTTTATCACTTGTTACACTTCTGAAAGAAAGCCCCTGCAGTTGTATCCAATATGGCCTTGAACAAATTGGCACACACATGGTAGAATATGCTAGCATGCCTATGTATTCAGAATTTGGTGACTTTCTCACACTGATCTGAGGTCTAAGAGATTAATGGAAAGACTCCTCTTAGACTCCTATATCCAATTTATATGCTGCCAAATCAGTCCTATGAGTAGCATATAGGTAAGCATTTTTGATGGCCATCTGTTCCACACTTCTTGTTTGTGCCATTCCCTTCAGAGGCTGGTGGTAATGTGCAAGAGGACTTCCACAGTGGCAGTGCTCCTTGAGACGTTAGGTCATTTCCCCTCTTACCTCTGTTGTGCTACCAGTGAAAGGTATTTCTTTGTAAGGAGGCATTGGATTCTGTGCTTGCTTTATGTCATTACTATTTGTTTTGGTTCATTGTGTTTTTACAGTTCCTGTTGCTTTCAGCTTTATGCAAATACAGTTTAACAATTGATTGGAGTTGTTATGCTTTTATACTTTGTAAGCTACTTGGGGTAACACCTCTTTTGGAGGGGAAAAGCAGAATATAAACTTGGTTAAAAAGCCATCCAACTTTCAACACAAAAGTACAGGTGGGCCTAGCAAATAAGGTGCAGCACTTTTAGGAGTGATATATGCTACATATGACACACAAGGTCTAGGGGGAGAGGGGGATAAAGAAACAACCTTTAACAGATGCACTTTGAGAAATTTACCACTTTACTACCAATTTACCACTGAATGTGATTTAGTAGTTCACCTCTCATTCCCAAAGGTAAAGATCACTACTGACAACAGAAAGGCTAAATTAAACTAAGAGATTTGGGGAAGGTAACTGAATCTGTGTCATTAAAGCTACTTCTTACTCACGTTTGTAATGAGGTTCACTGCAAGAAAACAAACAAAATAACCAGGTGGCAAAACCCACATCTAAGAATCCCCCATCATGGATCCTGAAATACAGTTCTTTATTAAACTGCATTAAACCTGAAGAATCTAATCAAACATGAGCCAACGGACTGATGAAAATCACATTTTTTGGCTTCTTAGGTGTGGGATTTGCTACCATGTTTGCAGTGGTAAGTATGAATTACATTCCTGATGGGACCCACACATCACCTGAATATGCAATCCATCCAAGGGAAGGCATAGCAGGAGCCAGAAAGACTCAAGGAATAATCAATACAACTATTGAAAATAAAATGGCAAGATGAAGAAACTCAGAACAGCCTTTTTTAAGTGGCTGTGGGATTGTGGAAAGTGCAGTCTATCACATCTGCAGTCCACCAGGTTGGAGGAAGCAAGGAGGAGCAGGGCTACCCTCAACCTATTGGGAAAGAAAGGTGGACAACTCCAGAGTGTTCCCCTGAAGAGGGAGTCAGCCACATCAGTCAAGATCCTTAGACAGCTCATTTTGATGTTCCTGGGCAGGCACAGCAGCCTGCTACAGAATGCCAACCGGACACATGCACATGCATTCCTTATTAAATTATTGAGGGGAAGGTTTGTTTTGTGAAGGTTTGTTTCTTATTGTAATAATAATATAAAAGATGTATGGGGAAGTTTTCAACTTTTGACAGTTTGTTAGTAGAGTTCTAACCTTGTATAATGGCAAATGGCTAAGATACAATAAACTTATGGGTATGTGCTTATGATTATGCACCACAGCTTAACTTTACAAGCTTTTGCCTAGTGTGAGTACACTGGAACAAATTTACTCATGAACAAACTTTGTCCCTCATTGCACCTCTTGTCCTTTAATTATTCCCATATTCTATGCACATGCTTGCTAAAACTATGTGAAGAAGCACAGAACAAAATCCACTTAAATTAAAGGCAGCAAAAAAGGTAATGATGTAGATACACCTGCTAAGACTGGGAATTTTTTCTCCCTTGCGAAAAAACTGCCTGTCAATAGACAAAGTGCTTCTTCATCCTGTTGCATGGCAACCTCTGTAGACTCCAGAGGAAACTGTAAAGATTACCAGAATGTATTCTTTACAGAATCCATTGTCTATTACCCATAGATGAAGATCTGTAGGATGGTTACTTTGCTTCTGAGAACTGCCTTTGGATCAAAGGTAGGTGATCTGGTGAAGTTTAAATAATATGGTCTACCATACTGATTCCAGTAGCATCACTGCTAGTATGGGAGCAAAAACCAACGGACAGTCATATATGAAAAACTGGTATAGCTGCTCGTTGCTTTTTTCTCACTTCAAAACATTTTATTTATTGCACCTTTAAACTACATTTTATTTATTGCACTTTTAAATAACCCAGGTTTTCTAGATGGTGTACAATACATTAAAAACATAAAATACTGACAGTACAATGAATTAAATATCATATAATAAACCCAAGGTAAAGCCAGCAATGAAGAATAAAAATGCAGCAGCACATAAAATCAAACTGAAGCCCACAGCAAATTAAAAGTGCTGTGTAAAGCATTAAAATTCCTGGACAAATAAAAAGGTCTTAATCTAGTCCTGAAAAGGCCATAACATAGGCCCCAGGAGAGCTTTCTGGAGAGAGTACCCACCTCACCATGTTTGTTGGGCCCCATGGAGGTGTAGGGACTGAGAAGATGACCTCAGGGGCCAGGCAGGTAGATATGAGATCCTCCTTCAAGTAACCTGGAACTAGTTAAATGGTTAAAACCAGCACGTCAATTTTCAGATGGCAAAGCATTCACACCATATCAGCCAGTCCCAGTTAGCAGTCTTGCTGCCCTATTTTGATTCTTAAGCACTGTCAAGGTTGATTAGGCCACCTGAAGATAAAGCACTTGTGAAACAGAGTGGAAAATGAAAATTATCTCCAATTCCCTTGTCACTTTTTAGGCTATGTTTTTACTTATTTTTTTTACTGTTCTACTACTAGAATTGGCAACCATATGGCTAGAAGAGAGGGAAACTGTGACTAAGTGAAAGACTCACAGTCTCAACAATCTGCACTTGCAAATGAACAAATCCATATGGGCTTTGTTTTTAGGTCAAACCCAGCCACCGTAACACTCTGTATTTTTGTAGGAGATGTTCATTTGGAAAGTAATCATGTTCATACTTGCAGCTTGACTATGGTGACAGTATTAAAGCAATCACCAGTTATTAAACACTGAGCCTTCACAGTTAATCCAACAGGCAAGGTTCCCTCTAAATTTTTTCCTAGCTATCAAAAGGTCCTTCTATGCATGCATCCGGCTTTCTCATTTGAGGGCAAACATTGCATGATTGGAACAAACTGCTCCAAATGTTACTGTTTTCTCAACACAGGGTCACAGAAGTAAACATGTGACTTTTGCAACACCCTAGTGGTAGCACTTCTTTTTCTCCAAAGACAATGTTTTTTTTCTGGGGAGCAATACTGATGGCGGGCTTACCAATCCGTGTTCTCACAATGAAAAATACTATGCAAGTATTATAAAAAAAAGCACTGATTCATTTGAATATCAGCAAAAGTAAGCAGTAAAGATGTCCTGGGTGATGGTTAGTTGGAAAAAGGAGGGATATTCCCCAACCCCCATTCTAAAAATAGGAAGAGTGCTATTCTTTCCCTTTCTTTTTGCTGATTGTGCATTGCCTCAGAATTTGAAAGGTGAAGTAACTTTATAGGCCATTTATATTTCTTTTCCATTTCTGGGGTTGGCCCCAGTGGTAGGCACTGCTGCTCCTGCCAAGGCCTGCAGCCCAGCAGCAGCCTTGCAGCAATCTCTTGGCCCCCTTGATCGTACTCATTGTTGCCAGGTGAACCTGCCTTGTTTGAGCAGGCACTCTGGAGCAACATCTTTCACTGCTCTTGCACTCCCCTGCTGAACACTTGGTAGTTAAGTCCAAGTGAATGAGCAATGGGGGACAGAAATGAAGAGGTGCCTGGCCCATGCAGCGGGAAGCTCCTACTGAAACCAACTTGTCCAATGGCATCCCAAAACCTGGATCCAGTCCAGGCTGTGTCCTTTCATTAAGTGAGTCAATTCTCACTCATTTCCCATTGGTGCAAAGCCTCCTCATTACTTGTCATATTGTTAAATATTGTCAGACTATGATGTTACAGTGTCAGATAATGCAATTCTGTGGTGTAACTAGTTGTCTTTCTGGTGAATTTTACCTTCTGACAATCCCAGGGTATTTCTCTTTGGATTCCCCTTCATAATTGACAATATCCTTCCATGACACAGACCATTTACGCATCAAAGCAATAAACAAGCCACCTTGGAATAATAAGGTGGATTCTGATGGAATCATTAGCCAGTGTGTCTCCAATACACACTGTTGGCATACCATCTGTATTCTACAGTCTCCTACTCATTCAACTAAGTGGGTAAGGACTAATTTTTTTCTTAACATATATGGCTGTCACTTTTTGTTATCTTCAGACAACACTAAGCTGCTCAGTTGACTTTGTAATATAAGATCTCTCAGGAAGAAGACTGTGGACACAGCAGAATTTCATAGAGAGAATGTAAGAACATAAAGAAAAACCAGGCTGGATCAGAACAATGGTCTCTCCAGTCCAGCGCTGCATTCACATGGGTGCCAAACCACTATTCACAGCACCCCTCAAGTGTTCCCTCCTGCCCAAGCTCCCAGCAACTGGTGTATGCAGCCATTGACAGCCTTCTCTTCCATATATTTTGTCTAATTCTCCTTCAAAGACATCCAAATTGGTGGCCATCATTACTTCCTGTGGCACTGAATTCCACAGGAAATTCTGTGTGCATAGAAAATAAAAGTTTACATAGAAAATTCTCCAGTGGGGTCGGGGGTGGGTGCTTCTGAGAAATGGAAGCATTTCTTAAAAGCCTTATTTAATGAATATTTATATAATAATATATTATTTATAGGAGCATAACATAGACAAAAATACAACATTGGTAATGGTAACAAGGCAAAGCATCTCAGAAATCTTCTGAGCGCAATATCAAATACTGCCACTGAACCTCTGCCAGTTCCATTGTCTCCGAGGGACTTACAGCAAGAACAACAGAATCTAGTGCTTTGGAGAGCAATCTTGGAAATGAACAAAAAGACTTATTTCTGAAAATAGACAGGTCTAGAGGAACATAAGAAGAGCCCTGCTGTGTTTGACCAAGAATCCATTTTGTTCACACAATGGCCAACCAGAGAACAGAGGCTGATTTTAGGGATATATTACATAGTTTTGTGAGAAAGCCCACAATTTCACATCTGAGATTTTTAAAAGAAATCTACAATGAATACAATCAGGGACTGGTGATTTGTTACCTTCCAATCTGTTAATACAATTGAGAGTTTGATGTTTTGTTGCAACCATTACCTGACTCAGTTCCTCAGTGTCTTTTCCTGAGGACATCAAGTTTAGGAACAGGTATCTGTTCTGCAGTGAAGATACTCTGCAATCTCATTAGCATCTTTTAGTTGTTCTTTAAATTTGTTTAGGTCTTTTTTTGTTTAGTTCTCCTTTAAACCCAACAGCCTCCCTATCTTTGCTGTTTCTGATATATTGGCCCTATGGTTCTTAAGGGGCCTTCATCTGATGTAATTTAATCAGAAATCTTATCCAAATGTAGTTTTCATCCCATGGCAGAAAAGAGGAGTCAAGAAGAGGTCAGATGGTGTCATCCTAAAATCTCTTGGCGCTCTCGCTCATATTTATATGCTGAATTTTCATGAACTTTCTAATAATTGAAAAGTGCTGTTGGACATTATCTACTATGAATGACCCCTTTAAGCTTCAGGTTATCCCTTTTTCCATCAACATGTTCAAACAATAAAGTGCCACATTCAAGACTTTTGAACTTATATTATACAGGAGGTTCTTTTTGATCTGCAGTATCTCTGGACTAATGTGACTATTAACTGCTCTGAACTCAAGTACTCCTAAAAATATTCCCACACCATTATTTATTTCAGCATCACAGGCAGATGTATTAACTATGTGATCTATAGTAGACAAGTTCGTCCACAGACTTCTTTCATAGTGATTCTAACCAAGGTAGGAAATGACGTAGTGAATGATTGAACACTTCCAAAGCCCTGATGGTTTCTTTTAATCCCAGGGTAGAAGAAGGATGCTCTTTCTCATTTTGGTTCATCTAATATTTTGTTTTTATTTCCCAAATTGATTTTAATAGCAGAAAATTAACCATGTCCATTGTAAACCTGCATAGCCAAAAGATCTAACCATGGATCTTCTCAGATCCATGAGAAGTAACTTTGGCCTCACTGGATCCTAGGCTACCTTTGAGCAATACCAGGAATGCCTCCTTTGGGGCCTACACTAGACTTAAATGGAACATAGATCCAGGGGAAGGGTGGGGGTTGGAACAGTCTTTTTTAACTCTAGAAGACTTCAGGATCAGAGTTCCAGAATATTCCCACTTCAGGTTAGTAAGGACATTTGTCCTCCCTTTGGAGCCATTTTTTAAAATGGGCAAATAAAAGGCAAAAAGATAAATTCACCATCTCATTACTTGCTCTGTCCAATGAGAGCTAGTAGAAAACTTGGAACTGGCAGACGGACCACCATATCACTGCCTCATTCCATTTAGGATCACTCAATAAATATCTGATGAATTAAAATTGACTCAAGTATAATAGAAATTATGTGAGAAATTTACTATTCTACACAAAGGGACTGAAAAGGTCATGAACCAATTTTTAAGCAATCCAAACAAAATGTATGGTACCTTGGTCATGTGTAGAGTTAACAGAAAAATTTCTCATCTTAGCTTACTTTTAATTAGCTTGGCTGCACAAATACAGTACAACATGCCTAGCTTGCTATAACATTAAGTAAATAATACTGAGTACATGTCAGAAATGATCATGAGGTCAAAACTTACAAGCATATTAAGGGTGAGGCAAAAGCCTGTCCCTATACAAAACATTGTTTTGAAACAGCTTTTAATTTACTTTACTGGTAATGATTCCACTCATCAATAGCTCACTGTGCCAAAACTTTTTCTCTTTCTCTTTCTCCACACACAGACACACGCACACACACATATCAAATGAAAAGTTAAGGAATGTGTATAGCACTGATGAATAAAAAGTTCTTGCTTTTTTGGGAAAGGAAAAAAACACAGATACTGCCTCTCGCAAACAGCAATAAATATAGAATGGATAATTCTAGCATGGATAATTCTAGAATGGGAAAACACCTTACCAGTAAATAATTTTAACAGGATTTTCCTGTTTTCCTTCATCTGTGGGTGATGAAAGAATGCAACCATGATCAGTATTATTATTAGGAGCATGTAGAAATAATTAAACTCAGCACTGGATACAACTCCTGCTTGGTCAGAGTGATCGTACACAATAAAAGTCTGCAGTCTGGTTTATAACAAAATAAATACAGAGTTTCCATATCAGCCCTGTTTAATTGATATCACTCAGATATAGTTGCCATACACAATTCTGCTGCACAAAACTGTCCACACCTGTGCACTGTTGATTCCGGGATTACCTTCCCCACTATGCCTAGATTCGTTTTATGCATCCTAAGGTGTTTATCTTAACTCCTGAAAATGAGGCTATGTAGCCGAGGCTATGTAGCCAGGGGACGGCGTATAAAAACTTTAAGTAAGTAAGTAAGTAAGTAAGTAAGTAAGTAAGTAAGTAAGTAAATAAATAAATGCAGTCAAAACTGGGACCATCAGAATCAGCTTAAGCTTTTCAGACATGACATGGGTGTACAATGAATACAGGGATGGCACTGTTGTGGTGGTCCTTGCCCTTGCTCTTCATCTGTTCATCAGACAACCTGAACAAGACAGCTGAGTATACAGTTACACAAATTGTGAGGGTACTTGTGGATTTCAACTGGTTCACATATCTAAGTGGTATGGAACACAGCTATCCTTTAGTTTTCACACTTCATGAAATTTGACAATATAATTCTCAGTACAAAGAGCACACCTAAACACATATTTAGGTTAAAATGTGTACAAAATGCAAGTTTTAGGGTAAAATGTACAGGAAAAAGTTGTGCATTTGTTTAAAAAGTTTAAAATAATGCATATTTTATGTAGTTTTCTAATTGCAGGTTGATGCAGAAATTGAACAGAACCATCTATCAATGAATGTATGCTAAACTGACATGCAGTGCAGTCCTATAAATGAGTTTGGGAACTACTTCTTCATACACTCCGGACGATTGCTTTGACTATTGTTTTTCTACTAAATGTTTTTAGATATGTGATTATTGCTCAATTTATAGTACCAATCAGTTCAAAACATCTCATTTTAATTTGGCTTTACCCTATGGCTAGTTCCATACAAATTTATTAAATATCAACAGGTGTGAATTCTAGCAGTCTGCTATTAACATCTCAGTATGGTTGTAATTTCCGCTAGAGGAGTTTAGAACAGCAGATGATGAATCCTTTCCTAACAATGATGTCACGTAATTTTCTCAGTTTTACTTCAGGCTTGAGTGTTGCTTCATCATCCTTGAAAATCTTCAAGCATACTACTCTCCAAAATTCTTTCAAAACAGCTGGCCACACCACAAGGCAAGAGGGGCTATGCCGATACATGCTTGTACTGATTTACAGGGATTAATCCAAGCTGCACTGTATGTAAATAGTTTATTTTAATTCTACTCCCACTGTTATTAAAATTTGTCCTATAATGAAGGCATAGTCATAATTAACATGCCAATTCCCTTTAAAAATAACCTAAAATAGATTTTCTGTGCATAAAACTATCTGAAAGGGTGAAGAACTGTAGCCCTCCAAATGTTTTGGCCTACAACTTCCAAGGTAGCATACCCAATGGTGAAGGATAACATGAGTTGTAGGTCAAAACATCTGGAGAGCAAAAAGCTACACACCTCTGAAAGTTAATGAAATATCATTATGTCCACGGAGAGAGCAAATTTGAAAATTAGTTTGCCATAGATCACAGGTATCTCAACAACAACTGGCACACTACATTTTCGAAACATGTAAACATTAAGCCACAGCTTTAAGTTACTTTGTTTTTAAATGCTTCTAATGAATTGTTTTCTCTTGTGTGTTTTAATCCCATACCATTCACCCCCCCTGAATTTATTTGGATGTGGAGTGATATAGAAAAAGTGTAAATATTATTTTCTAACAAGCAGAAAAAATATTATTTCATGAGATCCACCTCAAACTTTTTTCCTTATTGCCAAACAGTAGGCATGTCACAACCAGGCACTAATTCTTAAACTAAGTGTTGAGGTAATGAACTTATTTTCCTGGTCTCCAAGATCACTGCAGCTGGTAACTGCAGCCAAGACATTAAAAGATGCTTGCTGCTTGGGAGGAAAGCTATGGCAAATCTAGACAGCATACCAGAAAGCAGAGACATCACCTTGCCAACAAAAGTTCGTATACTCAAAGCTATGGTTTTCCCAGTGGTAACGTATGGTTGTGAGACTTGGACCATAAGGAAAGCTGAGTGCTGAATAACTGATGCTTTTGAATCGTAGTGTTGGAAGAAGTCTTTTGTGAGTCCCTTGGACTACAAAGAGATCAAATCAGTCAATAAAGGAAATCAACCTTGACTGTTCTTTAGAAGGACATACTGAAGCTGAAATACTTAGGCCACCTAATGAGAAGGAAGGACTCATTGGACAAGACCATGGGGCTGGGAACAATTGATGACAAAAGAAGATGGGGATGGCAGAGGATGAGGTAGCTAGATGAAGTCACTGGTGCAGTGGGCATGGGGTTGGGTGAATTCCTGGAAACGGTGGACAACAGGAAAGCCTGGTGTGCTGTGCTCCATGGGGTCACGAACAGTTGGGCATGACTTTGCGACTGAACAAGACAAGAAATGAACTTACACATTCCCCACACACATCTTGTATGACACCCATCTGCATCTACCTTGCTTTTATTTCCCTGCTAGAAAGCATACCCTGGCTTGTCAAGTATTACTTGAATCTCTGAGAGACAGTGTGGTATAGTGGCTTATAGTGCAGGGCCAGGACTCAAATGATCTGGCTTTTAGTCCCACTTGGTCATGGAGCCAACTGGGCGACTTTGGGCCAGTCTCAGCCCAACCTACCTCACAGGGTTGTTGTTGTAGAGATAAGATTGAGAGCAGAAAAAGAATTATGTAAGCCACTTTGAGTGCACTCTAGAGAAAAAGCAGGATATAGATCTAATAAATAGAGAAATCTCTTACATGGTAGGATCCTTGAGACCCTGAATAAGGATAAATGTAGAATTCAGCCATGCTGAACATGACCTTTCTGATTGAAAAGGAAAGGCTCAAAAGGCAGATAGGTGGGGGATGCTGATAACTGATATAGCACCAGCAAGCAAAGATAGGCAGCAGCCCCAAGGAGATTACAATTTTGTTCAATCCCTTTCTAGTAAAGTTGCCCTCTCTCTCTTTTCCCCTATCCCCACCAGCAGGATTCCTGTGCTATTTAATTGATGCTAATTATCATGCAGGTAAAACTTAGTTTGGCATGAAAATGAACTGATGGGGAAAGCTCCACCTGCTAAATTTCTGCATATTGAACATAACTACTGAAAAAACCAAGAATCTTGCCAAGTTAGGAGCTAGAATTTCTAGCAACAAGATGGTGGACAGTAGGTTATCGGGCAGAGTTTTTTAGCACTCAACATGATAGCTCAGAGGGAATCAATATAATTGGCACTTAGCACAGAAAGAAGGAGGTTCTTTTTCATTTTAGGTTTATTGTCAATGAAAATGAAATAGGCTTTGGAACAATGATCTCATATTTTGGTAGCATTTCAAACTTCCAGGAGGAAAAGGCTACATACACATCGTTGTTTTTGGCATTGCATTTTTAATTTATTTTCTTTAACTAGTCAGTCATCTGGCTCTGCTATGCCTTTTCCCTCAAGAAAATAAAATCTGCAAGTAAATTAGCTACTTTAATTTTTATTCACTTCCCTTTTGACAATTCCAATCCATGCTGAAGAAACTGGTTTGCAGCGCCTTCCAAGAAAGGTTTGCTTGTTTGTTCCATTCATTCATTTACTTCACATTATGTGATCTGATCAAACAAGAAATGCATTTTTCTCCTTCCTTCTCTCTTTCTCTCTTTGGCTGGAAGAACTTTTATCTGTCCAAATTTTAAAATATTTCATACCATGTAAATTTGTTAACATCCATATGCCACAGTCAATTTCCAATCGTTAACTGGAAAATCCAAAGACTAATTTATTCCACTTAGCTAAGGAACTACAAGTAAAATGTTCACTAGCTTGGAAAAAGTCATTCCCCACCACCCCTCATAGTTTAACATTTATTTTAAATATGTGTATGTGAATAGATAAGATCTCTGTAGTACTAATTTACTGAGAAGAAAATTCCACTGAGTTCAACTGAACTTTCTTCAATGTCACTAGGTATCATATCACAGCTTCAGATTGAAAAATTGCTTATGAACATTTTAAATATTTTGTTTCTACCAACTGTATATATCTGAATAAAGTTAGCACAGTAGAGGACCTTTAAGCTACTCAAGATGTAAATCACATTGCCCTGTAAAGCCTGGCAACTTTACCTTTGTGCTCTGTTGCAGTCTTTAAGGCAGGGGTATGTCGCCTGACACCCTCCAGGTGGTTTTATCACAGTTCCCATAATCCCTGAGCACTTGCCATGCCAACTGGGGTTTCTGGATTGATAGGCCAAAGATCTGGTGGGTACAAGATTGCATATTCCTGCTATAAAATTTTGAACACCTGTTGGCAGCTCCGATAGGTTCAATACATACCATGAAGGCACTGGGGTGTGCTTGGCAGTTGTCTGCTACGTATGGGCCTCTCTTTGTCCTTAGAAATTTACCAAATCAGACATGTATGAAGAAGATGAGAAGCTATGCTACAGTGAGACTGTATGGTGGAGTGCGACAGTTTCTAGGAAGGAGAGGAGGGAACTGAAGATGAGAATTAAAAGGACAGTGAAAGAAAGGAAAGAAGAGAGGGCATGATAATATACAGTTGTGGCAAGTGGATCTCTCTCCTACAGCCTTGCTTCCCAGCAGAACATGAGAAGAAAACATGTATTTTCTTATGATAAAGTGGCTTGCTGATACAAAAAGGATATAATAAATATTGATAGTAATAAACTTCCATCAGGCTATAGAGCCTGCTAATTAGGGATTGAAATTAGGGATTTCATGCCACAGTTAGCTCCATGTTCAGGGAGGTTCCTGCTGCTTGTGGACCAGATGGTGGGGATACTGGATGTTGCTTTCCTGATTTGGCCAATGACAATAGGACCTATTAAATGTCCCTCCCCCTCTGACACACCCTGTTTGCAGTGCCTCCTCCCCCACAACTAGAGGTGGTCTGGTTCTCATCAGCTTTTTTGCTTAAAGTTTTCTGACCATGACATTTCAGCAAAGAATTCTGACCCCAGCTCTTCTTCTAGTTCATATTCAGAATCAAAGGTAGTTTCCTTGAAATGCTGTATTTTAGAAGTAGTGGACCCAGTCCCTGCACTTTCTTTCCTTATACTGCGTTTGATCCAGATTCAAACATATTTAGAATACATCAGTTGAAATCCATGGGAAGAATACGGCGTTGGTAGAATGTTCAAGTTGGATAAGGATTTCCCCTCAGGACTTTGCCAGGCATCTCCTCTGCTCTAAAGACTCCAGGACGAGAGCCTGTTTTGGCAGCATCTCTCTGGCCTGAGGTTGCATGGCTCACGAAGCCCAACAAGTTGAACTACAGATCCCATAATCCTTGATCACTGGCTAGTTTCTCTCTTGTTTTCAAACTTATTACGAAATGAACTTTGCAGGACTAGTATACTCTTTTAACAACCATCTTCATGTTGAACGCCCTGTTCAAAGGCCACCAAACACTTCTTGTTCAACACTCCTCATTTATCAAGCACACCCCCCGCAAAAGTCAAGCTGCTATATCATATGTAAAACAACTTGTCAACACTGCTCAGACAGACACACACTTATGCGAAGAACACTTTAGCTTGTTCCAATTGATGCTATTCACACTTTAATGATATTGACAGGAAAGGCAGCCTTTTGCCATCTATGTGTTTATGGCATTGCAATCCATGGTGTTATGAATAAACAAAATCAGTGTGTGGCTGAAAAGGAAGTGTGAAGTGCCTATAAGCACAGGCTAAGTCATGTTCAGGAGCAGCTTCAATGGGCATTTTCTATCTAGTTGATGAAGGATGTAAGCACTTCCAAACGTGAATCAAAATAAGTATCTCTTGTTTGATAGATGCCTTCCAAAATCTAAAAAGCCTGATGGTGTTTTATTTCCTTTTAGATAAACTATTTGCCTTAATCATCATATTGCCATCCCACTAGCTGCCAATTGTTCAGTTGCAATTATGATTTCAAAGGGCACAGTCCTGAAAACTGAGGGAAGATATAATATACAACTGCAATGCAGACAATTCCAATCCATTACAAATATCTATTGCCATTTGAGAGTTACTAGGTACTCAAGGGGTGAGCTTTTTATATTTATGACAGACTGGTATTAAGCACAGATCTATAGAAGACATTCCTTTTGCCTCGTTACATTTAATCAAGCAATTTAACTGAGGTTACAATCTTATATATCCAGAGTAGAAAAAGGGGTGCCTGCAGGCATCCATCTACTTCAGACACTACTTTGCTTATTGTCTTCCAAGGCACACCAGTCCAGCCCTTTTTTATCAATATATTTTACAGTGAATTTGGTTCTGAAAAAGTGGGTGGGGTCCAAAAAAGTTGTTTAGTGTGCTGGGGCTCAGACACCTCCTCTGTCTTGTACCTGGTCTTCTAAGCATGTTTGGTATCCTTTGCTGCATGTCCCACAGCAGCCACTTTGTGGCAGTGTCTAGGACTCTGTCTCAAAATGTCAAATGTGCCCATGGTCCAAAGGTTAAGCATGCTATACATATTAAAATGGCGCTAATCCCCATTATACTCAGCAGAACTTTGTTTTTCATAGAGATTTATAGGGTGGTACTATGAATCGTATGTTGAATTGGCTTTGGACTTAATCATACATTGAGCAAATTGACTGTGAGTCAGTCAGCTTTAACTTAAGTCTCAGTATTTCAGTGAGCCTATTCTAAGCATGGTTAAGTCTGGATCCAACGCTATGTTTTATTTAAGGTACTTTGCTACCGAGTTCTCATGCCTGGCTCATCCACATAAATGCATTCCTTTGCTTTTCACTATAGATTATTTTATCACTGATAAAAACATTTATTGTTTTTTTGGTCTACTTATCACACCAGTATACAATACAACATAAATACTGTGACAAATGGAGTTTCCTGCTTACCAGGGAGCTGCCACTGTGAGCATGTGTGTATCTGGATAGTGGGAAAGGAAGGCGGCAGCAAATCCAGTGCTCACAAAGCAGCAGAGATACCTTTCTATGGTCTGGCAACAGCAAGCCAACTGGAAAGTTAAACATAGAGCAGGGAAACTAAAGTGCTACTGCAGTCCCCACTCCCCTGCCTGGTAATAGTAGATCATGCAATGGACAGAAGTTGGTCACCAGTTAAAAGGGCTGGGAAGGAACAATTTCAAGAGGAATCTCTTAGTAGTTTACAACACTGGTGATCTATGTATGTGTGGCTGTTCTGGTAAACTTGCATTATTTAAGTGGGGGTCACAATAGGCATGGGCCTGGATTCACTTGGAAGGTAGAGAGGGGTTCTCTGCAGTGGGTTCCCCTTTAGGGATCTAGGTGGATGTGTCATCAAGGCCAGGGCAACATGATGGCTGCAATCTTGCCATATCCAGGGGGAGGGGGAGGGGGAGGGGGAGGGGGAGGGGTTCCAGTTAGCAGCCTGTGCTGAAACTGTGTCTATCAGCTATCTATCCAGCTATCTACCACCAAAACTCCTGGCAGGCAGTCCAGGAAGGAAAATCACCCAATGTCTGCATTCATGCTCATGATTCTGCTAAACATTTTCAAAAAATGATAAAGTTGTGGCCAACTTAATAACCCATTTAAGTGGCATTTCTGATTTGTACCTTCTCTCTGCCAAACACAATAAACCATAATCACCACACTATTTTCAAATGACTTCATTTTCACATTCTCTCTGCCCTCCAAATCAGGTACTGATTTATGATTTGGTAGTTTGGAAGTGGACACATAAGACTAGAGGAGCTTTGGAAATATACACAAGACTGGAGTAAGAAATGCATTTTTAAAATTTTGTGATTTTTAAGGTTATAAAAACAAAGTGAGAAAGGGAAATGAAGCTTGTACGTGCTTCTTATTTCACTTATTACTTAGGCTGTCTGAAGTTGCTCTTGGCAAGAGTTATGCTGAAAATAGTTATTAATAACATGAAGTATTCTAAATACATCTCTTTCTTAATACTGCTAGCGATATTTCCTGACAAATAAATCCAATTCAGTATAGATTTCTCATACTGCAGTAGGTCAGGAAATACTCATAAAACTCAGCCTTAAAATCACTGATATTTTTCTTTTTTAAGGTAAATTCCTTAAGCTTTCTTCCAGCTCTATACATGTTAAATTCATCCCTAACATCTCCTAAAATAATAATATGCAAATAGGCATGACAGTTAAAGAGGGCTTTCAAGTAAGGATACTTATGACTGTTTGAAATGTCAGTCTTTGCACCAGAAAAAGAGAAGATTCATGTAGTTCAATTCAATTAAGTTGTCTGTTCCCAGCTTACCACCAAAAAAAGGATTAACTTGCCTAAGAAAGTTAATGCTGCCCAACATTTTATGTGGATTTTACACAGGTTTTCCTTTTATGCCAATAAAAGAGTGTCATTGAAATAAATATGAGCTTATATTGTGCTGTGCTGCTTATGAAACAAGAAGCTCTTAAAAAACATGAGCTACTGCGACACAGGAAGATGAGTGCAAGACCCTGCTTTTTTACTTGAGAATATCAGTTAGCTGGGGGTTTGATGCTTGCCAAAAAGGAATAACGGGGCAAAACGATGGGAGGAAGTGAAATCAAAGAATGTACTCCAGCCTAACACTGTATTCTAAGCAAAGCCAACCCCACCATTAGGCATGATACCATTAACAGATTTCTGGTGTCATGAGAGATCAACAAATCATTAGCTATTTACTTGTTGGCTATTGTATTTTAACTAGTAGTTAGAGGGAAAAGTGCTTGGATATTCTGCCTCATGGGCCAAAATAACTTGGCTAGCTTTGGTTACTGTGTACCTTGAGTGTGTGTTGATGTGTGTGTGGGGTGGAGGGGCATTTGCTGCTCCAGCTCAAGTTTCAAAATGCTTGGGCAGGCTCTAAATCCAACTCTTACTGGCCCTGCCTTTTTTAATTGAGGAGAACTTTTACTGTGGCTTAAGAAGGACAGCAGTATAAGAATTGATATACCTTACTGTCCATGGTACATACATTTCTTTCACTATCACTGCTCATCAAACAGGTCCGAAAGGTTTTTGAACTACTGCAAAAGCTTGCCAGTTCTATTTAGCCAGGCACAATAGTGGTGGGAGAAGTATGGACAAGTTGGTTTCAGTCAAGTACTCCCAGTCCTTTTTAGAATTTCCATCTCTAGTCTGTGCTAGAAAGGGTTTACACTGACTTTAATAAGCAATGTGGACTTAATTCTAAACAACAATGTAAAAAAACAAACAAACAAACAGAAACCAGAATCATTATTTTACCAGTTACATTTCATTTTAAAACTTATTCCAGCATTGTAGGAACTAGTTATCCATGAAAGCTTCCCACAACAAACCACACTGATGGGGCTGACTCAAATCAAGATGGATATTTTTAAAAACGAAATTCAACTTTCTCAATGTATAAGGGGTGCCATTTGAACCACATGACTAACAACACTCACCTCCAAACACTGAAAATAGAAGGAATCATGGACAGTATACAAAGGGCCACATGCACTCTTGAAAACTGCATCACATTGTCAAAACCTACTCTAGTGCAATGCCAGTCTCTGGGACTTTGGCCCACTAGCTTGTGCTATTGGTTTTGTGCTAGATGATTTACACTAGTGAAACATAATTTATGTTGAGTCTTGCTGGATACTGACCCATGTATGTTATGCATCTGAGTGCAAAGGTTGTGGGCCTGGATGAATGTCCTTACCATAGGGAGAAATCTATTTGCTCCTTAAACTTCCACTTTCTTATTGTGGCACATTTGGGCTTGGATTTTGTTGGCCTACAAGGGTTGCTGACCATTCAGCTGCTGGACCGTACTCCTGGCCCCACACATTCACATATAAGAATATCCCTATTTTCATTCTTAAGATGTTGGAAGGATATGGCCTCTTGGCAGAACAGCAGAGCAGCAGGGGCACAGGCTGGGAGAGAGTGCTGAGTGGCCAGGGGACTGGCGAAGGCAAGGCAGGAGCTGGGCAGGGGAGCAGAAGCCAGGAGCAGCAGAGAGGAAGGAGGCAGGGCCAGAGAGGCTAGAGGGGCCACCGGCCTGAGGGACTGATAAGGCGTCGTCCCTTGTCTGTGTCCCTTAGCTGTGGCCCGGGCTGTCTGGGGACTCCCTTCCCTGGGACATAGAGGGGGTTTTTTTTGTGCTGTGCTTTGCTTTGTTTTTCCTCCAATTTAAATTTAAGTTTATTTATAAATTTAAATTTATTTTATCCTTGTGTGTGTGTGTGAGTGGGTTTTTCTCTGGGAGGACTGGGCGAGTGAGAGGAACTGCAGGACAAACAAGGCAGGGGACCAAGGTAAGGTCTCGGAAGGGATCCCAATGGCAGACCAGGAGATGGCCTTGGTGGGAGTCACAGGTGTTGCTGTTCGCTGCGACAGCTGCGACATGTTCGCCCTTCTCCCCCAGGAGAGGCAGGGTTACACTTGCCCTCGGTGCAAGATGGTGACCCTGCTAGAAGAGGAGGTGAGGTGCCTGAGGGCCGAGAGAGCTCTCCAGGCCCGCCAGGGGCAGCGCCCCTCTGGACAGAGGGTTGAGGGAGAGGCCATGGGAGGAGCAGCCGCAGAGACATGGAGGTATGTCACCCACAGGAGGAGGAGGCAAGCACGGCCTCCTCCTTGTCCTGGCACCAATCTGGAGCTGGTTCTCTTCACTTGGGGAGGCTGGGGCTGATGAGGCCTCGGGGGACCAGCAGGACCACCAGCCTGGGACGACAAGTGGCAAGGGGGTCGCTGCAGGAGAAGCGAGAGCCAGGGCATGGCCACCCACCACCACCGGGAAGACACGGTGGCGGGTAATTGTTGTTGGGGACTCCCTGCTGAGGGGCACTGAGGCGGCGGTGTGCTGCTCCAACCTGGAGACAAGGGAGGTTTGCTGCCTGCCGGGCGCATGCATCCGGTATGTGAAGGACAGAGTGGAGCGTCTTGTTCACTCCGGGTGTCACCAGCCGCTCCTGGTGATCCATGTGGGCACAAACGACATAGCCAGGCAGGGTGTGCTCGGGATCACCAGGGACTTCGAGGCCTTGGGGAAGAAACTCAGGGAGCTAAAGGCCCAAGTGGCCTTCTTGTCAATGTTACTAGTCTGGGGATTTGGGCCGGGAAGGGACAGGAGGGTCTCCGAGGTGAACGACTGGCTTAGGGTGTGGTACCAGAAGGAACGCTTTGGGTTCCTCGACCAAGGCACTCGGTTTCTTGCCAATGGACTTCTGGCAAGGGACGGGTTACACCTCACGAGGATAGGGAAAAAGTCCTTTGGAGATGCTCTAGCAAGCTTCGTCCGGAAGACTTTCAACTGAGCCAGGGGGGGTTCAGGCCCCCCAGAAATGTGCCTGCACTGGACCAGTGTGTGGAGAGGATCAGGGCTCTGGGAGCAGGGTTTTAGAGGTACTGCAGGGACTGACAGGACTCCTACAGAGAGCGGCCAGGCATCAGGGAGGATGGGAGGAAGGAGGAGGCTGGGAACTCCAAGGAAAGGAAGCAGTGGGAAGGAGTTGAGGTGCATGTACACCAATGCTAGGAGCACATGTAATAAGAAGGAAGAGCTTGAAGCTCTCCTAGGAATAGGAGGGTATGACCTGGTGGGAATCACAGAAACTTGGTGGATGAAAGGCAAGTTTGGAATGTGAACATAGAAGGGTATCACCTTTTTAGAAAGGACAGGAAGGGAAAGAGAGGTGGGGGCATGGCTTTATACGTCAGGGAAGGGATAGGATGCAGTGAGATAGAATGCAGCACAGATGGGGATTCGGTAGAGGCAGTCTGCGTGAAACTTGGGGGTTTTGACAGGGAAAGAGACCTGACAGTGGGAGTATGTTATCGCCCTCCAGGTCAACTTGAGACTCTGGATGATGTCCTGACAGGCCAGATTCCAAGGATATCTCGGGGGAGAGACACAGTAATTATGGGAGATTTCAATCTCCCGGATATTAGTTGGGAGACTCACTTGGCAGTGACAGCCAGGTCACGTTGCTTCCTAGAAGCTATAGAGGGAGGGTTTTTCACACAGACAGTCCGAGAGGTGACGAGGGAGGGAAACATCCTTGACTTGGTCTTGACAAATAGGGAGGAGCTGATAGATGAAGTACAGATTAGGAGAGCTCTGGATGCGAGTGATCACTCCATCCTTTGCTTTGAGATCAGGGGACTGGGGACGTGCGGCAGGTCGAGCAGTAGAAGCTGGGACTTCAAGAGGGCCAACTTTGGCCAACTGAAGGGCAGACTGGGGAAAGTTTCCCGGGGTAGGTTACTGGAAGATAAGTGAGTTGAGGAGGGGTGGATGGCACTCAAAAAGGAGGTTTTGGAAGCGCAAGCCTTGATGATACCTCTAGTCAGTAAGATGGGGAGGCGGAGGAGAGTGCCGCCAAGGATGCGAAAGGAGGTGGTTAGAGGGATTAGACGAAAGAGGAGCCTCCGTAGGAAATGGGTACTGGGGCAAATAGACAAAAGGGTATACTGGGAGGAGGAGGCCCGTTGCAGAAGGATTCTTCGCAAGGCTAAGGCTGATTACGAGCTGAGACTTGCCAAGAATATCAAGAGCAACAAAAAGGGCTTCTTTCAGCATGTAAATAGGAAGAGGAAGGGGAGACAAGTGCTGGGACCACTAAATAAGGAGGAAGGAGATCCAGTGACTGATATGAGGGAACAGGCACAGATGCTAAATGACTATTTTGCCTCTGTGTTCTCCCCAAAGCGGGACAGGGGATATCCGCATAGGAGATTCGATGAGGCTGCGGACTTAGGGCCACAGATTAAGTCACCCCCCTTGAAGTCGAGGGGCTCCTCAGGGCATTGGACATTACAAAGGCACCAGGCCCTGATGGGTTACATCCGAGAGTACTTAAGAGTTGGCAGGGTTTCTCTCACACCCACTGGCCTCCATTTTTGAGAACTTGTGGAGAACGGGTGAAGTTCCAGAGGACTAGAGGGTGGTCTCAATGGTCCAATTTTTCAAAAAGGGTAGTAGAAGGGACATGGGGAATTACGGACCTGTTAGCCTTACGTCCATTGTAGGGAAAACAATGGAAAGGCTCATAATAGAGAGAGATCTAGTGATGCTGGATAGGGAAGGGAGGCTGACAGCCACACAACACGGCTTCCGCAAAAACATGTCCTGCCAGACAAACCTTGTGAAATTCTGTTTCGAGATGGCTAGATGGAGGGGATACAGTGGATGAGGTTTGCCTGGATTTGAGCAAGGCCTTTGACAAAGTGCCCCATGATATCCTGGTAGAGAAACTGAGGAGTTTTGGGATACACCAAAGCACTGTCCGGTGGATTAGTGCATGGTTGACTGACCGAAAGCAGAAGGTAACCATTAGCAGGGAATCATCAGGATGGCGGCCAGTGACAAGTGGGGTCCCCCAGGGCTCTGTCCTGGGGCCGATCCTGTTTAATCTTTTCATTAATGACATGGAAGAAGGGGTGAACAGTCTGCTGATCAAATTCGCAGACGACACTAAAACTGGAGCAGTGGCCACAATTGAGGAGCAGGTACTGTAGATCCAAAAGGATCTGGACAGACTATGGAAGTGGGCAGGAGACAACAGGATGGCGTTCAATGTGGATAAGTGCAAGGTCTTGCACTTGGGGCATAGGAATAGCCGTCATAAGTACAGGTTAGGTGACAAGTGGCTGGAGAGCAGCACTTGTGAAAGGGACCTTGGGGTATTGGTTGACTGCAGGCTAAACATGAGTCAGCAGTGTGATGTGTGGTCAAGAGGGGGAACGCCACCCCTTGGTTGCATAGCCAGAAGTGTGGCTTCTAGATCAAGAGAGGTATTACTACCACTCTATGACTCTGGTGCGCCCACAACTGGAGCATTGTGTTCAGTTTTGGGCCCCTCGTTACAGAAAGGATATAGCCAGGTTAGAGTCAGTGCAGTGTAAGGCCACGAGGTTGGTGGCCGGCTTGCAGGGGATGGGGTATGAGACAAGACTGAGGGAACTGGGTCTCTTCAGCCTGGAGAAGAGGAGACTCCAAGGGGATCTGTTGGCGACATACAGGTATGTGAGGGGATGTCACATGGAGATGGGTAGAGACCTGTTCTCCCCTGCAGGGGAAGGCAGGACGCACTCCAACGGAGCAAAGCTCAGGGAGCCAAGGTTCCATTTGGATGCCAGGAAGCATTTCCTGACAGTTAAGACCCCGAGGGTGTGGAATGGGCTTTCACAAGAGGTCGTTGAGGCCCCATCGGTGCGGGTGTTCAAGGATAGGCTGGACGTCCACATGGTGGGCATGTCATGAGCGGAGCTGGCTGGTGCCGGAGGTCAGACTAGATGGCCCAGGAGACCCCTTCTGACTCGCTCTGTTTCTATGATATGGAAGTAAAGCACACACTTTGTAGGGATTCTGCAAACATTCATTGGCAAGGAGGGTAACCCCCACAAACCCAGCTCCTTGTATTTGAAAATATGAGGAACTTTTGACAGTCATTTTGTGTCATTTAAGTAGTTAACACATTAAACATTTCAAGGACACAGCTCTCTGAACTTGGAGGATTACAGGGATCTTGTGCAAGGTGGGAGGAGCATGAAGAAGAAGCCTCTGGGTTCCCCTCACCCTGCAAAGCAGGTGAACTGTTGATCTTGACTGTCTAAGTGCAGCAGTTTAGAGCATGGGGGAAGAAAGCTGGGGTGTGCCAGGATATGTTGCATCACAGCAGTGCTGGTCTCTTCCCCTCCTCACCCGCAGAAATGCTGATTAAATCCTTTTTTCTGTGACCTCAGAAAAACAGCTGGCATGGTTCTTTCCATGACAGCCATGATGGGCAGCTAGGGCGTTCCAAGTGTAGAGTCCCATCACCAGTATACAAGGTGAGACATCAAACAAATCCCATGGTCCTCTAGTTGCTGCCCAAGGGGCAATAGATTACTCTGAAAATGGGTGGCTTCTTTCCATGTAATCTTGAATATGCTTAAAAATAGGCACCTGAACCTTAATGCAAATCTTTCCCACTTTCCACTGATATATTTCCTTTCCCTCTTGACCAAAACTGAAAAGGATCCCTCTGTCTGCAATGTGAAGTCAATATTAAGTTAAGCAACACAGGTATGCATCAGAAGACACAACACCTTCAAGCTTTCTTCTCCTGAGCAAATATTTACATGCGGCGTTTAAGTACCATCCACTTCACCTCCAGAACAAAACAAAACAAAAAGAAAACAAAAGAAATAAAGAAATAAAAAGAATCAGTTGCCAATTTCAAAGTAAATCAAGTCGATATTCAAATTGTAAAATGCTGAGCCGATTGTTATGGGCAAGCGAACAGGCCAATAACAAGGACTGCAGTAAATCTATAGATGTATTAGATGTTGTGGAAACATCTAATTACTGAAACATACACAAAAGTTGAAACAGTCAATGAAAACTATGAGAGAAACAGAAAATCAATGTGCTCCACATCTTTCAGCTTTACTTTTATGCACACAACTGAAATATGGCTTCTGAGTTTGTGAGCTTCAGTGATTGCTGCTCAATTAATTCAGAGAGAAATTAACCAGTACATACATTGGCAAAGTCCTAATGAAATATTATTCCTTGCATGAAAAAGAAACACAAAAAGCAGCCTTAAGCTATCCCTACATAGTTATGGAAGAGAGAAAATAAAAATAACCCTTTTTCCCATGACTTGCAGATAGGCAGGGTTTAATGCATAACCATAGCTTAGCGTTATAGGAATATGCTGCTACAGTAGGCCTGTTTTAATAGCATGGCCTTGAGAAACAGATTGACTGATTGAAGCAAAAACTTCCAATCAATCAATCACAGCTTTCTTTGTCTTCTGAACCCAGATAGCCTGTGCTGTCAATTTATTTCTTTATTATATTACTATCTTCCCGTTCTTCCTTATTGGAATGCAAGGTGGCTTTAAAAAGCCTTCTTGTCCTCTTATCCTCATAACAACAATCCTGTGAGGTAGGTTGGGCTGAAAGACTCTGACTGGACCAAAGTCACCCAGTGAGCTTTGTAGCTAGCTTGGGACTCCTGGATCTCAGTCCAGTATGCTAACCACTATACTACACTGGCAGAATTTGTGGAAATAAGCCAGCTTTGAACCATAGTTTGTTCGTTAACCATAGTTAAGTGTAGCACAATTTAGGATCTCTCTGACATGTTTAAATAATTCAATAATTTAAAATGGAAAAGAAAGCTTCTGATCACCTGCTTACAACCATGCCCAAGGAAAGAAGGTAGGTAAGCCCAGAGGAAGGCTAGGCTTAACCTTAAAACACCAATCTGTAATTTAGCCTACATCCTAACTGTGACACACAATGGTCATACTGCATAAAAATCATGGGTCATCTAGGCTTGCCGCCTAATATCCCTCTAATATATTAATCCTTTACATTTTAAAAATGTAAAGAATATGTGCAAAGAGTATTCAGTAATCAACTTCCTATGGCCTTTCAGTGAGATGCATTTTAGTGAGATTTATTGTATTACTGAAATAGGTGACAAATGGGATGAACTTTGATCACTTAAAAATCTAAATCAGAATGATTTTTTCCCCTATCTGTCTGGTTCAAAACATGTTTATTTAGAAGTACATCACACGGAGGTTACTATAAAAATGGTTATCCCCTGCTTTCCCCCACAACAGCAAAAAGTCCTCAGAATAGCTTATAATAGAGCAGGCGCAGTGCAAATCACAACTTAAAACCTATACAATCCAATAAGAATTATAAAACTGCCCAAGCAGGAAAATAGCAGCAGAAATTGAATAATCATGAACCAGAGCAGGGCAAACAGATGAAAGGAGAATCAGATAAAGGCACAAGAAAAAGAAAAGATCTTTGCTTGTTGGCTGAGCAAAGGCACCAGAAAGTATCTCTCGAGGGAGGATGCTCCAAAAATGGATTTTGAAATAACACAGCTTAAAAAAGAAAAATCCTAATACCTTACTCATCCAGGGTAAACTAATCATGTGCTGGTCCCATATGAGGAAATGTTTTGCATTTGTGAACCATGTATTCCAAATTCAAGACCCCCATCCATAGATGGAATCAGTGGCTATCATTCTTCCACTGATTATTTCTGTCATTATAGTTGTTAGTTGTTCACCACTTAGTGTCATTTATTGCACACTCCTATTCATCTCTCTCAGAAGTTTGTGAGTCCTAACTCTCCAGCCATTTTTGAGGTTTTTTTAAAGCAAAGAAAGTCAACTATTTTCCTAGATGGAACCATTATTCTTTACAGAAGCCTAATATATTTTTGCTATTCTGCTCTTCATCACAAGGCCACCTTGTATTGTACAACAAAACCTACAGGAACATATAGAAAGGCAAAGAGCAAATACCCCAAGGGGAAAAAAAACTTTGTGTGAAGGAGACTATAATATTCTAGCAAAGAAAGTGAAAGAGGGTGTCTGGGCAAAACATCATATTGCAGTCCGAATTCCATAGCTGACTGCAAGATATTAGCCAAAATTGTTGTACTGCTTCAAATTACTGTTTGAAAGATACTATACAATATTTACAAATCTATAATTCACATTTGTCAACATCTTTTTAAAAAAAATATAGAAATTCTTGCCTACCCTTCCCAGAGTCAGTGTCCCTTGCTTGCATGTTTTGCAACGAACTCGAAGTTTTCCAGGTTTTACATCGTGGCAGAAACTTTTGCAGAACACATAAAAGCTGTTGTACCTAGCTCCACCTGTTGTAAGGAAAGAAAAAGCAGATCCTTTATTTGCAGCACTGACCTCAAATTTGGACTGTATATGTTTGCGTATATAGTAAGATTTCTGAAATAAACTGAAAAGCACATGCATAGCTGACTATGAAAAAAAAAAACCCTGAGTGGAAGTACTGTTGTTTAATACATCAAAAGATGGAGTACATTTTTATTTTGTGTACAGATGAAAAATCCCTGCCTTGTCCTGTATCAGTCTCTAGAGGCCTGGTCCACCAAAGCACCTCATTTTAGATTTGAGGATATTCAGGAAGAAATGAACCATATGGATTTAAGATAGTATACAGTTTATGGAATTTAATGATGAAATACAGATGCAGAATATAAAGAAGCAGAAGAAAGCTTTCACTCCCCTTTTTTATGGCCATACTGGTTTTCTGGATAGGCCAGGAGATACTCTGTGAGCCTTCAACGTTGCCTGGGCAAATGACACATCAATTCCTTTTTCCCAGTCAAGAACAAAAGACAACCCCTCTTGCCATGAATTTATAAAGTTCTTCTCCCCCGTTTCAGAAGCTGTCAGTACACCCAGGCTGTAGCCTACCTTTGTGGGAATCAGGGGAAGAATGAGGCTGTTTCAGTAAATCAAACAGTTTCAGTTCTCACTGCTCTTATCTAAAGATTATACTTTGGGAAAGCAGCTTCAAAGCAATTATCTCTGATACTTTTCCTGCAAGCTGAAGGACGTAAGGCTTTGCCATGGCTCCAAGAATCTATCCCACCTTCAGGCACTTGGAAAGTTAATTATACCACCTGTTGAACCTTGATAACCAGCTTCACATACTTCCAGTAAAGTCTATACAATACATGCCCCCCATAAAGGTACATACACTACCTTTACACAACCCTGTTCACTCAGTGGTGTCTTGACCTGTGGCAGACAAACACTGTATAGCAGAGTATATTTGTATTGTCTCTCCATCACCCTTTCTACTCTGAAAGATTGGCAAGTTCACATCTATTATTATACTATTTGTCTTCTTTTTAGTGGCAGACTCCTTTTTTTCCAGCACTGAAAAATGAAAGCTAAGGGGAGAACAACAGTCATGAAATGAGAGGGCACGTGAAACACAAACCAGTAACACTAGTGCTGCAATGAGTTTGACAGCCCTTTAAATCCCTTCCC
Organism: Varanus komodoensis; assembly: GCF_004798865.1. Taxonomy (NCBI): domain Eukaryota; kingdom Metazoa; phylum Chordata; class Lepidosauria; order Squamata; family Varanidae; genus Varanus; species Varanus komodoensis. The sequence goes on along the minus strand of NW_025335268.1, from coordinate 33,184,628 downwards.
AGGCAGATGAGAGCTGTTTCTCTGACAGAAGCTGCCATGTGACCCATTCCCATTGGTATGAGTCCTTACAATGAAACTGATCTGTCCCTTCCACCCAATTTTGCCGCTGGAACCCACATGTATATGTAGTTGAGTTATTTACATATTTCCCCATTGACACAAGAACTGTCCTTGAAAGTGGTTCATTCTGCTACAGTAAAGTGCTTAGAAGGCCCCTAAGAAACCATTGCTTAGAGGCTCGCCTGAGCAGATTTTAAGAGAAATGTACAATGGCTTTTCTTAAATAGCAAGGGAAGCATAGCTGAGAGAAAGCCTAAGAGCTTACCAGATTTATTTATTTATTTATTTATTTATTTATTTATTTATTTATTTATTTAAAACACTTCTATGCTGCCCCCATCACAACAAAGCCTCGGAGCGGCTCACAAAGAATACATAAAAACATACATAAATAATAATAATATAACAATTTAAAAGAAAAAAAACAACATTTAAAAACCCCCGGTGCATTCTCGGCTAAAAATTTTAAAATCCTAATTAATACAATAATTTAGCAATTAAAATAAGTTTTAAATAAAAATGTCTTAGCCTGGTGCTGAAAAGCAAATAACGATGGCGCCAGGCGGACCTCTCTGGGGAGCGCATTCCACAGATGGGGCGCCACCGCAGAGAAAGCCCTCCTCCAGGTACTCACCCTCCTAATATCATTCACAGAGGGTTCCCAGAGAAGGGCATCCGTTGCTGATCTCAAGGGGCGGGAGGGCATATATGGGTGCAAGCGTTCCTTTAGATATCCAGGTCCCAAGCCGTTTAGGGCTTTATAGGTCATAAGCAACACCTTGAATTGGGCCCGGACTTCAATCGGGAGCCAGTGGAGCTGACGGAGAACTGGGGTTATATGAGAATAATGTCCAGTCCCCGTCAGCAACCTGGCAGCTCTATTCTGCACCAATTGAAGTATCTGGACTGTCTTCAAGGGTAGCCCCACGTAGAGCGTGTTTCAGAAATCTAATCGGGAAGTTACCAGCGCGTGTGTCACTGTCGCCAGGCAGTCGTTCTCCAGGAAGGGACGCAGCTGATGTATCAGCTGAAGCTGAAGGAAGGCGCTCCTCGCCACTGCCGTCACCTGAGCTTCTAGAGACAGCTCAGGGTTGAGGAGCACTCCTAAGCTGCGAACCCTGTCCCTCAGAGGGAGTGCAACCCCATTTAGGACAAGGCCCAAGTCCCCCATCCCGAGTCCCGAACCACCCACCAACGGGACCTCTGTCTTGTCTGGACTGAGCTTCAGTTTATTGGCCCTCATCCAGCCCATTTCGTCGGCCAGGCACCGGTTCAGCACAGCCACTGCCTCACCTGGATTGGTGGAAAACGAGAGGTAGAGCTGGGTATCATCAACGCACTGATGATTCCGCAGCCCACACCTCCTGATGACCTCTCCCAGCAGTTTCATGTAGATGTTAAATAGCAAAGGGGACAAAATGGACCCCTGCGGAACTCCAGGGCATAACTGCCATGGCGCAGGGCCACAGTCCCCCAGCACCACCTTCTGAAATCAGCCATTGAGATAGGAGCAGAACCACGACCATGCGGTACCTCCAACTCCCAATCCCACTGGCCTATTCAGAAGGATACCATGGTCAATGGTATCGAAAGCCGCTGAGAGGTCCAGGAGAACTAACAGGGATGCACTCCCCCTGTCTCTCCCCCTGCACAGGTCATCGTACAGGGCAACCAAGGCAGATTCAGTGTCATACCCAGGTCTGAAGCCAGACTGAAATGGGTCCAGATAATCAGTTTCATCCAAGAGTGCTTGGAGTTGTCCCACCACCACCCACTCTAGCACCTTGCCCAGGAACGGGATGTTGGCCACCGGTCTATAATTGGCGGCCACCTCTGGATCTAGGGATGCCTTCTTTAGGACTGGCCGGACTACCGCCTCCTTTAAAGGGGCAGGTGCCTGGCTGTCTCTTAAAGAGGCATTGACCACCTCCAGGATCCAGGTCCCAATCCCGTCCTTGGCTTTCTTAAGTAGCCAAGATGGGCATGGGTCTAGTAAGCAAGTGGTAGGACGTACTTGTCCAAGCACCTTGTCCACATCATCAGGCTGCAACTACTGAAATTCATCCATTTATTATTATTATTATTATTATTATTATTATTATTATAACATTTCTATGCCGCCCCTTGCCGAAACCTCGGGGCGGCTTACAACACGATAAAATACAATGAAATACAATAGCACATAATAAATTACCATTAAATACTCGACGGTGTCGATGGCGTCTCCCCAGTAGAATCTGATTCAATAGCAGAGTCAAGCTCATGGCGAATCTGAGCGATTTTCTCCCTGAAATGCTTGGCAAAGCCGTCACAGCGGGCCTTCGAGGGTGGCACAAGATCTTTCTTCAGGCCCAGATTTATCAGCCCCTGCACCACCCGAAAAAGCTCCGCCGGACGACATTGTGAGGAGGCAATGGAAACGGAGAAGAATTTCTTCTTTGCCATCCTCACCGCCACAGCATAGGCCCAATAATGGGCTCTTAAGTGTGTTCGGTCAGAATCACCCCGTGATCTCCTCCACCTATGCCCTAGACATCTCCCAACCTGCTTCACCGCCCGTAATTCAGGTGTATACCAAGGAGATGAATGGGCTCTGTCAGGTGGGAGAGGAAGCTTGGGAGCGATCGTGTCACTAGCCCTGGTCATCTCCTCATTCCACAGTTCAACCAGGGCATCGACAGGATCACCAGCCTTGTCAACTGGAAAATCCCCCAGAGATTCCAGGAATCCATCAGGATCCATCTGGCTCCGGGAGCGGACCAATACAATCGGGTCCACACCCTTGCAGAGGGAAAGGCCGCTCTCGAGCTCAAACCTTATGAGGAAGTGATCTGACCATGACAAGGGCGTCAAGCTTAAATTCCTCACTCTCAGATCACCCTCTTCCTGCCCCATCAAGAAAACCAGGTCCAGAGTGTGTCCACGTTCATGGGTCGGGCCAATGAAGTGTTGAGGCAGCCCCATGGCCGCCATGGAGGCCATGAAGTCCTGAGCTGCCCTGGTTAGAACCGTCTTGGCATGGAGATTGAAGTCCCCCAGGACCAACATCCTGGGAGTCCTCAATACCAGGTCCGAGATGATCTCTGTCAGTTCAGGCAGGGAGTCTGTTGGGCAGAAGGGTGCACGGTATACCAACAGAATCCCCAATCTGTCTCGGTCGCCCAACACCAAGTGGAGGCACTCCAGCCCCGGCCTCGAGAGGACAGGAAGCCCCACAAGGGAAATAGAAGCTCGATAAACCAGAGCGACCCCCCTCCCCCCCCTCCAGGTGTGGTTGGTGCTGGACCAGGTACCCAGGCGGGCACAATTGTGAGAGGGAAACATCCCCCCCTCACCCTCCCAGGTCTCTGTGATGCACGCCAGGTCGGCCCTCTCATCCATGATCAAATCATGGATGAGTGTTGCCTTATTTTGGACCAACCTGGCATTAAGCAGCAGCACCGACAGGCCCGGAGGGCAGTTGACAAGTCTACCTGGAACCCGCCGGCTGGGGGAATAACCAGAACGAAGGACAGGTGTTAACCATCTGTCCCTCCTTCTTCTATGCTGACCCATTAGACCCCCAGTGCCATAACACCCATTGCCCATCACCACCCCGATGGTGGTAGCCCCGCGCTCCCCAGGCAACATCATAATAAAGCACGAGATGCACCAATTGAAAACAATCTAAAACCAACAATTAAAACCATTAAAACATCTTACTGTCCTCCACCTAGACCACCACTAGCCCACAAATAAATAAAACCAAACCACAGCCATAGCCCCTGGCCAGCCCAGCCACCCACTCAGCCCTCCAAACAGCGACCACCCTTAGGCCGTCACCCTTCGGCCGTCGCCCTTCAGCCGCCAGCCCCGGTCTCCGCCGGCGCTTTGTGGCCCGCAGGGCCCCTCCCCGTGCCTCACCCCTTCCCAGCGCATCTCTCACACACGCTGGGAGAAGCAGGCTGGAGCAGGGTCCTGGGCCGGTGGTCCTGGCTCTGCAGCAGGGCAGTGGCAGCAGCAGGCAGCTGCGGGCAGCGGAGCAGCGGCGGGGTCCGGGTTGCGCGGGGTCCAGGCGGCGCGGATGGAGGTGGGCCCATCCGGCGCGCTGGTTCCTCCCGGAACCATATATACTCTGATGCACCAATGATGATACAGGGATTTGTGTTCTTGGCTTCTCTGTACCCTTTGGCCAGCTAAATTGCATCACTGGAATGATAAACACTCTCACCTTACAGGATAACAGACTGAAAACCTTACAAATGCTTTCAATATTTGAATGGGTGCCACATAGATGCCAACTATGAATGGAGAGTTGAATACTTGGTCTGGGGTTTTTTAAAGTATATGCATACTTTTTGAAAACGTGTGTGTGTGTGTGTGTGTGTGTGTGTGTGTGTGAGAGAGAGAGAGAGAGAGAGAGGGAGGGAGGGAGGGAAAGAGATTTCAAATTTATGTAGCAGTATTTTCTTAGTTTGTTTCATATCATTGAAATTCCACAATAAAAATAATAAAAAGGGCACAGGTGCTATCTATGTGCCAAATGGCCCTCAACCTCTTGTAAGAAGGTATAAAACTAACTATATCCATTGCTTAGGTGACCCAGTGCTGGGATCACACAATAATCAACATTGAAGCCATGTCTAAGCTAAAGCATAAAAGCAAAGCACAGATCATGGCAATGTATTAGCATGTAGACCAGATGTTGTATGTGGCAGTGGAGCCCTACAAGCATGAAGGTGATGAGGATCATTATGAAAGGCCATTAAGTACATGTTTAGCTTGAGCAGTGTTCAGAGAACAACTTTTAGTACAAATAAGACAATTAAGCCATACGAAGAGGGACCTGGGGAAGAGAAAGCAGAGAAGACAAGACGCATCAGTAATAAGACGGAACTGACTTAACCAGCAGCACAAAGGACAGAGAAGGGAGAGTTAGTCTGATTCAAGTCAAGGCTTTATGGAGAATGGTTTTGATAAAAAATTGCCAAGGAAGGCAGAACAATGCTTGGTGGAGAGAAGACCATTCCAGCAATGGAAAGGACCATGTATAAAAGCCCACAGGCAAGGGGAGCTATCATATGCATGCATTTTTATCCTGCTTTTTCAGGCAAAATTCCCACACATGGTAATTTACAGATGAAAGGCAAGAAAATGATATAGTATAATTACATTATAAGCCAAAAATAATAAAAAGGCAGAAAACAAAAATCCAGTCACATGGAAATGAATCTTAACAAGAACTTAACACCTGTTAAATGAGTAATGAAAAGACCAGTGGAATCTCTCTGGGGAGGATATTTCATATTCTGGAAACCATGGTAGAAAGGGTGTTACCTGCCCAAAAAAGCTCTCTGCAGCTTTTGAAAGTGACAACCAACAGCACACATTTACATGACTCAGCCTTTCACGTGAGAAGGGCTGAGTAAAGGAGAGTGCTGGGCATCACTTGCCAACAATGACTTCTCTGTTGGATGCCTGGCCAGTGGCTGGAGTTCTGACAACCCCAGCTGGTGCAGATGCAAGCTTGGACCAGTTTGGAAAAAGACGGCAATGAAGCTACCCTTTGTTCTTTTGGAATCTGTTGTGCCAGTTCTTGCTGGTGGTAGCGTTTTGGAGCAACTAAGTGATCTTCCTGGACCGTTGGTCGGTGGCAACTAGGAAGAGCAGCTTCTCAGTGCAGTCCCCCAATGATGGAACAAGCTCCTTACTGAGGTTTGTCTGGTACCAATTCTACTATTTTTTCAGTGCCAGGTTAAGACGGCCCTTCATACCAAGGCATTTAACACCCCTAAATAGCACATGGGGAAGGGATTAGATTTAACTGGCCTACTCATATTAACCTGTTGTAGTTACATTGAGTAATTTGGCTTAAAATTTTTGTAGTGGATTTTTATAATGCCTTTATTGTTATCTGCATATGGAAGATGCCGTTATTCCTGATGTCCTTTCCAGGGTCAAGGTTAGACTGACTCTTGGGATGAGGACTGAAATGGCTTGGAAATGGGGAATGTGGGAATAAAGATGGTGAAGGACTGTGAGGTTATCTCTAAGCTGCCATCTCCAGGTGCTCAGGCAGACCATGGGAACAGACATAGTTTGTAAATGAAGGGAGGAGACAAGGGAAAGGAGGAAGATGAGGCCATTCCTATTCCCATCTTTGACACAGCATTGGGCTAGAGTGGCTACCCAGTTAGAGGGCCTGCATAGATCTAGAAGGCTAGCCCTTCTCCAAAAGGACCCATCAAGAGGGGTGGAACCCAAGGTGACGGAAAAGGAAGGGGTTTGAAAGTGCTTTCTAACTGGGTTCAGCAAATCACTTTGCTCATGCACAGACACTCATCTTCCTGTGATCATAGTTTATTACCTGGGAATTGGACATAAATAACTATTTTGCAAACAGATTGTCTGTGGCTTGAAACAAAGAAGAGGAAACCCAGCTCCCAAAAGTGTTTTATACTGCATATTTTGTATTTTAAAAATTGTAAGCGTGTTTCAGCTATGGGGTGGTATAGAAAACAAATAAATAAATAACTTCAAGGGCGGCCCCACATAGAAAAGCCTTTGCTTTGCTTTCTTGCATGCAGCATCCTGACAAACAGCTGGGATGTGTACATGGTAATGGGGCTCTCTCAGTTCTCTGCCTTTCATTTCTCTGGCTGTAATGGCTCTTTTGCCCAAGAAGCTCCCAAAATGTTGATGCTGGCTCCATTTAACTTAGCATGCCAGAAATATGCTGGCAGCACATTTCTGTGCACTGAAAGCTGTCAGGCTACCAAATGTTAATTTACTGTTTCCTTAATGAAAAGGTAATCTTTCAACATTAGACGTGGAATGAAACAGAAAAGTTGACAACTTACAGGCTTTCCAATTTACTGGATTAATTTAAAACATTAATGGCATTAAATATTTGACCGGTAAGCTCTTGTTGTGAGCCAGTTTAAAGTTGGTGTATTTAATTTACCTGAAGCTGAAGCTAGATATATGAATGCTAATAAGTGGAACAAAAAATGGGAAAAGGAGAGGGTATGTGGAGACCAGATGTATTGATTTTACTTAAAAGGTCACAAAAATTTTGCCCGAGGAACACCTCTGCTGATTTCTATCATAGTGAGTTTTTAAGTAGTTTGAGAAATTAAGACCCATACCATGCAGCATTTTAGATTTTTAAGATGGTATGATCACTTACTTGTCATACTGTCCCTGCTTAATGGGGGCTGAAAGGTAAAGGAAGTTCTTACCCACAATTCAGACCACAGCACTATCAAACCACAGTAAATACAAATGTGCAGTTACACAGCAATTCAAGGGCTAGGTTTAGGCAAAGAGTACAGTCGGAGGGGAAGAAGAATCTACTTGCCAAGTCACAAGGCTCTGCTCCCAGAAGTCCAGTGGAAATAGGGCTACGTAGTCAGAAACAAGGCAGCAGAACTGGCATGAAGATGTTGTCCAATGCCTGACCTGCTGATAACTGAAGCTTATAAGCTGAAATGTTAAGAGCCCCCCCCCCCCCCCAAGACTCAGTTACAGAACACCAGGTATTTCTGGAAGAAGACTTCTTTGGAAGGAAGGTCATGTTCACAAGTGGCTCTTTACTCATTTTATTTTTTTTTTATTTTTCAATTTATATCCTGCTTTTTCCTACAAAGGGCTCAAGGCAGCTTACATCATTCTCCTCCTCCATCTTATCCCCACAACAACAACCCTGTGAGGTAGGTTGGGCTGAGAGTCTGTGACTGGCCCAAAGTCACCCATTGGCTCCATGGCCGAGCGGGGACTCGAACCCAGATCGCCTGAGTCCCAGTCCCATGCTCTTAACCACTACGCCACACTGGCTCATGTAGAACCTAGATGTGCAAGTGGGCGATTCCAGCACTGATTGTTCTGGCCTGTCTCTTGACATGCTACTTACAGGGGTTATGTCTCAGAGGTGGGATTTCCCTTCTTTTATGCGAATGACTCATGGACATCTTCCCAAGGGCCCAAACTCCCTCTGGCCAGCTTCCTGGTCTCCTGGCATGGGCTGCATCTTGATGCAACTTGTCTCTGAGAGTCCTAGCTACCTCATCCTCTGGAGAGTATTCTTCCAATATTCCACCCACTCAATTTAATTAGTTAATTTGATGGGTATTGATTTTTTTCCCCTTCTGGCCAGCACCTATCCTGTTTGAACACTGTGTTTAATTAACACTGACAATAAACTGCAGGAAGATGGCAAGAAAGCAATGTGAAAGTCAACAGGCTAGTGCACATTGCATGTCCAGCAACAAGAAAGGTAGCAGAAATGTGAATTGTGGAGTACTCCCTAGTTAGTGTACACTGTAAATCCTGCACAATACCCCCAAAAGGAAACCACCGTGCTTAGCTCTAACCCCAGCACTATCAGTCTCTTTCATGAATACTACTAAAAAGAAATCACGCGCATTAAACTTAATACAGCAGAAATATGTTTGGAATAGAGCTAGATGAAGCCTGCAGGACCTGTGCAGAGCTCTGGAATAACTTGCAATTGCCTTTCTCACAGCAAAACAGCCGGATGTTGAGAGTACTAAAGAGGCAAACTTGGATTTTTGCAAAGGGAGTAAATGGACAGTTCCAGCAACCCCTTTGAGCCACTTTATGCAGATAGAATGATCACAATCTCACACTTCTGTAGCCACATTATTGGACTTCTGGAGAGAGCAATATCACCAGCAATAAATACAAGGGCAATCAGAATAAATTAAAAAAATATGAATGTTCTGCACCACATAAGCTACACAAATCCTAATCTAATGTTAGGTCCTGGTTTCCTAAAAATCATCAGGACTAATTTTTCTACAAACAGCCTTGATTGAGATTATCTCCCTTTGTTTTGTGGGGCAAAAGGATGTAAAAATAAATCTCCATCAAATACAACACTGAAGGGTTATTAATACAGAAAATTGTAATTACAGCACAGTGCCAGCAATCACCAGAACTGCTGCAGTATCCACCTTACAACCTTGTCTACCCTCATTCAATCAAGCCCGATCGGTTCTCAGGGAGTTTTCCATTAATATTTTATAGTACTGGCACTCTGCTAAAATGTACAGCTACAGCAATTGCCAATTAGAAAATTAAGGTCCTATTTTAACATGCAAGCTGGATGTTTGTGCATGCATGCGTACACAAAGCAATGGCTCATTTTCAGAGTTATGCTACACACGTTCCTCCAAATTGTGAGTGAACATTCTCTCACAGGGCATACTGTGAAACTGAACTCAGTGCATCTTGTACACAAGTCGTACCGCTGCTAAATATACTAGATGTTTTTTAACACGGCAGTTGCCTTGGATAGACTGTTATAACCTGCCTTTACTATGTGGGCTGTACCCATCTCTGCCACAGCATTTCAGTCATTATTTGGCAGCCATGTTTCCCATTTCAATCAACATGAAGCATCAGACAAATCTTTACTAACCCAACTTTAAAGTAAGTTAGGTATTACCTTATCCTTTGGACCTGAATCTTTGTATTATGGGAATGTGTTATATTCTGAGGAATGTTAAGCTATGCATTGATGCTGACCAAACAAAAAGTTATGACATAGTGTTTCTCTTTCTTACAGCTGGAGATTTAACCTTAAGGAGCATTTGAAATGAACCCGAAGAGGTCCCTCAGAGAAGAACAGTTTATACATGGAACACTGATGGTGTTCCATTACAGACCTACAATGTTTACACAGAAAAGTGGCAGGTTTCCCTTTCCTTCTACTCCTCCTCTGTTACAAAGCATCTCTTCCCATGGGCACTTTGGAAAGAGAAGCAGACTATCTATTGGGTCATTGTTATTCACAGCTGTAGTGTAACATGCAATTTGTTCCTCAGTGCCTTATTCTTTACTGCCCTATCTTTAATTGTACAACAATAATAATTCTATAATTGTCCCTCAATGATGTGCAAGTTTTCACTAACCTTCAAAGCAGCTCTGGTTTGACCTAGAATACTTTTTTTAAAAAATTAAGATATTATTTCCAAGCCGTCAAACTTCTGGGAGGTTTTAAAATCAGTTTTAAAATGGCTAAGGAAACTAATTTGATTCTATTGTTCCACTAAAGAGTTCAAAACCAATCCTCCCTGAGGCCAGTAATCTAATTTGGCTGTTTAATATCCCTAGGTGAATCAATCTGTCCATAGAAGATGATGGGTCAAAGAATCATTATATTAATAAACTTATTTTTTCCTTGACTGGATTAATTACAATACATTGAAATGGAAGTAAAATCTTTGCTATATGGTTAAATAAAGAAGAAATTATTTCCCTAAAGGTCCAGAATGAATATTTATGTGTGTGGAATGATGTCATACTTTGGAAAGAAAAGAAGGGGAGAGATGTCTTTTATTCATTCTATTATATGGATGATTTTACATTCGATCATATATGAAATGTGATGCCTATTATTTATTATAGAAAGAAAACCCCCCTTGAAATAAATTCCCATAGTGATTTACAATACTAAATCAAAAATATAGTAAAAGCATAAAAACAACAAGATTCAAAATTAAATAAGGGCAGCATGAGAACTTTACCAGGAGAAATATAGTTCGGACAAAAAGCCTGGTTAAAATAACAAGTGCCTGGGGTCAAAATTACATCAGCACAGGCACCAGGCAAGCCTACCTGGAGAAAGCTTTCCACAATCAGTTGATGGCAAAGATGGATACCTTTCACCCTGGTTTGGATGGATAAGAAAACAAAAAAATAGGGAATGTCAGGAGCCACTGAAAAGAACCTGGTAAAGATAGGAATAAAGACACTTTGCAGAGAGGGACTCTGTGTGAATGGACCAGCATCATTAGCCATATTCAGGCATAAAAGCTAACACATGCAGGCTTAAATTGGGGAACAGGGAGGGGATGACCCACACCACTGTCACTGCATGTGGTAGCTCTACTTCCAGCTTTCACATGCTGAGAGCAGCAGACTAAAAAGGGCTTGTAAGTGCATTCTGCTGAATAAGCTTAGATGCCTCCCCACAAATGGGAACCCAGCATTAGCCTGGGTTTCAGGCAGGGGAAAGGCTCTACGTGCTTTCACCCAAATAGGCTTAAAAGTCAATTTCAGACCTTCACACAGCATTCACAAAGGGTGCATTTCTGGAGCGGTGCTAGTATGACAGAGACATTGGGACAAGATTTGTGCAGGGGGCCCTTCCTAAATATAAACCCAAGTGTGTTTCCCCAAAAGCCTAAATAATATTTTGAAAATCACTGCTAAGGTGGCCATTTATGAATTGTCCAAAAAGAGAAAATGCCTTACCAGAAAGGGTACAAAAGAAGACTCAGCCTTATATAAAATTACAGTATGCTAATCTGTATATATATTTTTTTCAATTTGGGACAAATCTAAAAATAGCTATACATTTAAATCCAAATAAAATACATTGCACCATAATGGACAGCTCACTCTGCTTCCCAGGGCTCTTGGTGGACAACTTCAAGACCCTCTAGAGTCACATACAAGCAGGGTAGTTAATTGACTGTGGTGACTTGTTAATTGCTCTGTGTCTACTGATCACATGCTGGCCGTATTTACACAATTACCTTCACCAGCACAACTTGTGCTGTATGAACATGGCAAAGGGAATTGTGTCGGGGTACTTAAGAAACCACTTAGCAACACTAAAACAGGCCTCGAGTTCCAGATAATTATGTAAAATCTGACTAGCACATTCAAGGTTGTTAATAAGCCATGGTGGCTTATTAACCTCCTGCAATCTTGCAAACCAGGTCTCTTTCTCTTTATGGTTTTCCCTCTGTTAACCAGACAGTCCTTCAGATAAATGGTGCCTTCAAACAGTGCAACCCTCTGACAGCCCTTGAAATGGAGGACTCTTCTGTAAAGTACAACACCTGGCTCTCCAATCACTGAGCATGCTATGCAGAATGAAACTTATTAAAGAATCCCAATTTCTGATCAAAGCAAGTTTCAAACAGTATTTACTGCATTTTTATTCTGTTTTTCAGACAATGATTGTCCTCCAAAGCAGTTCATATCAATACCGAGAATTAAAACAGCCTTCCCATGTGGGCAAGTCAAGATCTAGCACAAGGTTTCCTGCTGAGATGTCAGGTCTTTATTTTATGTACTTCACTGCTGCATAGGGTTTGCAGTTACCTGGCTAGAACCATCATTCTATGGTAGAGGAATTAAGTGTACATACTCCTGTTCATTACTTATATAAGGCACTGGGCAAACTGGAATCTTTGCTCCACTGACTTGGAGAGCCAGTTTGCAGAAACGTTCACATTAACATGAAAAGAAAGGAGAGTTAATAACTTATTGCTACATGTGCTTTGTACTGGTACATGCAATGCTTTATATGTGCAATGGGAAGGAGCATCCATGCCTTTTCCCATTCTGTGCAGAAGAGTGTTCCTCAACCAACCTGTGCCTAGTTCCTGCAACAAGAGACAAGAGAGTGAAACATAGAAACAGAGTGAGTCAGAAGGGGCTTCTCAAGCCATGTAGTCTGACCCCCAACTCCAGCCCACCATGTGCATGTCCAGCCTATCCTGGAATACCTTCACTGATGGAGCTTCAACCACCTCCCATGGAAGCCCATTCCATACCCTAGGGATCCTAACTTTCAGAAAGTACTTTCTGGCATCAAAATTGAACCTTGGTTCCCTGAGCTTTGGAACATGCCCTGCCCTCCTCTGTAGGAGAAAACAGGTCTCTACGCACCTCTGTGTGGCACATACCTATATGTCACCAACAGCTCCTCTCAGAGTCTCCTCTTCTCCAGGCTGAAAAGACCCAGCTCCCTCAGTCGCACCTCATATGGCTTTACCTGCAATTCATTCACCATCTGTGTGGCCCTATGCTGCAGCAATTCTAACCTGGCTAAATCCTTCCTATAATGTGGAGCCCAGAATCGAACACAATACTCCAGTTGCGGGTGCACCAGAGTCATATACAGTGGCAGTATTACTTCTTTTGATCTAGAAGTCACACTTCTGGCTATGCATCCAAGGGTGGTGTTCATTCTCTTGACCACCACGTCACACTGCTGACTCATGTTTAGCCTGCGGTCCACCAGTACCACAAGATCCTTTTCACAAGTGCTGCTCTCCAGCCACTTGTCCCCTAACCTGTACTTATGACACCCATTCCTGTACCCCAAGTGCAAGACCACACTTATCCGCATTGAATGCCATCCTGCTATTCCCTGCCCACTTCCATAGTCTGTCCAGATCCTTTTGGATCTGGAGTCCCTGCTCCTCAGTTGTGGCCATTGCCCTCATTTTAGTATCATCTGCAAATCTGATCAGCAGAATGGTCACCAAGCTGTTGTAACCCCCCTCACAATTGAACATGCAGCTAGGGCATGGCTTGTCACAGGTAAGAAGCATGATCAGAGTGTCCTGTTCGCGTAAGAACAAGAACCCCAACGAATGTGCATGCTACGCAAGGCTGACCACAAAGCAGCCTTTGTTGCTACGCTCTAGCATAATGTCACACCCTGTACCCTTGCTTGCTTGCTTGCTTTAGCATAAAAAAATGTGTGCGAATGTAGCTCAGTGGATTTCCCCTATTGTTCGCTGTTATTCAAGCACCTGCATAGCCGTCCGTGTAAAAGAGTATAAAAATCCTGCCTTCGATCTGCTCAGCACCACACTCTCACGAGTGCATGGTCCCTGCCGGCAGGTAAATAAATCTCTCGGTAATTCCAACCAGTCTCTGGTCTCATCTGTAAAATCGCCCCACAACATTGATGAAAAGACTGAGCAGGATTGGTCTCAGGGCAGAGTCCTGGGGGACCCTACTCATCACTGGCCAATATCCTGAGGATTCCACACTAATAGTTACCCTCTGCTTTTGGTCAGTCAATCATGCCCAGTGCATTGGACTATCCCAAAACTCCTCAATTTCTCAACCAAGATATCATTTTGCACTTTGCCAAAGGCCTTGCTGAAATCCAGGTAAACCACATTGGTTGCATCCCCTCTGTCTAGCCACCTCAAAACCTTCTTATAGAATTCCACAAGGTTTGTCTGGCAGGACCTGTTTTTGTGGAAGCCATGTTGTGTGGCTGCCAACATCCCTACCCTATCTAAGATTACTAGATCTCTTGCTATTATGAGCCTTTCCATTTTATTTCCTAGAATGGACATAAACCTTTTGATTAGCCTTTTTCTCTTTCCTTCTACTATCACCATTTCTAAGATATATATGTTTGGGGCACATTAGTCTAACCTAATCTAAATGTACAAGTATTGGCAGAGTGTCATGTGCGCACATCCTGGCAAGATTCCCAGGCACACATGAGAAGCTAACCATTTTGGTGGTACTGACAGCCCTGTGTCTGAAGATGATGGAGATTTGGCTGACCTAGGTAGGGCTGAGAGCTCAAACTCTGATAAAGGAATTGTTGTTGTAACGGATGGGCTTCCACCTGCAGATCCAGTTTCTCAGTACCCATCTGTGCCTGCTCAAGATGAGATTCTTTCAAGGACAGCTATTGGGCCCAGTCCACCCTCCTGTGGGAATGAAGAAGAAGAAGAAGAAGAACAACATCCTGAGGGAGGGGATTTGGAGATGGGGAGTCTCTTGGATGAAGAACTCCAGCCTTCTGAGTAGGTGGACCCAAAGGTCCATTGTCACAGCCACAGGCTGGGCCTATTGGGGGCTCAGAGTGAGTAATTCAGGCACTCCTGGTTCCACAGTTCCCCTCCTTCCTGAGACAGGCCAAGAAGGGTTCATAAGCAAAGCACTGGGAGAAGGGAGGCAGAAAGGATTCAACATTTTGTTTTGTGTATGCTCAGAGACTTGGGTGTGCTTAGAGACTTCTACATAAAATAGAGATGCTTTCAAGAGGTCCTCGAGAGTCTGTCTTGCTGGGGAGGGAACACCTAGTTTACAACACAGAGAAACTGAACTTTCTTTGGTACTCATTGTGCCTGGGCTTCTTCAAACTTTAAGGCTTTTTTTAAAATACTACACCATCTGAGCATGTACTTATTTTATTCTTTCTATGCATAATCTGCCCAATAACAAACGTTCTCTAGGCAGTTACAAGCAGTTAAAAGACTAAAATGCAAAAAAAGCTGTTAAAATACAACATGTAATACAAATATTTAAAAGAACAAAATACAATACAAACCAAACAGCACAGGAATGCATAAAGATATGCAATAAAGGCCATAAAAATATTATGGTCTCTAAAATGCCTGGCAGAAGAGAAAAGCCTATACCTGGTGCCAAAAGGGTGAGCGTGTACATACCAGGTGAACCTGCTTAGAGTGCCAGAGAGAGGGCTTCACCCTCTTTCTAGGTGGAGACACTTGGAGTTGCTTCCCTGAAGATACTCTGGTCCCAAGTTGTTAACAACTTTTAACATTAACACCAACTCTTTGTATTGGTATGCTACTTCCATTTCAGTATATAATTAATGTGAGGAATGGGTGTGAGGAATATGCTGAGAAAACACTGCTGTATAAAAGAATAAAATGATTTTATTAATAGACCTGTGACATTGTAATAGTTTAAAAGTACATTTTAAATAATTAATAATAGTCCAAAGTATTAGGAAGCCTATCTAATGAAAGGTACCTTGGAGAGGCTTCATTGGTTTAGTCAATAAAACCACACATCCCGGCTATTTAATACAGCTTTTAAAATTTCTGGAAAAGGATTGTGCAAAGTTTATGATTTGAAACTTTTATTTTCTGTTTGAGGTTGTATTTCTTTACCTGGAAATTAACAGCTGGCTTCTGATGCTCATGGCTCATTTCATTTTCAAGGCCAGATTGTTAATCCCACTTACTTAGGAGGAAAAAAGTAAAAGTGTACTTGATAATAAGTTGTAGCTATCAGAACAAGCAAGAAGCATGACCTCCAGATGCAGTTAGACCACAACTGCCATTACACCAATCCCATGGTTGTTGAGGCTGATGGGTATTGGAGTCCAATGTAATCCAGAGGGTTCTCCAGAGATGACTTACATGGTTCCTATTTTTTTTAAGTAACTTCAGTACTAACTGAACACGTCTTTTGATATACCTTTATAAAGAATGAGGAGATAGAGTATGAAATATATTCAACTTGCCCACCACACTCACCAATCTCATAGTGTTTTCCAGAAAGACTGCCATGAACAGATGGCTGAGTGGGGAACAGTGCATCCAATCCAATAAGACTCCGGGGTTTGTCAGTCCTGGCAAGAATGCAGGGTTGAAGTATTTAACACCTGACTACCCAGGTAAATGGCTTTGGGAAAGGTTTAAACATAAAGAAAACACCTTTTTCCCACTCTGGCTAGGCTTTCCTGACTCGGACATTGGTTCTCTGCAGGAGAAGCTTTCAGTGGCCTGGTTCTATTACAGCAAGTGATTACAAGATCTAGTCTGTTCTTAGTGGTAGCACCTTGATTTCAGAACTTAATGCTCAAGGAGAAGATTTATTTTTAAAAGTTGCTTACTGGCCTACATGAAGGATTGAAAGGCAATTGTTTTTCAGAGGCACTTCTCTCAGTGTAGAGAAGTACTGATGAAGGTTTGGTTAACTGCTTTTAAGTGATAAATTGTCTTTTTATTGTATTGTATGGGCTTCTAAATTTTATTGAAGTCAGGTATTTTGTGTTGTTGTGTGATGCTTTAAATTGTTTTAATAATTCCAGTGAACCACTTTCACTGTGAAGAGATAAAGAAATCAAATAAAATAGCTCTCCCTTAAGTATGCCTTTTATGCCTTTCAGTTTGGGGTAGAGTGGGAATAAACATTTTGAGAAGTGATTTATATCAGCCTAACCCCAATTAATTGTTTTTATCCAATCTTAGGTGTGCAGCAGAGCATACTGCTAGTCAGGATGGCATAAGAAAAATTCTGTAGATGTTCTAAAGGAGAAAGAAAAAGCTTTCTACGGAACCAAATTAAGGCAAACCGCACAGCCAGTGGGGAGGGAGGATTATCCAAACCAATCTCAAAGGGCTTTAAAGATTCCCTGCCCTGAATAACTCATATGGGAAACCAAATAAATGCCATAAAGCCTAATGCAGCCTCGATAGAAATCTGGAGCATTAAATTTTATATTAAACATAAATTATTCACAAAAATCTGTAACACTTTCTCGTAAGGGTCAGTGATAAATTCTTGATAGAACATAAAGGCCACAAACATGCTTATAAATTAGTAAGCATGCTATGAATGGTACTATAAACTCTTAATAAACTGTAACTGACAGTATTAAGTATTCATAACAAGTGTCATGGAGAAGGACATCTGTATATCAATATATTTGAGAGTCAGACCAGATACAGAGATGTATTTATAAATCAGATTGCAAAGAGATAATCAAAGCATTTGACTGTTTGATCCTTTGAGATATTTATGAACTAATACCCATATATGTATTTGCTCATTTATTATATTAACAGATCACCTGTTTCCATTCAAGGAACTCAAGGAGGCTTACATAATTCTCCTCCTGCTGCTCTCAATCTTAGCCCCACAACAACCCTGTGAGGTAGGCTGGGCTGAGGGTCTGTGACTGACCCAAAGTCACCCAGCTGGCTCCATGAATGAGTGGGGATTAGAATCTACATTGCCGGAGTGCCAGTCCTTTACTCTTAAGCAGGGCACCACCCTGGCTCTCGATGTCATCTAATAGTAGTCAGGTGTCCCCAACCTTTTGGACCTGTGGGTATACCTGGGAATCTGAGATACTTCTGTGGACACTGCTATAAAATGGCTCCCCTCCCATGGAAGGTGTGATTATCCATACAATGACTATTGCACAGGCTATTCACAAATGAGCCGAACAGGCACAGGGGAACAGAGAAATAGAAAGGCTAAAAGGAGAATAAAATCTCAAGGCAAATGGGCAGAGGGGAAATAAAAGGCAAGGGTAGAAGCTGGGTTGAGGAAACAGGAAGGCAAAGGGGCAGAGAAAGAACAAGGCTTAAAGATCAGAGGAAGGAGAAAAGGGAAGCTAAAGGGGGCATGCAGAAACAGCAAGGCCAGAAAGAGACATTCCCTAAAATGTAAAAAAAAGTGTTCGGAGTTTGCTCTACTCTGCTCTGCTCTGCTCTGCTTTGCTTGGGACAGGGAATGGAGAGCTTCATATACTGAGTATTCCCAGAGGTTCCCAGGGTTCCCATAGTCTCCACAAATGCTTCACTGGGGTACCTGGGATAGGAAAATATGACACAGGAATCTGAGTCGTCGAACAATAAGCTGACTTCAAGGAATAAGGTCAATTGCTGGTAGAAATCTTAGCATATGTGCCTGACTCTCTATGTTTTCTACTGTCATTCAATTGTGTGCCCAGGTCACAGCTGTGCTCACTTTCTGCAGTTTCTCTTACCAAGCATAACTGGGTAGAAACGACTCATTTTATCACAGTTACTATTACAATGTGATGCAGTTGAGATGTTGCCTTCCAAAAGTCAACCAATGTAGGGTTATATGATTCTGCAAATGTTGCAAAACTAGCCAAGAACTACTGCAGAAGTGAACTGCGTCATCTGAGGGTGAGGTTTAGTTGATTGTTAGACAGTGTTTGATTTAATTTGTGTAGTGAACAGCAGTTTCTTTACAGCTGAGGTCTGCAATCATGGAAATAGGGATGAGAAGAGATAAAGAATTGGAATAAAAAACTGTTGAGAGAACACACACCGCTGTCTGCATATAGAGGCAACTTCGCAGTGATTCTCTCCTCTATAGTTCTTGTGGGAAAGAGGCACTTGTGCACATTTTTCACAGCCTTTGGGACTCTTCATGAAGCAATGTGATTCTGGATTGAAAGGTGCACAAAGGCAGGCATAAATATTAAACACTACATATACAGGTGAGAAGGAGTAGTTTCTTCAGTCACTTAAATTCATTTTATTTGAGAGAACAATAGTGTTAAAATAGGAAAATTAATAGATTTGAAGGGATATGAACCACTGTCAGGGAAGATCATGATTTAAAAGAAAACCTTTAATTCATCTGCAATGTATTCGCAGAGAACAACCCTACTGTGTAACACTAGGAGGGGAAATCTGGACCCTCTTTTATTTAATTTTATTTTGCATGGGCAAAGGTAGGACTTATTCATATCTCTAACCAAAGCAGTGCAGGCAGTAGTTAGAGCAAGATAAGGAGACTGAAGCCTTCATGCAAGCAGCAGCAATAGAGGCTCATTTGCAGCCCTGGAAGTTGTGGACAAATGCTTTGGAGTCACAGGGAAGGCAGGGTTTCACAGGAAGGAACTGGCTGGGGTACATGCTGTTACCACTGGGTGTGTGGGTGGCAAAGCTGGCATACTAGTTTCATTATTTGCAAGAAAGTGCCCCCATCTAGGAAGGGCAGGCCACATCCTCTGTTTCAGTTCCCATGCGATTTTTCATCTGAAACAGGTATATGAGGTGGAGAAAAATAACCATGATAATTCATTTTAAGGTTACTAACAGGTGAGGGGAGCAACTTAAGTATATCTGAGGCAGATATTTTGAACCTTGCTGTGCATTCTCTTTTCCCTGAAATTAAATCTAAAATGGAAGAATTGCTATTATCTAAGAAGTTGTGCTCCAAAGAAAAGCTATTTTTCCCCTTAAATTAGTTATGCACTGCAGTCACATAAACCACTTGCATTTAATGGTGTCCCTGACACATGACCATACTGAAATTATTCAGGCTTTTTGCTTTTCCTTAATGAGAACTACATCATTATGCATACAGAGGGGAAAATGGCCATTGACAACACAGCTGCCCATCAAGGAACTAAATAACTCGCCAGTACCTTGGCCGGGCAACATATTTCATTGCTTTCTGTGTTAGCATAAGTCTAGTCTCTAAGAAGAAAAAGAAAAAGAAACTGTATTTTCTTCAGCATTTCTTTCCATTCGGACTGCCCTGTTAACACTGAATCTTCCTTAGATGTGTGGGGCTTTTAAAGATTATTTACTTTTCAGGGAAATAATGAGGCTCAGAAAAGCGAACTGAGAGAGATGTAACTATAATTTGCTTTGATACCATACTTCACAGAATGATGGGGGAAACAACCATGCCATGTCCGTAGTGATACCGTGTACACAGGGTTTTGTTTTTTAAAAAAAGTAGCTTGTTCTATAAAAATGCCTCTTAAAGCCATCGATATCTCATTCATTTATTTAGGTTGACACTTTAACAGTTGTCCAGCAAGACAGAAATTATTATGTCTATATCGATGTAGTGGCAATTTGTCATGGTACATCATAACTGTTTGTCAATATTTTGTTACTCTGTGGCAATGAGAAATCATTGTGATGACAAGACAGACAGGCAGGCAGGCAGACAGAAAGACAGGTGTGTGTGTGGAGGGGTTCTCTCTCTAATTCTCTCATACACACACACACACACACACACACATATGAATGAGAGAAAATTGCTTAGTTTTTGTCATAAAGATTCCTTTGCCCATGATTCCTTCATTGAAAACCACAGTCACATTATTTTTCCTCATTAGGACGTAGATGCAATAAGAAAATGCAGCAATAATTTCTTTCTAAAACATAAAATTATTTTCTTTTAAATCATTCTTCAAGTAAAATCTGAACATAGAAACAAATTCAAGAAAAAAATAGAGTAAAAATGTCAATGTTTCTGGATAATCAGGAAGAGTCTCAGGAAGATTTAGAGGTTTTGTTTTGATCTACAAGCCTATTTTTAGATAAAATACATTGGCAATATATATGCACTACAGTACAGACAATTACTATGCCTATTCATCAGCTGATCATGAAAACTATTTCAGACGTGGACATAATGTCCAATGTAGCATAATGTTATTTTGCAAGCCTTTGCAACTGCAGTGCAGTAGACACATGCAAACAGTGAATCTGAGAAACAAGGCATCCTACTTCATGACAAGTATGCATTTTTTCCAGCTGTGGAAAAAGTATGCTAGTGAAATATGAAGAGGAGCATAAGGAGACTGACCTGTGCTATTACTAGTGAGGCCATGGCTCTCCCACATTGAAGGCACTGAAGATGCAGCTGAACAGCCATCTATCAAGGATGCTTTATCTTGGAGTCCCGCATTGAGCAGGAGGTTAGACCCAAAGGCCTTATTGGCCACTCCCAACTCTACTCTTCTGTGATTATATGACTCTTTACGAAGACATGAAACCTGCCTTTGCAATATAACTCAAAACAACAGCTGGGCCTGCAGTTTGGAGATTAAAAACAAGGAGAGGCATCTTTAAGTTCCTAGAAGAAAATGTACATGCTCACTCCCACATTTTTAGTTTTATACAATTGCTTTGTCACCCTTTTGTGATACACCTTATCTCAGAATAAATTTCTTAGGGTAAACCATTAGAAAGCTGTAGACCTCTCTTTTTCAGACTGAGTGACCCCACAGACAATGAGGATTTCCACTTTCCTTGACACATAAAACACAATATGCTACTAGGTGAACTAATTTAACTAAGGATAAAGCATTCTGTCCTCACACATGAAGACACATGTTCCGTTGTAGAGACAGATTTTGAATGTGTACATGTAGCCTAATGAAATTATTTCTCTTTCAGAGTGGATTCCTAAATTGAACACTAAGCTAAATCACTCAGTCACTGTCATGGCCATCCAATGGTTTATGGATGAGACTGGATGAATATATAGCCACGATAAAAAATATACTGATTTTTGAACTGTTGCTGAAATACAAAGCAAGGTAATTATTTGATAATGAACATAATGTAAATTGACTTTCAACTAAACATCTATTTCTATTTATACCTCATAATTTGGTTTCTGTTGTGTGTGTTCTTAATCTATATAAATTCATGATCTACCACTCCATATATTTACACATAGGTGTTCTCTAACTGCAAATTAGTGCATTTTATATCACTATTCACCAAAACAAATGTTCTCCCTCAAAAGCACAAATGCATTGCTTTTTTAAGCAAAGAGATAGCTTGTTCATGAGGTGCAGGTACTGCAACCCAACTGTGAATAGCCAATCCATTCTAAAGTAAAAGTGAGCAGCTCTTTTTCTATTTGCTTGAGTATTTTGGGCCAAACATCCACGTGCCATGTGGGCAGGGAAGATACTAGAACTGCAGTCTAAATGCAATGAGCAATCATTGTATCATTATAGTGGGACTGGGACACAGGCGATCTGGGTTCTAGTCCCTGCTCAGCCATGGAGCCCGCTGGGTGACATTGCACTGGATACAGATTCTAAGCCCAACCTACTTCACAGGGTCCTTGTAAGCATAAGATTGAGAGGATGACGACTATGCAAGCTGCCATGAGTTTCTAGGAGGGAAGAAAGGCAGGATATAAATACCGCGCGCGCACACACACACACACACACACCCCAAGCATGGATTTTCTACAGGCCATAATTTCCATGATAACATATACACATAAAGTCTCAGGGAAGAGTCACTGTCCGCAGACAAATGCAGCTTGAGACTGATATATGCAATAACTTTGCTCCATCTCCTTTTAGGAGTTTGGGACTCAAGATAGTTTCTGAAGAGTGGGGAGGGGGGAATTTGCAGGGGCTGGGAGGCCTACAGTGCTTCCCCACAAACCAGAGGAACCAATGCCTGCCACTGCTGCAAAATTTGCTACTGTTGCAATAATTGCAGCACTTTTGCAGAGAAATAAGAGAGGCTTTCGAGAAGCTTCTGGAATTGGCCACAATTTGGAGAACAGCTGCAAAATGCCAGGGGAGCTACAAACAGCCTGTGTGATCCCCACTCCTAGTGTAGGGAATGCTGGAGGCTCCCGTGCCCATTTCAGCAATAGTTCAAATGGAAAACCAAATCAAACAGACGAGGCATTCCATCAGAATCGCTGACTTTTCTTTTAAAAAGTTGCATTCAAAATGTTCAAAGTTTTGCTTAGCTAGTTACCACAAATTCCATGGTTATATTAAGTAAAAACAAAACCCTGACTAATAATCTCACTTTTGCATGAGAAGTAAATTACAAATATGGCTCTTCCGTATAATGCCCACCACCACAAACATTCCTAGCTTAGAAATAAATGATTCCTGCTAGAAAATGATTTTTAAATGCTTAGAGATGTTTAACGATTGACAATGATGCCAGGAATTCCAAAGAGAATTTCAGGCATCGAAAAGAAGATTCTTCTCCTTGGCAAACATGAAAGAAGCAAAGAAAGTATCACTGTTCTCATTAGAGCTATGCTTCCAATAGGTTCCCAACACTGGCATGGACTGCAAAAATAACCAGATATGTATTCTATTTGCTGAAATCAGCTCAATTTATCATGTTATTGAAAAGGTTCCTTTATGTTAATGTCTTACAAAAGCACTTTCTGCTGTTTCTAGAAAATCAACAGGAGATGCAAATGTTTAGATTTAGAATTATATCAGCAAAAAAGACCAAAGTACTGAGTATCAGTAAGGCTAGCAGCTAACATGTAACAGGACATACAGTACATATAGGAACAGTCACTTTTCAAGGACTTTAGAAAAATTGCTTCTTTATGCTCTGTAGCTTTAAAAAAAAGCTACCCATAGTCTGTTCTTGCTGGCACAGAATATAGGAATTAATTAATTGAAAGTGAATGGGTGCTTTTGTTTTAGAAAGCCTAACTTTGAATAGCACCAAATTAAAGAGAGTGTGATATGTTCTTGAGGTACATTGCCCAGAAAAAATGCACTGAGGGTAATCAGATATGCCTCTGAGTGTAAACAGACTGCCTACATGGGTTAAAAAAAGAACATTGTCTCTAAATATAGTACTATGCACTGTATTTAAACAAATGGGCTTTTTTCTGAAATAATCATGTACATCATGAGCCACTGTGTGAAAATGAAATAGGAGCCTATGCAGATTAATTGTTCATCGAATATGATCATTCCTATTCTCTGAAACAATCGTGCTGTTAAACAAGTGTATAATGCCCAGAAAGAGCAATTTATTCACTCAAAAATAGAGGTGGAATGACATTAGAAAAGATATTCTGAGTCAGATATCATGTGAGTCACCTCAAGTATGCATAACAACAGGAACAGTTCCTCTAGTTCCATTAATGCACATGGTACAACACTGACATGGCAAAGCAGACAGGTCCATCCCTGCAAGGAGTTTACAGCCCACATTTCAACAGTGCGTGACAAAAGGAAAAGAAGGAATATACAGGCAACAAAGAATGAATATGAGTCAGTGTGCTTATACATATCTACACTGCCATACAGAGGTACCATGCCTTGATTTTTTCACATATGCTGTGAAAATTCAGACCTGGATTAAAACAGATTTAACTGGCATTGTTATCAGTTGATGCACACAAGATACTCTACATTGTAAGGTTGCAAAGTATTTTTTACTATGCCATTGTATTTTTTACTGTGTCACAAAAGTAAGCAAAAACAAGTTGGCATTTGTTGGTTGCATAAGTATTTATCCCATTTGCTGTGCATGCCTAACTCAATTCAGGCACAACCTACTGTCTCCAAAAGGTGAATGGAGTTCACCTGGGTGTCATACCAGTTACAAATTATCTCAGATCAAATGCACCTGTTTACGGAAAGTTATAGAATTTGTTGGAGAGCATATCTACTGCAATGTGCTCTACATGGGGCGATCTTTGCAGACAGTCCACATATTACAACTAATTCAGAACATGGATGCTTATGAGGGCTGGCTGGCAAGAACATAAATGCTGGTCCTCCATCAGCATCCCTGTTCCAGTCCGGGCCCGATTCAAAGTGTTGTCTTTGACATATAAAGCTGTAAATGGCTTGGGACCTGGGTACCTGAGGGAGTGCCTCTCTCCATATTGTCCACTTAGATCTTCCTCTGACATTCTCCTCCAAATACCAACCCCAGGGAGATCAAGGGGGAAAGGGCTAGGAGGGTGGCATTTTTGGCAGTAGTGCCCATATTTTGGAACTCACTCCCCAGGGACACATGCCATGACAGGTGTGACTTTTATATGACAGGTGAAAACTTTTTTGTTCAAACAAGCTTTAGGTTAATTTAATGTATTTAATTTATAATTTTACATTCTGTTATGAAGTATTTAATTCTTGGTTTGTTGGGTTGTATTTATCATGTTGTATGTGGTTTACATTTTATCATGAGATGGTTTTATCTATTGTTTTATCTATTTTATCTGCTGTATTGTTTTATCAACTGTATTGTATGCTGTTTCCAGCATTTGTAATCCAGCCAGGGAACCTTCGGGTTATTGGACAGCATAGAAGTGGAATGAAATAAAGTATCTATACAAACAGCATCATGAAGGCCAATGAACTAACAGAAAAACTCCAGGATAAAGTTGTGCAAAAACACCATTCCGGGTTGGGTTAGAAAAATATATTGCAAACTATGAAAATTCTCTGGAACACTGTAATGTTCATTCTTACAAAATGGAAAGAATATGGTTCAACTACAACTCTGCCCAGAGATGAACATCCACCAAAACTCAGTGACTGGGGAAGGAGGACCTTAGTCAGAGAAGCAATCAAGAGGCCATTGCTAACCCCCAAGAAGCTGGAGAGATCTGCAGGTGAGATGGGAGAAACTGCCAGATACTCCACAAAGTATAGCAAGAAGAAAGACATTGTTGGAAGGAGCCCATATCAAAGCTTATTTTGACTTTGCAGAAAGGCATGGGAAGACAAAGCAAACATGAAGTGAACTTTTTGGTCTTGCTGCATTAAGGCTCTGTGAGCATTTAATCCATGGGGAAGCTTTGTGGTGGCAGCATCATGGGGTGAGTATGGTTCTTCTTGGAAGGGGCTGGGAAATTGGTTAGGATTGATGGCAACATGGATGGGGCCAAATACAGACTAATTATGCAGGACTGTTTCAGTCTGCAAGGGGCATAGGACTGGGGTGGAAGTTCGCTTTCCAGCAGTACAATGGTCCCAAACACAGCCAAAGTAACACTGGAATAATTTAAAAACAGGAACATGAATGTCTTAGAATGCTGAGACAGAGCCCAGAGCAGACCTTGATCTGCCTGGATACCTCTGGCAAGACTAAAACGTGTTCTTCATTAATGGTGCCTACCCAACCTGGCAGAACTGGAGTAGTTTTGCCAGAAATAATGAACAAACAATGAATGAAGTACTCAAATACTCAAAGTTGTGACAGAGACTACCAAGAAGACTTGTAGCTATAATTGCTTCCAAAGATGCTTCTACCAAGTATTGACTCAGGGAGTGAATATTTATGCAACCAATGAGTGCCAGCCTGTTTTTGTTTACCACAGTAAAACTATTTTGCCCTTTCAAAGTGCTGGATATCATACATACATCAACTGGTGACAAAGAATGTGTTGGTTACATGTGCATCTCTGTAATCGACTATTTGATCAAGTCAAGTGGTTGTGACAAATGGGTGCAACTGAAATTGAATTTTTTAGGGTGTGGAGAGATTGCAAAAGGTGCCCATTAATGAATTACATTTTTATTTCATCTGATGTCTAAAGCTCTCTGGGTATTTCACAGCATTATGACCTATAAAGCCCTAAACGGCTTGGGTCCTGGCTACCTGAATGAGCGCTTACGTCCGTATATGCCCAACCGCTCTTTGAGATCTGCGGGAGAGTCCCTTCTCCGGGAACCCTCCATGAAAGAAATTAGGAGAGTAAGTGCTCGGAGGAGGGCTTTCTCTGTGGTGGCGCCCAACCTATGGAATTCACTCCCCAAAGAGGTCCGCCTGGCACCGTCGTTACTGGTTTTTCGGCGCCAGGTAAAGACCTTTTTATTTAAACATCATTTCAATTGTTAAAACATATGATCTGGCCAGGGCAACTTCTTCTTCCTTCTCTTTCTCCTCCTATATTTTTATTTTGTACTGATAATTTTAATTTTATATTTGTAAATCAATGCATTTTTTGTATTTTTGTATTTAATGGTAATTTATTATGTACTATTGTATTTCAATGTATTTTATCATGTTGTAAGCCGCCCCGAGGTTTCGGCAAGGGGCGGCATAGAAATGTAATAATAATAATAATAATAATAATAATAATGTCAGTTTAATCCATTTTAATTCCAGGTTGTATTACAATGTAATGTGAAAAAGTGGAAAGGGGAGAGGGTGTTGAAAGGGGAGGTACCAGATGCTTGTCATTGCCTTTTCTATGTACATGGTGAGATTTTAATAGGTAATAGTGCATGATATCACCACTTCTGTGGAACCACGAGCTTTAATTCCATTTCCAGCTGATTGCAGAAATGCTAATAGCTCAGGAGCACTAAAGGCCCTTAGTGTGAAAAGATCCCAGGAAGGTTTCTACAAAGATAACAGCTTTTTCATGCTTCCTCTTCTATGGAAGCAGGTCACAAACTAAAGAAGGGCATTTAAAGTGAAGGGCCATGATAAGAAGAGGGTTTGTACCTTGGATGAGACAGTGCCAATTCTCTCACCACTAAGGTAATATAATCTTTTTGACATATGTACCTCCTGTCTGTAACCTCTTCTCTCTCAGTCCTCTGCAAGAGTTGCCTTGCCCAGTTTTTCACACTCAGTCCCTAACAAAGATTCTGGCAGGATAAAAGGGGCTATTCTCCAAAGAAGAAACAACGATCTTCAATGGCTGTACTTAAAGGAATTACATGCATCTTTTGTGTACCAAACTAATTAATCGCTTTATTTGGTGAGCAACAGATACCCCACCATGTAAATTCACAGGACAAGAACCGCAGGTTGTCAACATGATTTACATTCATTCTAAAAGAAAACATGTCTATTACATTTATATACATCTATAGCTATTTATTCTTCAGAAAAACAACAACAATAAAACTGACCTTCAATAAACATTCTGTTCTGTTTTACCATTAAAAAGATGAGCTAATTAATTTGTGCAAATTGAAGATAGCGCTTCCTCCCCTGCAATTACTGATTCACACCAATCACCATGGATGAAAAACTATTTTGATTGCAAAATATATTGCACTGTTAATCCATCAAATATTAGTAATCACAGGGAGGCAAGTTCACTGTACAAAGAAATTTTAGTCACAGAGTATAAAATGTTTGTTGAATATGAAGTTTTTTAAAAAATATACAAAATGGTCAGTTTTTAGATATTCAGCTTTTTGATTCAGCAGGCTGAAAAAAGGTCACAAACAGAAACAACTGTGCCATCATCTTGCTTTTGCCTAGTACCCTTATTGAGTATTATACACATTCACCCTCCACAATACCAATATAGATGTGCATGTTATGCTGGAGGCCATTTTGAATGGATCAGTGCTCGCATTTTGATGCTGATCTCAATACAACGATGAAAGGAAGAAAAAAACATAGCAGCTTATTTTACGTCTATTAGTGCTCAGCCTAATGCCATATTAAACAGGAGAAAAGAAGATGTACATTGTACTGTTACTTGACCTGGAACTAATTTGCAAGAATAAGTTTTAGAATTGTGACAAGCAGTTCAGAAACCTGGGTTGCTTGTTTCAAGCTAAAGTGAGAAACAGAACATTTTAGGAAATGTCTCTACTCATCAGTAACTAAACAGAAAAGTCTAGTCTTTGTTTTTAAAGAGTCTGAATTCTTATAATGTTGAGAGAGTGCTGCAGAAATAGTATTTTACTCTAGGGATGCATTGTGTTTGCCCCAAAGGCAAGCACTGTATATCAATAGATTTGTTTGAATCAGCTGGAATGATTCAAAGGCTATTTTCAATTATGAGAGGCATGTCACTAGTAGGCCAGCATAAATTGTATATTTACATAACTAGTTACCACCTTGTTTTTAAGTCCCACATCAAATCCATCCATTTGAGTGTCACCTGTTTTACCTGGACAAAAGTATAGGTAAAGAAACATCCTTATATTCATCTCTTGCTTACCTTGCCCCTTTCTCCTGCTTTTCCTCAGTTATGTCTCAGATATCTAATGCAGAAGCCCTTCTGGGCATTGACCTTTCAGTGCCTTGGATGACTTGCAATGCTCTCCCTCTGGGCTCAGGTCATGTGAAGGGCCAAGAACATGGCAACAGGAGAGGCCAGTTCTTGCAAGCCTAGACAACTCTAACAGCCTCTGTAAGTGTAACACTTACAGGTTCTATCAGCATTTTTTAGTCCCACCCCTTTGGGCTGAACCAATATTCCATAGGGGCACCAAAGGCCTTGGGAATAGCCTTTCTTAGGCCCTTAAGCTAGCCTGTAACCTCAACTGCAAGAAAAATGAAACTAAGAGGAGTTCCCCATTTCCAGTGGGAGAAGGAGTCAATAAGGGCTGTACAATCGTAAGCCTTTTTAGCCACAAGTGAGTTTGGAATTCCTGCAGTCCTGTCAGTGGCTGTGAGAAAGTATGAATGGACAAGAAAAACACAAAACAAGCTCTCTTTAACTGGCAGTACGAAAGAATAACTTCAAACCTAAGTTAGAATTCGGTGGGGGGGCTGGTGACTCCCATGTCAGTAGGGCTTCTTATCCATTGCAGTTTTTATTCTGAACTTTATCAAAGTTATTCATGGTGCTTCATGGTGAAAAAGCTAATAAGAGATTGGAGTTCATCACTTGGTGAGGAGCCCTACTTACAAGAGGGATATGAGCCTCTCCTGGTTAAAAGGCTTCATCATTCTTGAACTGAGCTCTCTTTCAAGGCTGGGAAGCTCATACTTCTGTGCCTTCCGGGTTGCTGGCTTCCTGCTCCATCATTAGCTGTTCTTGCTTGGGGACTACAAAAGGTTGCCTTTCATTCCTTGAAAAGCAGTTCTGCATTTTTATCTGCTAATTTATGTCTGGTAATGTTTACATTCTGTCACTAACCTCCATCAGGACAATAAGGTAACTATACAGGCTAGAAGTCTGGCTTTGCTACATGGTATTGATCATAAAACATGGGTCGTGACCTTTTTCCCCTGCAGTGGAGGGCAGGATGCATTCCAATGGAGCAAAGCTCAGGGAACCAAGATTCAAGGTGGATGCCAGGAAGTATTTCCTGACAGTAAGGATTCCCAGGGCATGGAATGGGCTTCCATGGGAAGTCCCATTGGTGAGGGTGTTCAAGGATAGGCTGGACATGTACATGGTGGGCATTTCATGAGCATTGTTTGCAGCTGGTTCAAAGTGGACCTGCGGTGGATGAAACAACTGAATAACCCCAGAAGCAAGCAGCCACAAGAGGAGCTTGAAGCAAAGGAAGGCTGCTATCCACCACATGTTCCTGGTACTGATCCTCCGCAGGGTGAAGGTTAGGGAAACCTGGTCTAAGGGAAAAGCTGTTGAGAACTTACTTAGCTGGGAAGACCCTCCTGCATATTACCACTAGGGACTAAGTGTGTATAACCCAAGAATGTAGATTTAAGCAATGTCATCCCACTATCTGAAAAGCATTACTTTATTTTCTTATGTATGTTAATTCTCTTAATCTCAATTTGTCCATTTTATAACTGTTTGTAGCTGTGGTGTCAACCCTATGTCTGTGCCACAGGAATCAAACTCTGGTCTCTATTAGATGCAGCAGGTTTATTTTGGTCACAGTGGGTAGAGTTCCATAGTTAGTGCAGCATCCTCTCAATGGTCTGTATGAGAAGAGGTCTCTATGATTACAGAGCTTGTTCTGTTCTAGCAGATTTTCCCCCTCCCCCTGTACTCTAATTTTTAATCAATCAATCAATCAACTAATTTTTAATCAATCAATCAATCAATCAATCATTAATTAATTGCAATTAATGTATTTTAATGTTCTTAGACCCTTAGAGAGCCCTGCCGGGCTATCCAGAAGCATATACATTGAAAATGAAATAAACAAAACATGAACTGTGATGTTAGCACTTTATAAAACACCATGGCAGGGTGTTCCGTAAACCTAAGACTTGCGTTTTAAAGGGAGAGTATTGGTGAGAAAACCATGCTGTTCCTTCACATCCTTACAGGCATCTTAGTGGGCACAGCCCCTCATTTTAGTTCTGGCTACAGTTGTTGCTTCCTCCAGGTGAGGAAATGTACACTCAGCAGAGGGGACTTGAGTGAGACTGTACATGAGGAGGCAACTAGCACAGGGTGCAGCTTTTGGCAGTATAACACAGCACTGCTCCATAAAGTGTCACACATACTGAACTATAAAAAACAAATATCTTTTAGTTGTCTTTTGCATATTAGTCACTGTTTTAGATCTGACAGCTCCTTCCAAGGAACACATTAAAAAATAGAATAAAACCATTCAATAAGAGTCAAATTGCTTGGCCCATTAATCTTATTTATTTGATATGTTAAGTGGAAAATTGCTCAGGAAGTCCAACACGGTTGCATTTGACTTCATGAGAGGAAATGTCTCTAAAACTAGGAGACTGAGGGCCAAACTAAACCTCCCAAATGACATAGCACAGCTATTCAGATTGTGAAGGGAGGTTTAAAAAGAAAAAAAAATGGTTCCATTTGAATTAATGGTGGTATTTAATTATACTCTCTGGAATTTTAGAAGAAAAACAGCTGTGGGAGAAGTTGAAAGCTCACCCCAGTACTGCTGTGATTTTGATTCAGTTTGGGGCCATGGATACGTATTCTGAAGTAAATAAAACAATCATGCATAATGTCGCTATGCATAATTAGAAGCCTGCTTGGTTTGCCTTATAAAATTAAGTTGAAATGGAAAGTCAACAGAGTTGAATGCCTTCAGAATGCTTGAGAATTACTCAAAACCACAATAATAACATCTCAGGTTCAATGTATAACACAGATGAGGGATGGTAACACCAAGTCCAAGAGCTCACCAGGATGGTTAAGAACCAACGTCAAGGAAACTATTAGGGAAATAAGGTTTCCTTCAAAAACAATTCATTTTCCCAGGGACTTGTACCAGGACCAGTGCTTTTTAATTTGTTCTTAAATGAACTGGAATTAAGTGTGAGCAGTGAGGTAGCTATGTTTGCTGATGAGCCAAAATGTTTAGCACAGTTTTAAAAACCCTACTGCAAAGGATCTCTCTGAAATGAGTGAAAGTGCAGTAAAAGGCAAATGCAGTTCAATATAGGCAAGCATAAAGTGATGCACACTAGGGCAAAGAAAACTAAATTCATCAAATGTCCTATACCTGCCCCTTTTCCTCCATTAAACTACCTGAAAGGACACACAAATCACATGACTCACACAGATGGTTGTGTTTGCATCATTATCACTAGAAATTAGAGTGATGTTCTTGTCTCCCTTTAATTGTAGTGAAAGTTAAAATATCCCGAGGTAAAGAAAACATTCCACCAGAGACTACTTGTCATCAACCACTAGTCAGGCAGAAATGCCACTCAGCAAGCCTGTCTTATTCATGACAACAACGATATAGTTCAGAATTGAACATGCTGGGAAAACAGTGACCGTCTGCATCTGTTGTGCTGTCAGCCTGCCATTGGAGCTCTTGCTAAGTTTTGGTTTGTCAAAGTGGGCTTCGTTACGGCTGAAGGATTCATGAAAGCGCTGTGAGAAACCTAAACACATGTGATAGCCACCAATACTCATGCTCAACAATCATAATACTCTAGCACTGATGTAGATGCATGTTACATATGGACTTGAGGAAAGGAGCAATATAGAATGTGCATCAAGAAACTTAAACAGAAAAGAACCCCCCCCCCCCCCAATCTTGGCCCGGTGTGTTCCATGTTCAGCTGATCAGACCGAAATTATGAGGCAGCACCTCTCTTGCCCCATGATTCGGTCTGGTATGATAAATGGATCATTAAGTGTTCCTCATTGTTCCTAAGCAGCACACATTCAGCACTACTAGGAGCGTGAGCTTGATCAAGGTGGTTGCAGAACTTGGTGCTCGTCATGATTTGCAGACTTCCCACATACTTTGTAAAGTCATTAAGGACACAATTCTATGCACGTTTAGACACAAACATTCTACAGTTTCAAGAATTTCATGATGACTGGGGAATTGCAGGACTTTTCCTATCTAAATTTGCGCAGGAATGCACCCTTAAGGCTGAAATTCTATACACACATACCTGGAAGAAGATACCACTGAACACAATGACACTTCCTTCTGAGTAGGTATATATATAGGACTTTAAAGTTATTTTAACTATTGTATTATTATATGTATTTGGAAATTTCTTTAAAAATAGTTCATGGTTGCTACAGGATTTACTGCGGCCTTTAGTACAGAGCAGCATTGCACATTGATCATTAAATTTTGCAGATCACGGCTTCAGTCAAGACAGTGGAGGTAAACTTGGAAATGCTTTGCCCATCCATCTTTTACAATTCTGCTGACCAAGCTCTCAGTGCCACCTTTCTATGACACAAAGAGTGTGTTTCTGATATTTGTTTTGGGAACTGACTGGCATGATCACAGGCAGTGAAACTGGGGAAGAGGAAGCTCCACTTTCAATTGAAACATATAATAAACAATTCTCACACTCTACTATTTATCAGTCCTTCCAAATTTGTTCTCACTTCTAGTAAAATGCTGAGCACAACTGTAGAAACATCTGTCTAAGTAGGTGTCTTAGAAAAAGAACCTGGATAAATATTTTCCAAATATAATTACTGGATTTTTGTGACAGACTCCTCCTTCTCTTCCTCCTCATCATATTGCTGGGTATGTTCCAATAAGAGTAAAGCACTCAAACCAAGGCCGTACATTTTTTTAATATACTAGCAAGGATTATTTCCAAACTAATTTCAAGCTGTTATTGTCATGGCCCTGATCTCAAGTCCAGAGTTAGAGAAGGATGAAGAACTAGCTGGGGCCCAGAGCTGACATGCTGCTAGGTCATGAGCTGGATGAGGCCCAGATCACTGAACTAGAGCCCAGCAACCAGAACCCTCAGAAGCCCTCCATCCCAAGGAGCAAAGTGTATCCCATGCACAGGTCCAATGGCACAGGGAACACTAGGCCAGAAGCCAAACAGAAACAAAAATGGGAAAATAGAAAATAGCCCTCTTCGGGTGAGAGGTATGGACCTTAAGAGTCTTCCGTTCCCCAAGTTCAGAGTACAGAAGGAAGGAGGAAAGAAGTTGAAGCTGTTCACTCAAAGCTGTCTGTGGTGCTGAAGCCACCAGACAAGCTTGCCAGATGGGTATCGGACATAGGCAGATCATAAAAGCACCTTAAAATTAAGTAAAGCCATAGGGAAGGACTACATTAAGACCTAGCACAGGCTGTCAGTTAAGATTCTGGACTCCTCAATACAGTGTGGGTACAAAGCCCCTTTCAAGCAAGCTAATCTCAAAACATGGATGCAAAGCTGTAGACCATTACTCTTATAGAATAAGGGTAGTTTACAGAATGACCAAACAGGTAGTGGTGTAGATTGAAATAACAAAGTAAAGGATTACATAGGCTTCTACAGCAGTACCAAACAGAACTCAGTGCTTACAACTCCTGAAACTCAGCTGAAAAGGTCATTTCAAAGAGCTCAAGGCGGCATATCCACACAATCTCTAAATGCTCTGGGTCCCTCAACTCCTCAATTGTCTCCTATGCTTCCATGAAAGGGGTGAGCAAAGGTGTGGTTCTGTGCCCTTTAAAATCAACCATTCCTAAATCGAAAGTATTTGTAATAAGATCATCTCTCCATCCCTCAAGATCACTGGATCAATTACAGTAGGGCAACAAATGCTTCGGAACTGAATGATCCCATCTCTGCCAGGTATCATACTTATTAACATTTAAAATGAGATTCACAGGAGGACAGGCAGAACAGATAGAACAGATTGTTTGGTCCTTAGGCACGACATCGGGGATTAAACAAAGTCTACCAATATGGCTGGTTATGCAAACCCAAATGGAGCTAGCTTCCCATTTCATTGCTATACCTCCCAACAGTCAAAAGATTTTTGAGAGGTTTACAAAACCTAAACATCCAATACTGTATCTAAAATACTAAACATGGCAGTAGCCATATCAGGCAAACTCAGGATTATCATAGTATGCATTGGTTAAATTCAAGGTTCTGGAGCTTGGGCTGGAGGAACTTTGAAAACTGAACTGCAAGTCTGATGCACCAAATCCTGTAGAGTCACAATCATCCTGAAAAGAAAGATAGCTGCATTTCAGAATTTGTAGATTCTGCACATTACCTGAATTGTCAGATGGAGGGGTAATGCTGTCTTTCTCTGAGTCCAAGACCACAGCAAGCCCAACAGAATTAGATGGCAACAGGTTGGTACTGAGATCAATGCGGGTGAGGCTTTCACCTTCTCTCCCATCACTGGTCACAGTGCTACAGATATTTGCAGCTTGATCTTGATCTGTCTTCTGTGGATTCTGGACAACATGAACAATACTCTGCTGGGGTAGGTCACAACTCTGAAAGACAAGACGAAAATTCCTCTATGCATTAAGGTCTAAAATGAATAAACACATTCCTGATTCCAGTTTGGGTCCCACCCCTCAATATTTTAAGTGATTCGCCATCTATTTTTGTGTAAAATTTCAATGAATAGCAATAGATCTTAAGAAAAGATGGCAAATGTAAAGTTAAAATGAGGATAATTTATTCATGCCTCCTATAGGGTCAGAACATGACATTTGTATACATTTAACAAGAAAACAGTGAGAACATTCAACAGTAACTCTGGGCCATATGCTATCAAAAAGTGTATACGCACTAAAATACTCTTTAAAAGATGGCAAGGAAGTTCAAACAATTAAATACTTTAAACATCCTATCAAATACATGAACATAAGAAGAGCGCTATCTGGATCAGACCAAAAACCTATCTAGTCTAGCTTTCCATCTTAGCAACTGTCACTGGAAAACGAATTGGGCCATCTGACCGAACACACTTAAGAGCCCATTATCGGGCCTATGCTGTGGTGGTGAGGGCGGCGAAAAAGAAATTCTTGTCCGTTTCCATTGCCTCCTCACAATGCCGTCCAGTGGAGCTTTTTCAGGTGGTACAAGCGCTGGTTCATCCTGGCCCTAAGAAAGACCCAGTACCACCCTGACAAGCTGGCTGTGACAACTTTGCCAAGCATTTTAGGGAGAAAATTGCTCAGATTCGCCATGAGCTGGACTCCACTAGTGACTCAGAGGCTTCTGGAGAGATACCAATGTCGCCGCCTGGTCCAAAATTGATGGATGACTTTCAGTTACTGCAGTCTGATGATGTGGACAAGGTGCTTGGACGAGTACGTTCCACCACTTGCCTATTGGACCCTTGCCCATCTTGGCTAATTAACAACGCCAAGCACAAGATAGGAACCTGGATCTTGGAAGTGGTTAACGCCTCTCTGAGGGAGGGCCGGGTACCTGCCCCGTTAAAATAGGCGGTAGTCTGACCAGTCCTGAAGAAGGCATCACTGGATCCAGAGATGGCCACTAATTATAGACCAGTGGGCAACATCCCGTTTTTGGGCAAGGTGTTGGAGCGGGTGGTGGCAGGACAACGCCAAGCACTCTTGGATGAAACTGATTATCTGGACCCATTTCAGTCCGGCTTCAGACCTGGATATGGCACTGAATCTGCCTTGGTCACCCTGTATGATGACCTGTGCAGGGAGAGAGAGAGGGGGAGCGTATCCCTGTTGGTTCTCCTGGACCTCTCAGCAGCTTTCGATACCATCGACCATGGTATCCTTCTGGCTAGGCTAGCGAGATTGGGGGTTGGAGGCACTGCTTTGCAGTGGTTCCACTCCTATCTCAATGGCCGATTCCAGAAGGTGACGCTGGGGGACTATGGCTCTGCGCCATGGCAACTATCCATTTTGTCCCCTTTGTCTACATGAAACCGCTGGGAGAGGTCATCAGGAGGTGTGGGCTGTGGAATCATCCGTACGCTGATGATATCCAGTTCTACCTCTCGTTTTCCACCAATTCAGGTGAGGCAGTGGCTATGCTGAACCGGTGCCTGGCCAAGGTAATGGGCTGGATGAGGGCCATTAAACTGAAGCTCAATCCAGACAAGACGGAGGTCCTGTTGGTTGGCGGATCGGGCTTCGGGGAATGGGACCTTGACCTAGTCCTGAATGGGGTTGCACTCCCTCTTAGGGACAAGGTCCGCAGCTTGGGAGTGCTCCTCAACCCAGAGCTTTCACTGGAAGCTCAGGTGACAGCAGTGGCGAGGAACGCTTTCCTTCAGCCTCGGATGATCCATCAGCTGCGTCCCTACCTGGAGAACGACTGCCTGGTGACAGTGACACACGCGTTGGTGACTTCCCGACTTGACTTCTGTAATGTGCTCTACGTGGGGCTGCCCTTGAAGATGGTCCGGATACTTCAATTGGTTCAA
Organism: Varanus komodoensis; assembly: GCF_004798865.1. Classification (NCBI taxonomy): domain Eukaryota; kingdom Metazoa; phylum Chordata; class Lepidosauria; order Squamata; family Varanidae; genus Varanus; species Varanus komodoensis. The sequence continues at coordinate 33,147,467 of NW_025335268.1, read as the reverse complement.
AATAGAGCTGCCAGGCTGCTGACGGGGACTGGACGTTATGTTCACATGACTCCAGTTCTCCGTCAACTTCACTGGCTCCCCATTGAAGTCCGGGCCCAATTCAAGGTGTTGGTTATGACCTATAAAGCCCTTAATGGCTTGGATCCTGGTTACCTAAAGGAGCGCTTACATCCATATGTGCCTGCCCTTGAGATCAGCAGGAGGGGCCCTTCTCTGGGAACCCTCCGTGAAGGATATTAGGAGGGTATGTACTCGGAGGAGGGCTTTCTCTGCGGTGGCACCCAATCTATGGAATGCGCTCCCCAGAGAGGTCCACCTGGCACAGTAGTTATTTGTTTTTCGACACCAGGCGAATACCTTTTTATTTAAACGCCATTTTAATTATTAATATTATTGATTAATATTATTTTTATGGCCAGGACATCTTCAATTATATTATATTGTTTTATATTGTTATTATTTATTTATTGTTGTAAGCCGCCCCAAGGCTTCGTTGAATGGGGTGGCATAGGAGCTTTCTAAATAAATAATAATAAATATTTATTCATACATGCAACTTACTGCAAGTCTGGTTATAACCTTTGGTGGATTTACCAAGTATCCAAATTTGTACCTGTGCAGCTTCCCTGTAGACGAAGTCAGTGGTTAATACTACACTTAGGTTCAGCTAATGAACAACTCTTCTGACACAAAAACTATGACCACAAGCCCCATGAAATTTGGGCTTACATGCTCCATTTTCTCCCCCCACCTCCCCCACCTTAGGACCTTCTAAGTACAGTTTGTGGGAAACCATAATGTGTTTTCCATCCAAATCCATCAGGTTATGGCTATTGCAAGCAATTGCTTGCCAGGTTTGGAAAAGGCAAACTTTTTTTGTGCTAACCACAACAATTATATGCTTCTGGTTGCAGTATATCAAGTGAGGAAACTTAGGGAAGGAAAGAAAGGAGTGTACAAGTCCAGGGATGACATGCAGTACCAGGAGTGAGTAGAAAGTCTTTTGTACTTCAACTCTAGCATTCCTGATCACTGGCCATGCTGGCAGGGACTTCTGGGAATTGAACTCCAAAGCAACTGGAATTATATGCTCCGTCCACACCTTCACTGAACCATGGCACTTCAGAGTAGTTACATTAAAAATGTATACATTTTTAAAATTTTCCAAATGTAAACATTTCTAAACACATTTTTGTTGTTGCACAAAACATATCATAAGCTCAGGAATATACAGACTTCATGCCACAGATGGTGTTCAGGTGTGAATTCAATACAGGAAGGTGTGAATTGCTTAAATTCTAGTAAAAATTGACTTTGCTTTTGTTGTTGTTGTTAGTCGCAAAGTTGTATCCAACCCATCGTGATCCCATGGATAACATTCCCCCCGGCCTTCCTCTACTCCATCATCCCCCGGAGTCCATTGAAGCTCACACCAACTGCTGCAGTGACTCCATCTAGCCACCTCATCCTCTGCCATCCCCTTCTTCTTTTGCCATCTATTGTTCCCAGCATTAGGCTCTTCTCCAGGGAGTCCTTCCTTCTCATTAGGTGGCCAAAGTATTTGAGTTTCATCTTCAGTATCCGGCCTTCTAAAGAGCAGTCAGGGTTGATCTCCTCTAGGACTGACCGGTTTGATCGCCTTGCGGTCCAAGGGACTCAAAGGAGTCTCCTCTAGCACCACAATTCAAAGGCCTCAGTTCTTTGGCGCTCAGCCTTCCTTATGGTCCAACTTTCACAGCCATACATTACAACTGGAAAAACCATAGCCTTGGCTATACGCACTTTTGTTGGCAGGGTGATGTCTCTGCTTTTTTAGTATGCTGTCTAGATTTGCCATAACTTTTCTCATTCCTATTCAAAACAGTGTTTCACAAATGTCAGTCCAAGATCAGTCTTTTTGAACTCATAGGAAAGTGTTCTTCCCATGTTGGCAGGTGCTCAGTCACAGAGGAGGGAGCAGGGCCACATTCCTGGTCCTGGCCTGAAGTCATATAGCCAGGTTAGCTCTGCCCTCACCCCAATGTCTATGCACTAAGTGCAGATATCTGAAGTGAAAACTCTGAGTGGAAATATTCAGGGGGCAGGGCTAGCACATGTGCAGGGCCAGAGAGATGGGCGCAAATCCCTTATCTCATAGAATCAGAGAACCATAGAATAGCAAAGTTGGAAGAGGCCAGAGGTCCATTGGGTACAACCCCCTGCTCAGTGCAGAACTCCAAGTTGAACCATCCATCTCAGATGACTGTCCAGCTGTATCTTCAATGAGTGTGGGAAAGCCCACAACTTCCCTTGGTAATTGGTTCCATTGCTGTACTGCTCTAACAGTGAGGAAATTTTTCCTGATGTCTAGCTGGAATCTGGTTTCCTGTAACATGAGCCCATCATTCCATGTCCTGCACTCTGGGATGATTGAGAAGAGATCCTCTTCTTCTAGACGTAATTATGCTGAATTGGAACCAGGAAAATATACAATGTTCTAGCTGTGTCCAGTATCTAGATAATGTTTTAAGTGCATTGTTTTTCCTTTCAATATGTCTAACATCTTGGGTCTTCTTTATAGTTTGCATTTTTTCACTTTATGTAGAACATGCACTACAGTACTCCTTTCTTCCATCTCCCCCATGAATGGAGCTTTCTCTTTATTAAGACTTCAACTTTTAAGAAACCCAACTTTGAATTGTTGAAGAAAAGTTATTTATATTGATTTCTTACACAAAGTTCTAAATATGAAACGCATTTGGTTTTAAAATTGAATTTAATAACCCTTTTCCCAAGGAAGTACTAATCCAGTGAAAAGAGACTTGTCAGAGCAATGATTTTGCTGGCTTATTAAAAAAAGAATGGTACTTCATGTTAACATTAAAGAGGGTTTTTTCATCACAATTAATAGTTTAATTTATTAATACAAATTCAAGGTTACTTCATGGGAATCATTATCCTGAAATGACTGTTATGCTAATGATACTGGGTCATTCCACCAGGAATAGCTTTCTCAAACCCCATTCCTTCAGCAAACATGCATTTATGAATATCATGGTGCTTCCTAGAGCTATGGTTGTCAAACTTTTTGTACAAACTACTTGAAAATTGTTGGTAATTTCAGAGGACTACAGCAAATTTTGTTTTTCTTCCATAAATCAAAATGTATACCTAATTCATAATAGAAAACAATTTCTTGCAGGCCAAAAGCATTGTCAAAACCAGTGCGGTATTATGAAAATCAGAGTCTCTAGGCTGGAGTTTTGTTAGTTTGTTCAATAATCCTGAACTGGTAAAAACAGCATTGTTCCCCATCAACAGGTGAAAAATCAGATGAAAGGAGTGTGCGCAGATATTAACCATTCAGCAAGCCTTCTGCAGACTACCTGAAAGGTATTTGTGGTCCACTGTTTATGGACATCTGAGTAAGAAGATTATTTTGCTGCACACCAACATTATCATAAAAGATTCAGCGACTCCCTCATCAAAGCCTTTTACATTTTTGCAGGTATTATTAGTATTATTCCATTTATACTCTGCATTTTCCCTCTTGCAAAGAACACCAAGTGGCTCAACATATTGTTTCCTCTCTTTGTTTCATCCTTGCAAAAACTCTATAAAGTAGATTAAAGTCAGGAACTAGCTCTGGTGAAGGTTTATAGTCAAGTAGAAACTAGAACCTAGAGTCTCCATCTAACACTCTAGCCATTATTTCACAATGCCTCTTTTATTGATTCTGTTTCAGAAAATAATGTTTACTGCACATGTAAAGCCATCATGTACCATGCATATTGGCTGGAATCTAGCTGGGCACACATGTTTGGGTAACAAACTTCTCTGCAGGTAGGTGTGTTCTCCTCCTGGCATAAGTGCCTCATGCTTTAGAAAGTGCTGGCCTGGAGAGGAATAATGTCACGAGAAAGAAAGAGCTTAAAGCTCTTGTATGTGCATGGGGCAAAGTATACAGCACTTTGGGTCCCAGGTGTTATTTCCAGAATTGCAATTAAGGAATTACTACAATAAACTTCATAGGAAAGTAACAGTATTAACAATGTATCTTTTGAATACATGGATTTACAATTTTAATCTTTTGGTTTTAAAACTACTGGTTTCCAGAAAGGGAGGCAGAAATTGAGACAAGGCAAGCAAGGACTGGTCAGGATTGGTGGGTGTGGCAAGCATGTGTCTATGAAACTGGAGTAACTTGTCAAAAACCAGAGTGCTGTGGGCAGAACCTGGCAGGTCAGAAGCAAAGACAGGAGAAGGCCATGGGCAGTGTTCAATGAATAGTGTAGAGAGTGGATCTGTCCCTCGATCATTACAGAGTTCAGACTGATTGATATGATTCTGAGGGGCAAGTGTGGTGGGGCAAGGACTCTGAAGCTTCAAGGTTACCTAGTGATGTTTTTCAGGTAGAGTCTAGAACTGGCCTGGGGCGGAAGGGTTTCCAGGATGGGAGGAGAAGTACATGTGAGACGCAGTAAAAAGGCAATGGGAGAAAGGAACTACCTGGTTAGAAGGTCTTCACTATTCCCTCCTTCTTGCTATCAAGAAGCAAGAGTCACCCTGAGAGTGAAGTCAGAAGTTTTGCCGAAAAGGAGGGATAGAGGAGAAGTTGCCAGTTTGGATGCAACTCTTGCCATGGGCAAATGCTTCAACTGTGGTAGACAGCTGCCTAGGGTTCATACTGTTCTATAATCTGTTAAGTATCAATAAAAGAACTGCACTTCAAAGAATTGTCTTGAGTTTGATAAGCAGAAGGAAAGAGGGAAGGGACCAGCTCATGACAGCTAGCTAACATGAGTATTGGTGAAACTGCCAGCTGGTTCAAAGCTCCATTCAGCTATACAGCATATTGGGTGACATTGAGCCAGTCACACTCTCAGTTTAACTTACCTCACAGTATTGTTGCAAGGATGAAATGTGGACAGGAGGGGAGAAAATAACGTGCATTGCCTTGAGTGCCGTAGTGGCATAAAAAATCAATCAATCAATTAATCTCAAGTTTACTGGCTTTTTAGACCGCAACACTGATTACCTGACACAACACAATGTTATTTATCGGACCAATAAAATACTGGCTGGTTGACAACCTTATATGGACTCAAGATTTATCTTATTTATTGCTGGTACATAAGAGCAACTAATATACACATTGGAAAAATAGGTCCGCCAGTGCCAGTTAAATAAATACAGAAAGTATTAAAACAGGTAAATAATAAAACTTATAAAGTCTAGTCTAGCAGTATCCAATCATTTTTATTTTTATCCTTCCCATGATAACATACATGGAAATAAGTTGATTTCTCTTTTTTATGATGCAATTAGATTACATAATAAATGACAAATTAATAAGGACTACTAGCTAAGACTATAACACCAAACAAAGCTATGACATATCAGACGAATTTTATGCTGTGTGAAACTGAAAACACCACATGAATTTTAATGGAAAATACATTTTTAGGGATAGAATATGGAAACACTAAAGGTTACCCTAACATAACAAGTTCTCACATGACAGAAAACTGTGGGTGTGAGTTGTTGTGCTGTGTGAACCCAGACAACATTTAATGGAAAACTTGGCCCTAATTACTCAAATTATACATATGCCCTTTTTGAATGAAGATTCCAGTTTATTTCATGATGTTTTACAGAACTACAAATTATTAGTTTACTTTTTTGTCCTAACAAAAAGAACAGCAAAAAAAAAAATCTGCACTTGTACAATATGCAATACAAAACATACAAAGGGTCCAAATGGCAACAGTTTATTTATTGGTAAAGAGTTCCCATAGTGGAATCTCGTACAGTGAAAGTAACGCCTCGAGCCTTGCCTGAGTATTATTAATATAACAAAATCATGTTATGATATGCTGAGAAATGCTAATATATTGACTAATTTGCATTTTTCATCGGCTATTCCTTCCCAGTTCTGTACTTCCATTTATTTTAAATGTTGGCCAGAAAATCATAATAGGCATGTTTTTAAAGTATACATGCATATGAAATATCCATGAGTGGAAATTATTCATTGGTTTTTCAGAATGCCACTACAGTTTTATCTATTTCTTTCTGAGGAATTCTAATGGCAATTCATAACAAATTAAATGATACAAGCCTTAAAACTTGCAATCATGAGGCTCTCACTAACACTGAGGCACTGTATGCAAATAGATCTTTAGGAATCAAGAACTTTTTCACCCTCCCAAGGAGAAAATGATCTTTACCATTCCAGAAAAGCAAACACTGATACAGCAAATGAACTTCAGTTGATAGGCAAACTATTAATGAATCTTCAAAGCATTTCTAGCACGCTGATGATATTTCCAGATTTCAGCTTAACAGAACACCAGCCAAGATGCATCTTTAACATCATACCATAGTTCATTGCATCTAAGTATCATTGCTAGAAACATGTAAGAAAAAATGAATTTGTGGATCTTAAGGATGTTGCTGATAACTAAATATTTAAATGTAATTAACATTTAATGTTAATTAAAATATGAATGGTCCCAAACACTCTATCTTCAATTCTAAACTCCTGTGTCAAAACTAAGCTCATAGGATGACCCCATTGGAACAAAAAGGGAGGGTTGCTTTTCCTCCCAACTTTGCTTTCTACCTGCAGCCCTCTGTGCCCTCCAAAAACAGACCCAGATGCTCATAGCACCATGGAAGTTATAAGAAGTCCTCACCCCTCTTTAATCCACAACTGAGAACCAATGTTGCATCTTCTGTTCATAGAAGGGCAACTGAGGATCAGTTAAATCAGGTATTTAACAAAATATGCAAATCTGTTAGCTTTGGCTGCAATGCAAATCCAGTTTTAACTGTATCTGTGTTAAAGGAATTAAGCAGCATCATATACTTCCCATGAACTACCAGGACCTGGTGCTGGTGCAATAGGAAGCTAGGAGTCCCTGAAGCAACCACAACTGAATAAAAATGCTAGTTTCCTGTATGCAGCAGCTCAGTGGAACTCAGGAGGAAGCATCACATTTGAGAAGCAAGCATTTATGTTAATTTCTGGGGTTGCTTTAAGAGGAGCTAGTTCCCATTGTGTTAACAGTGTACAGCACTGATACAACAAAACTAGTGAAAGGGCAATGGCAATAGGGGTTATTGCCATTATTTGGTTGTTTTGGAACTAAATACTACCAGTATTTGCAAGCAAATTATAATCCTAATAACACTGCATAAGGACCCAAAGAGCTCCTTAGGTGTATTCAAGATCTGGGGTGTGCCCATTGTGAATTTTTACTTTTTCTATTTGTTTGATGTTAACTGAATTCCGTAACTCAAGACAAACTACTGAGCTGAAATTGCAGACTACCTTTCAACAATAAGAGCTTCAACCACCATGCCCATGCTAAAATTTCAAACTGGTTAAATATTTCCTTCGATTCCAGACAGTATTTTTTATTTTTCTATTTAACAAAATTTGAAAAAAATGCAACTCAGTTAAGCTCTCTGTAAGCATTCAACTTTTGAATGTGTGACAAAGCCTGCAAGAAAATGCAGGACTATTTCTTCTTCCCCAGTGGTACTACATGCATCAATAATACCTCCAAGCCAACACAAGACGAGCAGCTTCATCAAAGGGTTTCAGATATGGGGGCAAGAAAACTGATCTGTCGTCGTCCCTTTGTTAAGAATCCTAAACATGCTGAAAATGCCCCCTCAGATTCAGCCAATCCCACATGTGTGAAGAAGTGTAGCTTGTGAACAGCTGGCTGTGTTTGTCCGTGGACCCTTCCATGAATTCAAACACTTGAGAAGGGCTTTAGTGATTGCCAAATCAGGTTATGCCTAGTTTTGTTTACCAAATTTCATATACTAAGGGAACAGCCATGAATGAAACCTACTTTTATTGTACCACGCCAGATTGAGCTATTCAATCCAATCTTCCCATATTGGGCCTGCTCTCTCTCAATGTCAGCAACCAGACACGTGTTAAAAGGATCCCCTTTCTCTCTTATTCCAGTAGAAAGACAACACAGCAGTCAGGCACTCCAATAGAATCCATGGATTAATGCCCTTGGTATGTTAAAGTACAATAAATTCAAATTCATCCAAAGAAGGACCAGAGCACATTATAATCCAAAGCAGCACACCTAAGCACAGCATTCAAGGTAGACAATAGTTGGTGTCCTCGTGAGGGAATACCTGAGAAGAGTGGCATTGTACTCACACATCCATTTTGCCTCTGCGCTAGCATTTATGCAGAATAAAACTACCAGACAGCCTCACCTGTCAATCTAACTCGACCAGGAAATCCAGCCTGGAAACGTGAATTGCATCCAAGCGGTTGCTTCTTCCTTAGCCTCCTCAGTAACCATGGTTGCCTTGGAGACCATCTTGGGCACACCCCTTCTTCCACCAAAGCTGCTTCCTGCTTGTGAAGCAAGGAATGTCCCCCAAGCTGAGCTGCCTGAGCTGCTGCTTCCAAGATTAGCTCTGGCTGTAGCTGTGAAGGGCTAGCCTGCCTCCTCCTAGAAACTGGACAGAGGCGTACTCCCAGCAGTCTGACCTCATACAATCTGACTAAGCCCCAATTCAGATTCTTGTACCGCTGACTCAGAATCAAATTCTTCTTCTGAGACTGCAGCAACACAGGAAGGCATGATATCCAGTTAGATCCATTTGGAATTACGTCTATTTGGAATTCCATTTGGAATTTGGAATTTACTATAGTCTAAAGTATAAAATAGTCTAAAGAAAGGACTATTTATTTGTTTGTTTATGAGAATTCATGTAAGGTATACAAATGAACCCACAGTTGTTTTAATTAGTATCCTATTAGTTCTCACAGAAACCCTGTAGATATGCAAGAAAAGATTCCATTGGGGGAATTAGGTGCAAAGTGGGGATTGCTCTTGGAGAGGGCACATTCATGCATGTGTGGTCTGAGCCCAAAAGGATGAGTTAAACAGACGGCAGGAGGCTTTTTCACAGTGTTAAGTATTGGGAATAGGCCCAGTTGACCTCCAGCATGTGTATTCCAAACCTAATGCTTCATATAATTTGTTCTATGTGCTCTCTCCATTTAAAAGGTTATGGGGTAAATCCATGCACTCATATATAAACCTACCAACTAAAGGAGTATACATTGCGTTGCTTTCCATGGAATGTATATGCAAGTGCACATTCTTCTAAAAGCCAGCAGTGGGGAAAGACAGCATGGGGCACACAAATGCAAATTTGGCCCCATCATTTACTTTAGCCTCGTTATTCCAAATCCAGCAATTGAGTAGAAAGCTGCTGCTGTGCCCTCTCTCTGTAGCTGGATATATTAAGGAGGAAGGAGTAGGTAAGGAGGTAAGAAAGGGGGGATCCCTTCACTTTGCCCTGTAGCTTTTGAAAGAGCAAAATATACAAACTGAAAAAATGTTTTGCATGTCTCCATTTTTTTCCTTAATTTTCCCTGAATTAAATTGGAGCATCTTGAACTGTCGAATTCAAAAACAAACTCCCATGACCTTCTGCAGATGAAGCAGAACCTCATGATAAATCTGAAATGGGGCAGATATCTAAAAGATAATAAAGAGGTACCTTCAAAGCACTCTTTCTACCATTACCACCATTCACCTAAACATTCTACTGTGATATCTCAGGGCATCAGCTCAGTCCCTCCTGAAAACCAAAGTAACGTTGGCATGGAATGAGCAGAGGCTCTACCCACATCACCAAGATTTGCGATGGTATTTTTCACAGAGCAAGAAGGAAATGTGCTGCAATGGCTCCCATGCTGCAAACATAGCATGAGAAAAAGGAGCTGATGCTACTCTTTACACATCTTCTATTTGGTATTCTGAACAAAGAGGACATAAACCAACTCCAGTACAGCACATGCAAGTACTATTATCTGTAATTACCTAGAGCTTGAGAATTAAGCATATGCTTATTTCTTTCTTAAACTAAAACTAATGTAGTATAGAAGTGCTGAACTGTGCATCTATTCACATCTGATGCAGATTAGTTAGCTTTACGAATATTTATTATCATGAGCAGCAGCAGCATTATTAATAACAGGAATAGTCATCATCAATTCAACCTACTCTTCACCATTGCTCTCAACACAATCAATACCATGTTCATTCCTTGTAATAAAATGGGAGGCGGAATTTGGCAAACAGAAAGAGAAATGATACCCACACAGAATCTGTGTGAGCCTTTGCAATACCTTTTAATAATATGTATTAAGGAATTCACATTGTAGTAGAATTCAGGATCCTAACAAGTTGGGAGCATCCTTCATTCAACAGCCATCCTGACATAATTGTCCAGCTTTGTGGTATCATGAACTATGGGATTAACACTAATAGATGAACAAAATGAGCTACAAAAATCTCATCTACCGCACAGTGCTGAAGGTAACAGATTACAAAGGTTCTGCATGAATGCTCTTGTTAGGTTCATGTGCTGCTCTTGCTTTCTGCTGATGACTGCCTCCCAAATGAGATAATCATTTACAGGAGATAACAAATATACCCAAATGGTAGAACTGAACTTGCTTTATCTCAGGTTCAGCTCAACCAGAACTCCTTTCCATTTCAGAAATTAAATTAAGAACCTATTTCATATCTGTTCTCTTGTCATCTCTGCTCCAATACTTTTGTCTTAGCTAAATTGCAGGTTACTTTCTGGTTTTCTCTAGCTGCCCCTTCTCTCTGGAAATCCCTGCCTCCAGGCTTCCATATTTCTCCCTCTTTAACACACTTCAAGGCAGCTTTCCAAACAAGATCTCTTTCCCCAAGCCTTGGAACATTAATCTGCCTCCCCCACCCCCTGCCCACTTGTGCCCCTGCTGTTTATCATGCTCTGATCCATTAAGATTTTCTAAACCTTTGCCTTTGTACTTTTATTCTTACTGCTACCACCAGCACCAATATTAAACATCAGGGAACTGTGAAAGAGGAAGCCAGCCATCCCAGTGTCCTGTAGCACAGATCTCTGAAAACGTGTCCTCTGCTTTATTGCTATTGGCAACATTTGCTTCAATCAACCCAGCTGGGGAAGGAGGTCCCCATGATGATTTATTTACCTGGGAAGAAGGGGACTGCCAGCTAAGGATCCAAGTCTGCACTGGCAAGTATCCACCACTTTCCTCCTTTTACCTCCCATTAATTCCATCTGGAAATGTATGGGACAGCAAGGAGGTAACACCATTGCTTTGATTGTAAAAGAATCCAGTTAAGCCCAGTTTAAAAATTAATTCGATTGTATTAGAAAAATATTCATAAATGGGAGAAAGGCAATAGGTAGATGCAATAAAAGAAAACAAAACAGTTTACTGGTATCTAACCAGGGGTAGTCAACTTGTGGTCTTCCCACTGATTTGACCTAGAAACATTAGGATGACGGGAAATACAGTACAAATATCTGGAGACTACAAGCTACTCACTTCTGACTTACACAGAATGATGCAGCAAGCACACTGCTGTAAAAAGTCAAGAATACTGTGGCATCCTGTGTAGCCTCTGGAAAAGAATGGGAAATGGCAAAGCATGGAAGAAGATAGTCCACTGCTTATGTCACATAATCAGGGAATGATGAATGACAGCTGAGGGGCTATCTACCAGTAGGGTCAGCTAATGGGTTTAAGCAGAATCCTCACACAGGCAAGCAGTATCTTTAGCTGGAGCTGATCAACACCAGGAGTTACCCCAAGAAAGTTAAAAGTTGGAAGGTTGCCACAGTGGTACTTTCCTGCCTCATGAATGTGTGAATTAAAATAAGCTTGTTATTATGGGACATGAAGGTTTCATGAGATAGTGCCTAATATTTCTGGTCAAAGGTATAGAGATTTTAATGTGATAGACCTACTGGGTTCAAGGCTCCATCGGCATCAGCTATAGAAAACCTTCTATTATTCATCATTGCATTTATATTTCTTCCTACTTCTAAGGGTAAATGACATTGAATTTCTTTCTTGACTATCACAAGAACCCTGGGAGGTGGCTGAAGATAAAGGGTGATGATGGATTTTGAAAACTGAACCCCGTTCTTCCTGTTTCAAATCTAGCACTTTCTCAACTACACCACATTGGTTATATATATACTTGATACAATAGATCTGTACATTCAATTCTGGCAAAGTCATTGTTTTCCTTATGTAAAATAAGGCATTAACAATACCTTTTCTGGATTTCTTTCCACTAGAAAGTTTTGGGTAATATCCCATGAAGCCCACTTGCTAATGTAAATTGTGTTGCAGTAACATGTAAGTAAGTGTCACAAGCACAGCAACCAAAGCACTTGCTACCAAGCCGGTTTCCCAGGATAATCCATATACCAGCCAACACTATTGGTGTTGTACTAGAGTAGTTTACAGTTGTTCAACATAGTTTTACATTAGCAACTGCACCTCAGTGGATACTGCTCTATGAATGCTTGCACAATCAAGACATTCTCATTGGCAAAAAGTTAACGCTTGCAAAATGAAATATTGTATCTGTAAAAAGTTTATATATGAGAACATTTCTGGCTATTTGCAGCTTTAAAACTGAATCTACTTAATTTATGATTTCTTCTGCTAAGACCAACCATCCATTCCAGTTTACCATGAGATTTAAAGAATGATGGAAGCTATTAGTGTTTTGACAATGACATTAACAACTTATCAAGCTGATACTAAAAGGAACAGAACAACTGTAAAATGAGTACTAAATTCACATGAAACAGATCAGGCAAGTTAGCCAACTTGTAATTCCCCTGTCCCAGTGCAGCCCCTAAGACTGTAACTCATTTCAATATTTATGCAGAAGACATCTGATCAATTACATTTTATATGACTAAATTAAAAATGAACACAGCTGCATTGCTATGATGTATGCTGTACTCATGAAGGCAGTTTCTGTTGTGATTGTGATTGAACACAATGATCACTTTTATTCCACTGCTGTATGACCTGATGCAACTTAAATCATCTAAATGTAATAACTACAGCAGTTAATACATAAAATGAACGATCATAAACCTCATCAAAGACTACAGATCAGGTTCTCTGCCATTCCGCATCTTGTGGAAGTCATACTACCAATTCTTTATTCTATAAAGGAAGGGATATAACACATGCCATTTGACTCAATATGATTTTGTCCTCACTTTGTACTGTTGTGAATTATTACAAAAGGTCACAGCAACTAACAACCAAGCCCTGTGAACAACTACAATCTATGCCCAGAAAGCTGTGCTAGAGCTTGTAGTAGGTTTCTGTAAAATCAACCTGAGATGACATCTCCCTTTACAAACTTTACATGCTGTTGGTCTTTGCTTATGGTGCACCAGATTAATCCCGTCTGTGCTAATCTGCTAGAGGTGTTGGAAAGGAACAGTCATACAGGGAATTGGGATTGAGTCCCAACCTTGTAACTCCATGTCAGAATAGAAAATGGTCTTCTTGACACAACCACAATCTCATTCTTACTTACTCAGCTGAGCTATTTGAGGAAGCATATTCCTATTTGTACACCTTACTCCTGTAGTGCAGGTGAAAAGACAAGAGAGATTTGAAAGTCAGCAACTCGTACTCAACACTAGAATTATACATTGAAGGTGATCTCAGAAAGCAAAGCAAAAGTCCACATTTATTCAGAAACCAGGAAAAAAATCATACATCGTTGAGCACACACATACTTAATGGCTGTGAATTCCCAGGAAAGTCTGCAGGAACACAGTAAGGACTTGGGAGTAAGACAGGAATGAGATCAAGTATGGGAGGAATTGCAGAAAGAGCCCCAGGGGAAGGCAAAGGTTACTTGGCTGTGGTGACTGGGAATGACTGAGCTGACTTACTGTTCGTTAGATATCCAATGTGCACCCCTTCTGGGACATCTACAATTGTTAAATCTCCAAAAGAGTTTCTGAGAAATAAATTGACAAGGGAGTGTGCAGAAGAATTATAGAAACAGTTGAAAAAGACTACTAGTAACCTAAGTGTGGCACCATGTCCCAAAGTTAGGTCTTCCCCATAAGAAATGTCTACATGGGAAGAGAAACCTGTCCTCTGTATCTCAGCAGGCTTCTCTGTCACACAGTCCAAATTCTAGGCCAAGGCAAGAATATCATGGGCAAGAATGTGAATTTCGCATCTTCAATCATCTGAACTCTAGAAAGAAAGCAAAACATCTGGTTTGCTCAAGCAGACCACAGACCTAGAGCACTAAAAACCCAGTGCAGGCATCTTGATACTCTGGCATAGTTCAGAAACAGGCTTAAAAACAGGAACAGACCCAAATTACCGTAAGTATATATGTATAGTATCCAAAGCTAGTCACAGCACTAGTGCTAATGACTTTGTCCTAGAGTAAATCAACACTACCGTATCATCATTAGCACTTGCTAGGCAAAAGGAAAAAGCTGTGATTTGCTGCTGGATTTGAACAGTGTGGCTTGCATTATCCTTTTGTCCAGCAAATACTAATGACACTGTCATTGGCTTTGGTTGACAGTATCCGATAGCACACTTATACAATAGCAGTCATTTCAATCCATCATTTCATAGTTTAGTGATAACTGTATATTTAAAATAGCATGTTTTTCCTATTAGAAAAAAAAACCTATGTATATAATCAGGAGTAACTTATATCAGTTTATTTATTAAAAAATGATCCCAGAAGTTCTATGCATAGGCATCCTCCAAATATCAAATGCACAGCTACATAACACAGGTGAGAAAGTCTCCTTAGTCAGGCATGAAAGGCTTTTTGGAATGTCTGAACAAAAGAGGGATGACCTATAAAGAATGATAAAGGGATCCAGACTGAAGGGGAGGTTATCTTTGTATTCAAAATAACTCTCATTCTGTATTCCCCTCAGGAAACCCAAGGTTAACGGACAACACACTGATGATATAATTACCACTTTTAAACAGTGTGACAGAAGCATGGATACACCTCTGTATCTAAATATGCACGGACCAAAACAAAACAAAACAAAACTGTAGTGATCCTCATCCTTAATTCTGGAATGTTTCCATTTGCAATGGCCATTTATGTTTGCAGCTTTGTTTTGGGTAACACGTTATTTAAAAAAAAACTTCTTTCTGGCAGGGAGGGGTGAAGCTCTCCACCTCAATAGGCACTTTTTAACATTTCAATGAATTGGTGCTGCAAAGAAGTTGCATCATAATCCTGGTAAGAAATCCTGGAAGAAAATAATAAATAGTGCCTTAGATATTACAGGCTATGAGTTGCACAATTAACCCTAACATCTATATTTCTGATTCCGAGTGATATTTAAGATCAGATCCCTAGAAATTTAGAGGTGATGGTGAATTGTATGTTAAGAGCTGCAAGGATCCTCTTAGGAAAAGCTTGGCAATCAACATATACACTGTCTTTGGTGCAATGGAGAAAAGTTTGACTGTTACAGTGATCAGTTCACAAGTTTTAAGTTGTACTTGAAGTAAAGAATGAACTCTATCCAGACTTTCCAAAACAGTTGAATCTCATTTACCAGTTACTGAAGGTTCCAAGTATAGATATACTGTATATGTGTTGAAGAATGCAACTATCTTGAATGAATGTACCAGGAAACTACATGGAAGAAAAAGAGCTCTCTAACAGAGTTCAGCTGAAGCCTGGAAGCTCACTGGGACTTCTCAGTAAGCAAATTAGGAATGGCACACAAGTTTTCCTGGAAGAAAAATCACTGACTAATTTAGATCTTGGTATGTGCAGCCAAAAGGGAGTCTTGGTGTGTTCTAGGTAGAGATGCTGCTTAAATTGTCTTCATCCAATATTCCCTTCAGGGTTTTGGAGAGAATTTGAATGTTAAAAAGATGAAGCAATCTGAGCCTCAGATTGTTTTCCGAAATGAAAATACAGAATTTGAAATTTCTCCATTGGTACAATTTTTATTTTGTATAGCACATACAGTTCATCACAGGGTTCAGTTCCTTCCATTCATTTTCATTCTGTATGTTAGCAAGCATATAAGTACATGATAAAAACTGCAAAAAAAGCAATCTGATGTGATGATTGCATTAAGGTTTGTTTTTTGTTTTAATTAGATGGTTACAATGTGCAGAATACATACATCAGTAAAAAAACAACCTTGATACCATCATGCCAGTATATCATATGCAACCCTATCTAGACTTGCTTTTTCAGTTTTCATCCATGCGCACTTAAATATCAGTAACATATTTTACTGATGCGTAAATCGGGATGCATAAATGAACTCAAAAGACTGAAAGCTGCAGCAGACTATGTCTGCTCCAATTCTAGATTTCTAAATATCTAAAGAATTTGTCAATAGTTTGACCAAAGGCCAGGAGAAATGAACACAAAGAGAGAAAACTGAAGAGACAATAAAGGATTGAAGCAGCAAATATGCTGTAAGCCCCACTACTAGAGTATATTCTTAGGCCAGGTGGTCTGGTATGCCCTAGACAATTCAGAGCTCTTCAAAGGACCATGCCGGCTGGGAATGATACGAGTTGTGGTCTAACACATCTGGAAGGCACCAGGCTGGGGGAAGCTGCCCTAGAATGATATACAGGATTTCTCTGCAGAATTTCAGGGGCTCCTCAGCAGTCAAGTTGTCTGAAGATAAAACATTTTAAAGTCACTGCTGTGAGAAATCAGGCTGCAATGCTCAGATCTAAGTTTGTGAGAACATCTGTTGTATAGATTATTTACTCTAGAATGAGGCTTTCCAATGAATAACGTGATCTCAAATTCAGATCTGGAAGCATGCACATGCACTTTACTGATACTGCTGTCCAAGATTTTAATTTGCCCTTGTTTGCAGTGGCATACAGAATGGAATCAAATACAAAAAATACAATGCACCAGCATTTCTTTATACATACTCATGTTTGTTTCCTGAAGAAAAATCTGAAAGTGATTGCAAGTATGCTACTGTGACATCAGAAAACCTGCATTTGTAAATTTTATGGACTTGCTAACTAGTAATGCATAAAGAGTTTATTTTGGAAGTCAGTAAAACAGTGAACCAGAAGCTTCTTTAAGAGAGTCTAGATGTGATTTCCCTTTAAAAAATGCAATGTATGTTATAAAAACCACAGTAATAGTTTTATCATGACCAATGCTGATGTGTAAGTGGACTTCCTCAATCAAATTGCACAATCTAGGCAAGTCTATCCATTCCAGTGGAAATAAGTGTAAATTATGTGCAGTAATTATTTTAGATTTACCACAACAGCAGTAAAAACAGGATTATCAAAAGAAAATATGGAGAAGGGCAGAACC
The DNA here is from genome assembly GCF_004798865.1 of Varanus komodoensis. Classification (NCBI taxonomy): domain Eukaryota; kingdom Metazoa; phylum Chordata; class Lepidosauria; order Squamata; family Varanidae; genus Varanus; species Varanus komodoensis. The sequence goes on along the minus strand of NW_025335268.1, from coordinate 33,130,266 downwards.
GTTTTAGGGTAAATGCTTTCTGGACAGCAGTCAAAATGATACTCTCGATGTTACAGAAAAGGTAAGTCAAAACTATTTCCATGCTGTTTTTTAACAGGGCACAGAGGATGTGATAACTGGATATCATGTTGCATCTCTGGGCTGTACTACAAGCCCCATCAAGCCTTCTGTGAAATGAACTCCAAACCTCCTTTACAGCCAAAAGGAACTGGACTCCCAACAAACCACATCCAAGAACATGATGATTTTCCAACTGTAAGTTATGTCAGAATAGCAAATGGACCCATGGGACATTTGTGGTGATTACAACCATGAAGCATTCCTTTTTTGAGACTCACCGAAGTCTGAATATTGCAAAAATTCTCTCTTTCTCTTCTAATCTCTGCTTTTAAATTTAGTTTAACTATCAGAAAGGAAAGCTATGTAGGTTTTAAAATATTTTTATTTATTTCTTAGCTCATTACAACTTGTCCCTAACATATAAGATAAAGTACAATAGAAAATAAAGCAAATAAAGTAAATCTTAGAGTGTTTCATATTATATACATCTCACCCTTGAAGCACTTACTTTTTCATATCCCTACATTTTCAATGCAGGTATAACATGTTTACATTATGCTGAAAATACAAAATCAGTTCCTTCCCACTCAATACCTGTACAAGAATATTGAGGAGTGTCTATAAATGGAGTTTATTCTATTGATTTAGATCCTTAAAGTGTATTTCACATATAAAAGAGAACACAAATAGGGCAGGCAGCCTTGGCACTAGTCAAAGTTATTTAATAAACATCTATGGCAGAGGACAGATCTTATTGAGCTTAACCTCTATTGTGCTTCCCAAAACTGATTCATAGGTTCTGTTCAGGCATTACAGCAAACTTGGGTTCAAGGAAGCTCAACACTAGGTTTGTCATAATAATGCAGCAAAATGCCAATAAACCAAATCTGGAAACCTCAGTTTGAAATTGGTTTGTGATCCAATATTTGTGCTAAAGTGTTTTGATAAAGCGACAATCCAGGACTGTAGATTTACCCCCAGCGGCTCCTGGTGCAAAAGTGAAAAATAAAGATAAGTACTGAGACATGAAAAACAAAAGCAAATGACTCTAGGAAATGAATTTTCCCAGTTTACAGTGCCCAAGACCATACCAAGGAGAAGTTTATTCTTGAGGCCACCTCTTTCTCTTTCTCCCTCTCCCTCCAGAGATAAGTAATCAAAGGTCCTTCTAATCAGCTAACTTTTATTATGTCATACTTCAAACATGCAAGTATGGCTTTATATTACAGATTCAAACTTTTTTTTGCCAAGATCAGTAACAAAGAAACAAGCTGTGGCTGAATTCTATAGAATCAGTTCATCAATGCGATGCAAATTAGTTTATCAGTCCTATCTCAAAACCAAGCCTTCTAGGTCTTGCCTTGTTTTGCAGAACCAGCCTCTTAGAACACCTCTTATTCCACTGTTCACTGTTCTCTCTTTAATTGATATCTCACCATTGGGTCTGTCATGCCATTCCCCACATTGGTCCTCCACAGGAAAGCTCTGGTTTCCCATGGGATTTAAGAGACACCATGATTTCCTATTCTGGCCTCCCTTAACCTTGATATCCCTTGTCCTTGGCTCTTCATTCTGCACATCTTTATCTGAATCAGAATCTATTACCTTGTCCCTCTGAAGTGCCTTTGCAGAACAATTGGTTCAGATCCCCACACTTACTTGCCGTAAATGTCTTTTTGCTTAGAAAGCAAAACAAAATAATTGTAAGCTTATGCACCAGTTTTATGTACTGGGGGCAAGGATCACTGTGAATACCAAATTAATTAATTTAAAAGTTATCAATTACTAATGTCTAAATCACCATGACGACCAAGTTAGGGAGGGACATAGGACCTAGCAGATACATATGACCTAGCAGATAACCAGATAACCTAGCAGATACCTATTTATAGCTTCTCATATGTTTAGATACTCCTGCTTTTGAGACCCTTGCTTAAAAAAATAAGGATGCACAAAAACAGACAAAGCAAGACAGAATTATCACATGTAGCCAATTTCTTTTCTTTTTAGCATTCTTGATGATGTTTGTAATTGTCAAAATAATTTGTAATGAGCCACGAGGAATTTACCCATTTCTTCTCTACACTATAATTTGACTATTGTATGTCTGGAAGCTTAAGACATAGTTTGGGTTCTCAAGTAAACTTTATGAAAAACATGGGGTGGCATCATATCTGGACTGAGCTACACTGTATTACCTAGGTCTCCTTTGGTCAGGAGACTGTTTCATGACTCCCTCTGCCTTAGGCAGGTGCCTACATATTTTATGAATTGGTGGGAAATTACATTATAAAAAACTTGGGGGATGGTAGGACCCCGTAATATCAAAACAGAAAAAACAATGGACAGAAATAATGAATTTTCCTGATCCAATCTCCCCTTTCATAACCTCATCATATAGCAGCTGCCTATCAATTGCCAAACAAGCAATAAATATTAAAATGAAATTTTTTTGCATGTCTTATCAAAGCTCCTGACATCAATTGTTTTCACAAATGTTTTCTCCTGCAAGCTCTGAACGCCTCTTCATCAATCTTTTATCAAAAGCAATCTTGTTCTGATTTCTCTCTTATCACAAAAGCTCCTTCCTCACGTCTCCCCCGTTTTCTTGGCAAAAGATACATGAATATCATTTTACACTCCACTGTGGCTGCATCTCCATCGATCAGGAAAATAAAAAAGATTTGAAGGATGTGTCGTGACCCTGCAGAGCTCCAAACAACAGGAACACATGTAATGATTCCACTGTGCCTGATACGCTGACAAAAGGGGGAAGCATGTGAACATGTCTCCACAAATGTGCTTCCACTGCTTCTTTTTTTCTTCTAAGGGATGCTGCCTCTGCAAAAACATATTCCCAAGCAATGATGCAGAAGATTTACAGTGCATTTAATTTTCTGATACCTTTCTGACTTGCCACTGAGCTTGCCAGTGAAAATAAATATTTATCCAGGTGTCCATACAGAAAAACCTTAGGAATGTCATCCTAACAAATTTCACATTCTCACAGTCACAATAGGTCCTGAAACCTGTAATGTGTTGAATGTCATATGGGAGGAAGTTGTATATTTATATTTAGAAGAGTTAGTATGAGAGAAAATACGTTGCCTTTAGTACCATTTTGGCAAGATCAAGATCCCTACAATTAGCTAGGGTAACGCAGGATAACCCAGGAAGTAAGCAGAGTTCCAATGCCATCATTTAAGAGCAAACAAATTACAAATCAACTACAATTATCTAAATTAAACATATGCATGTTATGCCTTAGGTGCCAAAAAAAGGAACTACAAAGTAGTTTCTATTATATACCAAGGGTTCATAATATATAAATCAAAATAGACAAGCCAACCAGGAGAACTGTGAATATTTTTCCCTGATGAGGATTGGAGGTGGGCATCTTGTGGTCCTCCAGAAGTTTTGCCCTACAACTCCTATCAGACTTAGCCAACATGGCCAGTGTGAGGGATCGTGGAAGCAGTAGCCCAAAACATCTGGAAGAGCACAAGCTGTTGTTCCCTGGTATAGCCTGTAAAGAATGCTCTTAATTTTTTTATTAGAAAAGTGCTTTATAGGCAAAGAAATCTTTCCGAAGAATGCTACAATGTGGTCCCTACTTCTTTGCAGCCATGACCAAGAACTGTAATGACAGTGCACTTAGGGAAAAAGTCTAACAGCACCATAGCACTTCCCATGAGTTAGCTTGCCAGCAGATTTGTGCTTAGAAGGGGTCAAAATGGATCCACATGACTCAACCCTTTGTGTTATGCAGTCATTGTGTGCTAAACCACAGCACTTGCTTAGGACAGGACTGAGCAGGTTGTTTGCATTTACTAAACACATCCAACAAAGCAAGAACTGTGTATCTTCTGTGTGTGTGTGTGTGTGTGTGTGTGTGTGTGAAGAATTCAGCTCCCAAGTACATTTTATATTGTTTCTCACATTCCAAATATACCTTACATTTCCACCTTGCATTTGCCATTTAGCTTCCCCCCCCCCATCCATCTTGCATTTGCCATTTAGCATTTTCCCCCCATCTATATCACAGGCTGTGGCTAGTGAGGGGCTCTTTGCATACCCAGTTAAAATGGAAGGGCACCTTCTGTCACATGCCAGTATGCAGGAAGCTACTATCAGGATGTATCCACAATAATACTTCGTTAGGATCAGGCTCCCCTACTGTATCGGCTCAGATATATTATTAGAAAGAAGAAAATGCATGCTCTACAATAGTTTAACTAAGCAGGTTCCCTGTTTGTTATGCGATTTACTATATATTAAGTTTTATGTTAAGTCTAGACAGGCGATAAAGCATTAGATGCCTCTCCCTTTGGAAAGATAAAATACAATCTTGGCATTAGCTAAGATTGAAGCCCAAAGCCCTCTGTAATTCCTTCCTGAGGCAAACAAAATTTATAATCTTTCCATTTGATTTTCTTTTAACCACTTGACTTCAATAGCATTCCTTCCTGTGAATATGGAAAAACTTCTGGATTTGACCATAGGCAGTTGTTATTGGCAGGTTTTAGCAAATCCGTACCTTGGGAAAACCTAAAGGAGGAGAAATCAGCTAGTGGGGGCGGGGGGAACCTTTACAAATAGCTCTCTTTTATTTACCCTGTTCATGCAGAGAAAAGAAAAAGGGAAAAAACCCATTCCATTACTACTACCATAGTTGTTGTACTGGCAAATCTCCATGCCATCAAAACAACACACAGTAAATTTTATAATTTCTAATACACAGTTCAAAGACTCATTTAGCCATTTCTGTCATGGATGGGTAAATCTGCCAGTTTTGCTTCCTCCCACTCCATTTTTTAAAATTAAACTTTTTTTCTCTGCTTGGTGCAAATGATGGTAAATTCTTATCAAAACTGAAACATCTGCAACAAAATTCTCACCCATCTCTACCAGCCAGATTCAATAGGTATAGCTATGAAGGAGATAACCATATTGTATTGTATTTGCCTACCATACAGCTGTTAAAATTTTTCAGAAAAAGATTTGGCTCTAATTCAGCACTAACACAGTCAAATACACAGGAATTCAAATACACATTTTTCAGAGCAAGCACCGAAAGCTCGGACCCTGATTTTCAAATTTGTTACTTTTGGTTTCTACCATATTCATTTTTTTAAAATTCCCAAGTTCTTTTTTTTCCAATTATAGAGAGACCTTAGTAACACTAGCCAAGGTTGTAGTGAAACAAAATTTGCACCCAAACCTAGCTCACACTTTCATTAAGAAAGCACGAATATATCACCAAACTGAAGAGAAAAGATGACATCAGTTTGCATGCCCATACCAGTTCTTAGGAGCTTTATCCCAGAAATGGATCATTCTATGGAATAAAATCATTTTGAGAACAGATGGAAAACTAAGAGCAATCCAAAGCATGCTTTCTCTGAGGAAAATGAATTGAGTTTAACTTATATCCAGATAAACATGCTGAAGTTTGCCACAAAGATTATTAAATACCAACAGTGTGTAGAGCACTGAACTAAGTGGGAGATTCAGCTGTCATATCTGAAATTGTAAAGTTTCTATTCTTTTTCTTGTTGTTACTATAATTATTATTATTAAATGTTGTGACTTCATGAGACTAATTTTATATGGTATAGTGTTTGATTGTTCTTGAAAGGAAGAGTAAAAAAGCCTAAATTACAGCTAAAGAGATGTAGCACTTTATAAATAGCTCAGGTTAAGAAGCTCTGAGACCCTTTGCATAAATACAAAACAGAAATATGTAAAGTCTTGAGTGCATACTATAATTACATTTGCTGTGAGAAATTATTCTATGTTACACATATGATACTACTCTCAAATTTAAGCCATTATTACAACTAAAACAGACATTTTGTTGCCCGAGGAAATTTAAAATTGTACAATCCATTCCACATTCAGAAGACATGCCCCTTTCCCTGGTTGCACCACTAGCCATTTGAGTTTCTACCTTCTTTGCAGTTTTCCGCCTATTCTGAAATGTTGGAAGGTCAGTGAGAGGCAGGAGCAGCCTTAAGCTGATCTGTTCTTGTATCCCACCCCCACCCCCATCTGCTTAGCCCCAGGCCCCTTTTGCCTTCAGCTCCACCCACAAGAAGAATGTGAGCTGCGAAAGTTTCTCTGAAATGGAATTGAGAACTTGGACTGAAAGAGGATCAGCTTTTGTCATGACACTTCCATAGATGGGCATTTAGAAGAAATTGCATTTATATGGCGGTATCAGAAAACCAGTGTCATTCTTGGGAACACCCACATCTCTGAATACTATGAGATTTTTTTAAAAAACTGCATCCAAAGTTTAGAATATAATGTTTATGTTGGTTGGTTGTTCTACAAAACATAACTTAAATCTTAATATGAAGATTCCAGCAAAAGCAATATATAAAATTTGACAGCTCTGTTGCTAATTTGAAGGCTGTTTAGGAAATTATGCATGATGGGGAGACAGAGAATAAGATCTCTCTCTCTCTCTCTCTCTCTCTCTCTCTCTCTCTCTCGCCATCTCCCTCTCCCTCTCCTCTCCTCTCTCCCTGTGTCCCGTAAAGATAGGTCAGGAGAGGGAAAAGGACGTATTTTTTCACACAGAAAATATCTAAAGGAAAGATATTACTGCCACTAGTTGCCATGATAAGCACTAATTTAGATTGCTTGAAAAGGGGAATGGACAAATACTAGTAATTACTAGTCCTAATGGTGATATGCTGCTCACAGACAGTATGCCGATGTGTAACAAATGCTGGGAAAATGGCTGGGAAGGTTCAGTTGCACTCACATCATGCTTATGGCTTTCCCGTGGGGAGCAGATCAGACACTGTCCAAATTAAATGATGGTCTAAATCAGGGGTCCCAAACTCACGGCCCGCGGGCCAATTGCCAGGACAGGCAGGGCATGGGGGAGGGGCCCTGCGGCCTTCAAAGCACTGGCGGCGCCTGGGCCGGCCTCCGGGAGCGACGCGGGATGAGTGGCCCACCACCACCACGGTGGTGGAATACTTGATGCGGCCCAGCCTCACCCAGACTCTACTTCCAGCGGCCCCCGGGTAAGTTGAGTTTGAGGCCCCTGGTCTAAATTGACCCTTGTCTGATCCAGCATGGCTGCTCTTACATTCTTAAGAACTCCTTCATGCCTATATTGAATATGAAGAAGGGGAACAGGGAACTTTGTCTCTCAGCCCTGCCTTCGGGATCCACACATTGAGTGGAAAGCTGCAAGACAAACTATGAACATAAAGCTGTATGCATGTAGGGTCTTCAAGCCAATAGTCGTGTAATGTGCAGGGCATGCTGCAACACCTTTGATATTTAAGTTATGCAAACACTATTCCAATATTCAGCTCAATCTACAGACATCAAGAATGGGACCAGGAGGCAGGGTATCACACCCTGCTCCAGTGGTCACTGGTAGATACGGTATCAGTTCTTGGTCAGTGGTGTACTCGGCATTTCTTCCTGGTATCACTTCTGGTACTTGACAAACACATGGAGGACTTTTTTTCAACAGCCCTATAGGTAGCAGTGACAAAACTTGAATTCATATATTTTCTTGTTTATGTTCCATACACATACATACACACAACTTTTTCTTTCAAAAAGTTATATATAATAACTTTAGCTGTGCCACTTTTGCCTTAACCTTTACCGAGAATCTTCCTATGATCATAAGCATCCAGGTTCTTTGGAACTTTCCAAGTGTTTTTCTATTATAATTTTAGCACCTGCAAAAGATTACTAGCCAAGTTTCAATTTCCAATATTAATACAGGTTCTTAAGTGATTCAGAATATCACATCAGACACTGTAAGGTCTACATTCCTGAAAAACAACAAATCCCATAGAACAAAGTGGGCCTGACTTCAAAATAGACATATACAGCACTATACTATTAGGCATGAGTATATCTAATAGATGTCTTTCAGTATTGCTATAAATCTTGACCCTTTCTGTTGAAACGTGAAACAACACCCTCATGCGGCTTGGAAGATTATTTATTTATTTATTATCATAATCATCATCACTTCTAAAACTGAAAGGTGCTGTACAAAGATTAAAATATGGCAGGCTTACAATCAAATTAATTTGACTTTAGTGCATCATTCATGCCATTTAATAACTGCCACTGTGTGGAGATAAATACCGAAATACCTTATTTATTACTTCAGTCTTAAAGGATAAACCCTATGAGAGAGTACTTCCCCTTCAGGGAAAGGCCTTGGGATCACAGGCAGACTCAATTACACATTGTGCCATTCTTATAAAGCCTCCTGGAATATCAACTTGTGGGGTGCTGTCATAATTACAGAGTTTTCAACCCCATAACATGACAAATTAATACACCCAGCTGTTATGATGCAAAGTTCAATCAGCTACTTAAGTCCCTAGAAATAACTTTCAAGCAACAGCTGGCCCTCTGTATTTTCATCTTGTCTGAGAATAAGAAAATAGCTCGTTTGACTGATCCTTGAGGATCAGTTAATTCCCTTGGCCAGCAGCATCTGTAGCTTCTGAGAAAGAATAGGAACTTGTGGGGAAGTAATTTGTTACCATTACCATTATTATAAAAAAGGGTACTATTTGGCCTGTGAGGAACCATGAAACAATGATGGAAAGTTACCAGCTGTGGTTTATGCGCTCAATCCGAGATCTTCCCAGTGTGAATCATGGCCACACCTCTTCTTTTGTGTCCTTCATGTTTCTGATTATGTTTTGATTATTTGCCATCTTAAGTTCTCACAAAATGACACCAGCACAGGAGTGGGTAACCTCCGGCCCAGGGCCAAATCCAGAACTTCAGATTACCTCAGATTTCCACACAGTCTTCCCTGGCCCAACCACCTTCTCACAAATCATTCAGTGTTTTCTCAGCTTTTCTGCAGTTTCCTTCCATTCTAGAAGGCTGAAATCCCTTTCCTGGGGGATTTGCAGGGGTATTCTGCAGGGGTATTCTGCATTTTTGTCATGTTGGCACCACCATTTATTTTGGCTCTTCTCCCTTTGGCTTTGGCCCTCACTATCAGAGAGAGCTCCAAAACTGAATTCAGCCATCAGGCTGAAAGAGATTCCCTTCCTCTGGTTTAACAAAAGAACATTTTGCTTTCGGAACTATTGAAAAATAGCCACACTGAGCCAATGTCCTCTTCATCGCATAATCAGGGAAAAGCAAAATTGATAGAACAATTTTGGTTCTGTTCAAAGATGCTAAAATGGCACATCTGGAGCAGTCCAGTGGCTGTAGTTGCATGGAGGAAGGAATGCATGAGCCAACAGAACTAGGAAGAATCCTGAGGGTGATCAACACAAATACGGGGTCACAATTTTCCACTCTTGTGATCAACTTGTGATTAGGAACCTGGGCTTGTACATTACTCAGAAATCAAATCCAAACCAAACAAAAAGACTACATATACACTATATGGATGAACCAGATTTCAGCATTAATTTTTACTCATATTTTAATATTAAAAGGGTCACAATACCCTTTCCAAAAGATCCTGACAAAGGTACAGTCTGAGAAAAACGAAGTCAGTATTAATATGAATACAAATTACCAAGTGTCATCAGCAAAATTAAAGTTGTACTATATAAAAAGAGCAGTTAGCTGGAGTTTCAAGCCATTTTCGAAGCAATTTCCTTTTTGTTTGTAAGATATAAATCAAGAAGCATGTTGAAGCAGTGAAAGTTATTGCTAATATTAGTAGGAACAACTTTTATGTATAAACTTCTGCAGAACACAGGAATCATAGAGATGGTTAACTACATGGGGTTTTTTTTAAAAGATCTTTCAACTAAATTTAATATCCAAATGCTAAACTTAAAGCACTCAGATACATCATGAAGATTTATGGCACTTTCTGGAGAACTTTAATTCTCCAAGCCAACAAATTGATTTCACTCATCCATAGAGCAAGATTCTTTCTACTGTGACAGTATGGTCATTTCCAGTATAATATGATTTAATGATCATGCTAAGTATTTTTTAAAAAAACCTTTCAAAACACAAGGCCTATTTTTTCACTTGTGAACTAATCCATGAGCAGCCGACATCGGTGAATACAACAGAAAAGAACAATCTACATTTTCAGTCTGCTTCATTTCAAGGGTTTGAGCCAGAGAACAAGACCCTAAAACAAACACCGCAAATATACTAGAATGGCACTAGGTTATTTATAGCCTATCCCACCCAAGCGCTCAGAAACTGAAACAGCATGGAGTAGATTTATAATACAATATAAACATGATGTGCTAAAATCACTCACTACAAGCAGAACCTATGAAAATCCCCCTTAAGCAGAGGTTTAAGTCTAGTGTGAGTGCAGGGGTCCAGTCTAGGTCAAAACCTAGCAAGAGGTGCGGGTTAATTCTTTCCCCCTCCCTGGCTGTGGTCTTGTACCTCCAGATTGGTGGTGTTGTACATGCAATTTATAATGCTAAATACTGATCCATTTCACACCCTTGACAGGCTTCATTAAAATGGCCCTGAGTAACGTGAGCAGGCGTGGAATGGAGGCCTTGTGCACAATGCAATGGGCAAAGCAAAGTCTGAAACCTCCAGTCCCTGCAACATGGTAATGATGCAATTGTCCTGTACGAGAGCCTCTGCCCACTGCTCAGACACCAGCAGATATACAGGATTTATCTGTTAAGTCATGATTACTCCTAGAGTTTATTTCTGTGATAGAACATGACCATTTCTAAAAGTTAATGTTCCAGGGATATTTTAGTGGACAGCTATCAAATCATACATGGGAGACAATGGAAACTTGCTTGATGTCCAGAATCTAATTTAGACTAGGACTTTAGGCAGTAAGTGGTCCAATCCAGGAAACAGTGTGTTGTTGATTTTGGTAATTGTTCTGATAATGTTATAAACATGGATGCTCCCCAGTTACAATGTTCACAGCAAAAACTGTCTGTTTCTGTTTCAGTCATGAGACCCAAATGCTGTGATGTAGGTTTAACATATCCATAACGAGATTCCTTGGTGATGGATCAAAAACTTATGACTATCATCATATCAGCTTTTTGCAGCTTCACTTTCAAATATGGCACCTGTATCAAACCTCTGAACATGGCATACACTGGGGAATCCTGTCATATGCAGAGCAACCTGCATGGCGTGAATATACAGAGCGAGCCTGTGACAGACTACCAACTCCAGTATTAAAGGCAATGTGCCTGTGTACACTGGGCAGAAAGATGCTACGGCACTCATACCCTGCTTGTGGGATTCTTTGGGCAGGTAATTTGTCATACCTGGTTTATGTGAACATATTTAAATATTACTGATGAAACTGTCATGTCCTCCCTGGAGGACGATTCCTCAGATAAAGAAAGCCAGTACACTGGGCCCCAGTCACAGTCAGATGCAGGTTGAGGCTGCAGAGGACTGCCCTCCACTAGAACGGCAGTCAGTCGCTCTTGGGCAGTCCTCGAGAGCAAAGCCAGAGGCAGAGGGAATCCACCCCTTAGAAAGGAGCTTTGGCTTTGACTGAAGTACTGGCTGAACAGGGAGTTTTCCATGCAACAGCACACTGGCTTAATTAGTCAGCAGTGCTGATTTCCAGCTGGCTATAAATTAGTTTAGATAGTGCTGCTGTTTGTGGCAAATGACAAGTTCATTAAAACTAATGGGTATCTAGATTTCTGCCCTTTTTATGTTTTTTCAGCCATCCCAACCTGACTTGAAACTTTGGATACACACACAAACCATATGGCCCTGACTCCTGGAATGAACTGATGATTCTTAAGAAGGTAATACGGAGACTGGGCATTTGTGGGCACAGGGCAGGACAGGCATCTACGTGAAGGACACACTGGTGGAACTCTGCCTCAGAGCCAGAGGTCAGAGGTTTGCCAGGACTTTGACCTCTCTTCTCCTAAAAGCCTGGCTTGAGTCCCTGTATACTTAACTGTGTGATCTAGCACTATGGGGAAATGAGAGTTGAGGAATTCTGGGAGTTGCAGACCAATACATCTGAAGAGCACCAGGTTGGAAAATGTTGGCCAACCAAGTTTTATTGTGCAGAGCATGGTGATACAGGGAGACTGAACAAAGCACAGTCCCATGCAATACAGAGAGACCTTCAGCGTAGTATTTATTGTATCTTTTCAAGCTGTTAACTTTATATTAGTTTTCTTCTTCACCAAATTATATACACAATATATCTTTATGTGACCTTTTTCCCCTGAACTTGGATCCTGTAGGGAGATGCAAGTAAACATAGAAATTATGTTGATATGTAGATGAGAACTCTCTCTCACACACTCTAGTCTGCTTGAATGGTCAGGGTGGGACTGAGATCTAGTTGGTCTCCTGGGTACATTTTCTCTCACAGTGTGAAATTGCTAAGGTACTGGGAGAAAATGGAGGACAGATATTATCTCCTGCTGTTGATTCATGCTGAGCACAAATGCTGAAGGATTATTCCAACAGTGTAGAAATGCTTCTCATTTGCAATGATCTATTTATACGGTTATATCCAAAACATAGTTTGCAATAGTTTAAAAAATGTGTGGAATTTATTTGGGTAGGAAGTCTATTAGATAGATTCACCTTCTTCAGGTGTTGACATGAATGGGTTTATACCCGGGCCTTCCATATTTGTCTGCCTTCTGTTTCTTCTTGTTTCCTAGAAGATAATCTTTACTCCAGGCCTGCTCTACTTACATCCATCTCTTTCCTATGGTTGGCTTGATTGCTAGAAATTCCTGGAATTTCATTTAGTAAATACTGTTTTTACTTTGAGATTTGTTTCTGGGACTTACTGATCCCAGTCTTCAAAACTTAAACAATGAAACAGGAATGGCCCACTGGTGAATATATCTGAACTAAATCACCAGACTAGAAAAAGTTAAACTCTTATGAAATTGCCTGCATTTATTTGTTTGCCTTGCAAACATCTGAAACTGTTTTCAGACTACTACCATCTAGAATCCCTGTTCTGGTTTTGACTGATGGCTGATGTTTCAATCATCTTTTTTCTCTACCATGACCCTGATCTTATCCAGTTCTGGGACTAAAACTGCTCAGCAACTTATCATGCTTCTAGGGACAGCATCTACAACTCAGACACATTGGCCCCATCTGCTCCCATAGACTCGTGAGGAATTTTGAAAAACGCATTTATAATCAAACTCATATTTTGTCCAAAATTGGCAGATAATATGTGGAACAGATAATAAAGTTGTCAGTCTGTGAGCACTTCAAGACAATGCAGTGATTACTAGAAGCCAGCAAGGATTTATCAGGAACAAATCTTGCCAGACTGTTCTGATCTCATTTTTTGATCAGGTAACTTCCCTTGTGGACTGTGGAAATGCTATGGACATAATGTATCTTGACTTCAGTGAGACTTTTGACAAAGTGCCCTATGCCATTCTGATCAGCAAAAAGGCTCAGTCCTTGCTTCAATGCTCTTCAATATGTTTATTAATGAGGAGGTGCAGGGAATTCTGATCAAATTTGCAGATGACACAAAAAGGAAAGTTAATACCCTGGAAGACAGCAACACAATTCAAAGTGATCTTGATAGGCTGGAGTGCTGGTCTGAAAGCAGCTGAATTAGATTTAAAAGGGACAAATGTCAAGTTCTACATCTAGAAAAAGGGAACCAAATGCAGAGTTACAAGATGAGGGATACTTGGCTGAACAATATTACAAGCAAGAATGGGTTGTTTCACAAGCTGGAAATGAAACAACAATGCGATAAGGCTGCAAAAGGGGAAATGTTATTTGGGGTTGCATTAACAGAAGTAACACTTCCAAATCCTGTGATTTGTTTAGCACTAGTCAGGATCCATCTGATTGTGCCCAGATCCAGGGAGAACACATCAAGAAAGATGTAGACAAACTAGATGGGGTTCAAGAGGAAATCATCAAGGATGATAAGTGGTCTAAAAACAAAGCTCTACGAGGAGAGATTGAAAGAACTGGGCATGTTTAGCCTGGAGAAGACAAAACCGAGGAGAGATACAATGATGTTGTTGTTGTTGTAAGTCACGAAGTCCTGTCTGACTCATCGCGACCCCATGGACAACACTCCTCCAGGCCCTCCTGTCCTCCACCATCTCCCGGAGTCCACCCAAGCTCACACCAACCGCCTCAGTGACTCCATCTAGCCACATCATCCTCTGCCGTCCCCTTCTTCTTTTGCCATCTATTGTTCCCAGCATTAGGCTCTTCTCCAGGGAGTCCTTCCTTCTCATTAGGTGGCCAAAGTATTTGAGTTTCATCTTCAGTATCTGGCTTTCTAAAGAGCAGTCAGGGCTGATCTCCTCTAGGACTTACCGGTTTGATCACTTTGCGGTCCAAGGGACTCAGAGGGTCTCCTCCAGCACCACAATTCAAAGGCCTCAATCCTTTTGCGCTCAGCCTTTCTTATGGTCCAGTTTTCACAGCCATACATTGCAACTGGGAAAACCATAGCCTTGACTATACGCACTTTTGTTGGCAGGGTGATGTCTTGGCTGCAGTCCCCATCTGTGGTGATCTTGGAGCCCTGGAAAATAAAATCTGTCACTACCTCCATTTCTTCCCCATCTATTTGCCAGGAAGTGAGAGGACCAGATGCCATGATCTTGGTTTTCTTAATGTTGAGTTTGAAGCCAACTTTTGCGCTCTCCTCCTTCACCCGCATCAAGAGGCTCTTTAGTTCCTCTTCACTTTCTGCCATGAGAGTAGTATCATCTGCATATCTGAGGTTGTTGATATTTCTCCCAGCAATCTTAATTCCAACTGGTGATTCATCTAGCTCTGCCTTTCTCATGATGTGCTCTGCATATAAGTTAAGTAAGCAGGGCAACAGTATACAGCCTTGCCGAACGCCTTTCTCAATTTTGAACCAATCAGTGGTTCCATGTCCAGTTCTCACTGTTGCTTCTTGACCCGCATATAGGTTTCTCAAGAGACAAATAAGATGGTCTGGTACTCCCATCTCTTTAAGAATTTGCCACAATTTGTTGGTTTCCACACAATCAAAGGCTTTAGCATAGTCAGTGAAGCAGAAGTAGATGTTTTTCTGGAACTCCCTAGCTTTCTCCATGATCCAGCGTATGTTGGCAATTTGATCTCTAGTTCCTCTCCCTCTTCAAAATCCTGCCTGTACTTCTGGTAGTTCTCAGTCCACATACTGCTGGAGCCTAGGTTGTAGGATTTTGAGCATAATTTTGCTAGCATGTGAAATGAGAGCAATGGTGCGGTAGTTTGAACATTAAATGGCATAGCCCTTCTTTGGGATCGGAATGTAAACTGACCTTTTCCAATCCTGTGGCCACTGTTGAGTTTTCCAATTTTGCTTGCATATTGAGTGTAGCACTTTTATTGCATCGTCTTTTATGATTTTGAATAGCTCAGCTGGAATACTGTCACCTCCATTAGCTTTGTTGTTGCTCAGACTTCCTAAGGCCCATTTGACTTAATACTGCAGGATGTCTGGCTCGAGGTCAGTGACCACCCCATCGTAGTTATCAGGGATGTTAAGCTCTTTCTTGTATAGTTCTTCTGTGTAATCTTGCCACCTCTTCTTAATCTCTTCTGCCTCTGTTAGGTCCCTGCCATTTTGCTCCTTTATCTTGCCCATCTTTGCATGAAACATTCCCTACATGTCTCAAATTTTCTTGAAGAGATCTCTGGTCCTCCCTATCCTATTGTTTTCTTCTGTTTCTTTGCACTGTTCATTTAAGAAGGCATTCTTATCTCTTCTAGCTATTCTCTGGAATTCTGCATTCAATTGGGTGTATCTTTCTCTTTCTCCCTTGCCTTTCGCTTCCCTTCTTTCCTCAGCTATTTCTAAAGCTTCCTCAGACAGCCATTTTGCTTTCTTGCATTTCTTTTTCTTTGGGATGGTTTTAGTTGCTGCCTCTTGTACAATGTTGTGAACCTCCGTCCATAGTTCTTCAGGCACTCTGTCTATCAGATCTAATTCCTTTAATCTATTTGTCACCTCTATTGTATATGCATCAGGGATATGATTTAGGTCATACCTGAGTGGCCTAGTGCTTTTCCCTACTCTCTTCAATTTAAGCCTAAATTTTGCAACCAGAAGCTCATGATCTGAGCCACAGTCAGCTCCTGGTCTAGTTTTTACTGACTGTATAGAGCTTCTCCATCTTTGGCTCAGAGCACATAGCCAATTTGATTTCTGTGTTGACCCTCTGGTGATGTCCATGTGTAGAGTCATCTCTTGGGTTGTTGGAAAAGAGTGTTTGCTATGACCATCGTATTCTTTTGACAAAATTCTACCAGCCTGTGACCTGCTTCATTTTGTACTCCAAGACCAAACTTGCCTGTTATTCTGGTTATCTTTTGGCTTCCCACTTTAGCATTCCAATCCCCCATGATGATAAGGACATCATTTTTTGTAATAATCAGTCTCTTTGTTGCTTCTCTGACTTGGTCAGCCATATTCTTTCCATTTTGTAATAATGGGTTTAACAGTGCTCCAGAAGCTGTTCATACTTTGGGAACTTAAGAAATAATGCGGCCCCTGCCAAATCCATGCCAGAAGCAGATGTATTCCATCTGAAATCATTTGACACTGTAATGGCACCTATTCCACTACTTACAGTATTCTATAGGCAATGGGGTGCTGCAGAGCTTATTTAGACCTGCCACAGCAAAAGGGATAACTACTTAAGCAACCAACAAATGTCAGTTTTTGTTGACTTAACATTTGTGCTACAATAAGAAACAAATTTGCATCTTTACAGCACTGAGTATCTTGTGTATCCCAAGTGGTTACAATGCCAATTGATTCCATTTCAATTGCAGGTTATAATGCAACTGAAAATGAAAGAGGCAGGGGTGAAGGGCGAATAGTGTTGCAGGGCACCATATATGCCTGCTAATACTCTCAGGAAATTAGAGATAGGCATGAATAACAACAGGAACTCTTTATGGAAGTATTAGTATTGCTTCAGAAACCATGGATTCTCATATAGCTGGTTGGGTAATGCCTCTTACAGTAAGTGAAATTCTCCAAGAACCAGGAAACATGAACCACATAAAATTAAAGAAAAACATATTTAGGCTTTGTTCTGTTAAAAGATGTTACCCAAAGGCTAATTCCAAAGCAGGTTATTTCTTTCCTTTTGTATCAATCGCCTAAGGACAGAAAATGATCAATATTACTTACAAAAGCTACACACTTCACTTCACGTTATGCAAATCTCAGACCTGAGCTCTAATCTTCTAGTTTAATAGGGGGAATCGTTTTTGCCTGAGATCACTAGAATCAAACTTCAAGAGATTAAAAATAACTGCCTTATCCACAATTGCTTTTCTCTCCTTTAAAATAATAATAATAAAAAA
The DNA here is from genome assembly GCF_004798865.1 of Varanus komodoensis. NCBI lineage: Eukaryota > Metazoa > Chordata > Lepidosauria > Squamata > Varanidae > Varanus > Varanus komodoensis. The sequence continues at coordinate 33,112,902 of NW_025335268.1, read as the reverse complement.
CATAATTGAAAAGAAAGATAAAGGGAGCTAAATGAGAATGTGGCGAATGCTGCTTCTGAATTTATAATGTGCTTTAGTCTGTGACCCTAAAATTACTGAGAAAACGTGAACATCGTAAACAGTCTCCAAACAGTTGGCTGTTTATGTGCAGGTGCCCAAGAGGCATGTCCCATGCTCTTGTCCTCACCACTGCAGACCTTTTCACAGTACTGTCTCAATCACCCAGTCCATATGGTGGGCCACACCTGCTGCACACAGAATGGTTGGCATGTGAAGACAGCCACCATGTGGATGCGGAATGGAACCACGCACAGTAGAACATCTGTGATGACATCTGCGGTCAGCAATTTATGACCTGCATGTACATGCACTGTAAAGTCTTCAATTCTTTGTGTATGTCTGGTGTTCAAATGTAACCCTGCTGAAGCTGCTTCCATCTCAGGAGTGAAGTACCTTAGCCAGTGGCACCTAGAGGAGGTCTGAGTCCTGGGATCATAGACTCCGCTTGTCCATAATGCTATAGGAATGTGTGAGGATCCACAACCAGTCACTAAATTGGATCTCCTTGGTAGAAGCTATTGTTAGTGATGCTATATACAAAGGGGCGAGCATGGGAATACTTTGTCACAGAAGTATACATCAATTTCTGTGCTGAAGCCAACAGGAATCATTTATATTTAATTTAAAATATTGCTGAAGGGGTGAAATATTCATTGCATTTTACTGTGTAACAGTAAAATACCTGAATCAGGCCAGCCAGCAGTGGGAAAAAATCCACAAAAAAGAGAAGGCTTGAGCCCTGAAATTTACTGACAAGACTTGACCCTATTTTTACATGCCCAAACTGCAGGAAAAGCACCTCAGGGGAGAAGAGGACTTCTATTGAGCTCAGAACTTCTAAAACACTTTGTTCTGTTCTCCTTGGATTTACCCGTTTCTGTTTGGGAGTAGTGCATTTTCTTGGAAGGGTAGTGAAGAACATTACTGTTTGCCGAATACCTGTTACAGGTTATTTCTTCTTACATATTTGCGTTCAAAAGCCCTTTGGAATAATTGAGCTGATTTTTTTTTTCCTCCTTGAAGCAACTTTATGGATTTAGAGTCATGCAGGGTAAAATATTTGTACAAATCCGTGACCTGTGTTAACCAGTTGGCACTGGCATGCACACATCCTGTAACTGGATCCTTTCTTCATTCTCACACTTGCAGTGTTGCTCCTGAGTTTACATTTGACAAAACATCGTTACTGTTTCTAGGTATGGTAGCAGCTTCCGGAGCACAAACAAACAAATGCAGAATGCATTTAAGTTCACATGTAATTTTGAGTTCTAGACATGTTTCTTCTATCAGCACAGGGTTTTCCAGGGTGTTTGGTTTCATAGCTTTCTCTTATAAACTGGAAAATTTTTCATAAAATTCATGGTGTATATAAACCATCTTGTGGTTGGAAACCCGTTATCATGTGATTGGCAAAATATATTATCGGTTCTTCTAATAAGGGAAAGTGCTATGTTCCTCTGAGGATCTCTACAGCTGATTCTAGTTGATCTGATCCTCTTTTCAAACACAAAATCTGGTAATTTCATAGATAGTTTCTGATAATCAGTACATAGTGAGGATCAGTCTATGGCATGACCCAAATGGAGTGGTTTTGCACTTGGTAAAGAAACATGCCAGTGCTACCAAGAGTCCTGGGGGCTGCAAGTTTGGTGCTCAAGGGGTAGCTAATAAGCAGAAGAGATTAATACAGATGAGATACCTAATGTGTCAGGCTCTGCAAGCTAAAGTCCAGAGAACTTGCCCACTGGAGTCGAATCAATGATATGAACTAGAAGGCAACATCTAAGCAGAATCCTCTTCACACATACTTTTTGTCAATTGCCTATATCCTACTTATTTTATTTTCACTATGAAGATAACTTCCAATCTGCTGGTGTCCAAGATTTAATACCTAGGTCAGAGATAAAGAATCCTCTCTATAATTGAACAAATAGGACCCATGACAAAATGCTTCCTTGTGGAATGTTCTTGTTCACTCTTTCACTCATACTCCATTCCCAATGGCCTTGGTTTTCTATTTCCCCCACCCGCCAAGAGTCCAGGTGCTTCCAGACAAGGGCTTTATGGTGCAATTGCCTTGCCTCATTCATGGAATGTATGGTGTGGGGGAAAGGGGAGATACATCATCATGTTGCTATAATCTTCCTGTTCTCTATCATCACTTCCTCTCCTGTTTTATTTTAATATTGGCATGACTCCCAACAACCCCTTAACTAAAACATCTTCTCTGCTGGAATAAACACTTTTTGGAAGGTTCTCCCCATACACTGCAATTAGCTACTTAATCCATGGATTCTACTCTGCCATGTTCTTTTTTCTTTCTAACGGATGGACTACTTCTGCAATTCTGATCTAATGAAAAGTATTGGGTAAATATTAAATGGAGAAAGGGCACTAAACATTCCTGTTGGGGCTCTATTCAGTCTACTCCAAGCTCTGGAGGGTGCTGTCTGCTTCTTCAAAGCCCCAGCCACTTTCTTCAGTTGCACTTCTTTGCTCCAATAAAGGTGTACAAATGTGCCTGATTTATTTTTGAAAAATTGTTAGTTGAGTTATTCCTTCATAAAGCAAGGCGTTGGAGAGCTAGAAATCAAGCAGGAAAATCAAAATGGCAACATTTCTATCCCATTCTCAACTGACTAGCTAGGATCACAGAACTGACTATATGGGCTTCTCTGATAGGATATAGTTGTGAAATTGACTAGACTAGAGATGGGGCATTCTCAGGGGAAATCAATGGGTCTTGCAGACTAATTTGTAACATGGTTATTTGGAACTACACTGAGCTGCAATCTCCTAGCCTTGAGCTGCAAACACTAAAAAGTTTTTTAAAAGTTTACAATAGCAGAATTGTTTTATGATTGAATAGCGTAACCAACAATTCTTCAGAAGTAAATTGGATGCATTTTTGTATTTTTATTGGAACAGATAAGCAGTAGCCACTGATGAAAGCTGCCTATTAGGACTGGGAGACCCACCTGGGTCCTGGAAGATGGGTATTCCAGTCAAGCTGTCTTCTTCTTCAGTAATGAATGTGAATGGGGATTATATGAGAACAAAAAGCTCTAAAACTAAAGTTTACTTCTGGACTCTGAATTAGGGTTGAGCTAATTTTCCTATTTGACTAGCAGGTATTTACCATTCACTTAAAGTATAATTTATCAATATGCTGTGTGTGCATAACTCTGTTTAAAGGCCCCCTGGAACTGCCCTCCTCATGACACAGGTACGCACATAAGGTGCATATTCATATGAATGATGGTGCAGCAGCAGAGAAGAAGGGGCAAGACCAGAGCCGTTTTGGTACGGGAAGGCCTTTTTTTAACTCCAGAGAGGCAAAACTCTCTGGCTTTGCATTTCATTTCTCTGCTGCCCAATAGCCAAGCCCTCCACACAGTTCTCTCCTTAGACTTTCAGTTTTGAGGGTTGCGGGGAGGGGGGGGGGGGGCAAGAAGAAGCTGCCAACTTTTTATTGCTGCAGCAGATGAGGAAGCAGCAGTGAAACAAAGGACAAAGTGGAGAAGGCTGACACAGGAGAGGCTGTATGCCAGACGGAAAGGCTTTGCAGGAGGGGGACATGCCTCTTGGCCCCTGCTACAGAAGTAATTGAAAGGAGGATTATATGCAGAAGCTTCTTAGTAATTTACTCAACTGCAAAGCATACCAACAGAAGGCTCTTAAAAATTAAAAGTAAGCAAGACTAGTTAAAGCAGTAAAGGGTTTCATTGTACTCAAACATACAGTAATCCTGCATGCTGGTTACTCCATGCAGGCTCTGCTTTGGCCCCACTGGAGTCAGCCATACCTATCTTTCCTCAAGGAGCATCAGGGAAGGGAGAGATTAACTGGAGACAGGAGGTGTGGCTAGTTAAGAATCATTGCTCCTGCTGCGCTACTTTACTACCCTGTCATTCTTCCTTTTGCAAGGAACGCAAGGCATCTCACAGGGTTCGTCTCTTCTCCTTGATATTCCTACCCTCCCCCAGTGACTCTATGCAGGCAATGTTGGCTGAATATCTAGCAGGTTTAAGACTTCCTACCATTGGATAGTCATACTTGGACACACAGACATCAAAGAAGTTGTATGACAGTCACCAAAAAATAAATGTTGTGTGTGCAATTTAGCTCCACTTCTGCCATTGCTTTATTTGACAGAAAGATTTAGGAAACTCTGTCTAGATATGCTTCCATGGAAAGCAAAATTAACTCCTAAACATGAATTCTAGAAATAGAAAGAAACTTTGGACAGGAAAACCTTTCTGCCTGTCCCAATATACTTTTATGGCCCATTGCAGCATATTTCAAGTGAGATGCTTATGAGTATGGCAAAAGTATTATAGCCAAACAGCCTTTCCTGTCCGTACAACTTCAAGCCACCCATCTGGCAATCATTTTTCTGCCAACTGTTAAGCACTAAAATGACACTCACTACAAAATGCTAATTCTCTTTCATTCTCTATGTTGTTGTTATTTAAAAAAAAATACATTAAAAGGAGGAATGATTGATGCCTGCCATTTAATCAGCACTGTCTTCCACTTTTCATTGCAGTTGATTATTCAGACATTGCCAAGCCAAATATTTTGGAGACTAGTTAGGCAGCCAACTCAGGTTTCCTGCCCAATATGACAGAAGTTCTATTGGAAAAAATACCTCCTTTTGAATATGTTTACATGGCACGGGATCTGGACACAGGGGGCAGGGAAGCATGAAAAGACTTGCAACTGTTTTGAAAGAGAAATACTTCATTAATTCTAAGGAGAAAATGAAACAGCATCTCTGACTCTCCACTAACACCTATATTAAGGAAAATTTACAGCACCTTTCAGTGAGGCTGACCATAATGTTTCCAACTAAGAGGATTACTTGCATCCTATGCAGGGTGGAAGAAGCACTTCTCCTGCCCTGCAAAACATGTAGTTGGTTGACTTTGGCTGCCTAAATGTTCTGGCCCAGACTGCAAGGACAGAATGTCAGGATATTATGCATGCCAGTGGAGGCTGTCTCCTCCCCATCCTGCTTCCCAAAATCTGCCTCCTAAGTCACTCTTAAGACCCCAGCTTAGCAGCTGGACTCGTTCTTCCTGGGGCATCTGGCCTCAGTTCAGGTGGGGCTTCACCTCAGACATGGATTCAGGCTCAGAGGAGGAACAGGTACTGTCCAGCTCAGCTGTGGGTAAGCAGAGGCCTGCTGATTCAGTTCTCCTGGGCCTCTCTGCCAGGAATTTCTTGAAAGCTGGAGTTGCTATATCATTATTACCTCTGGAATAGCTGGGAGCTCACAAAGAGAGTTACTGAATACGGGTTTAAGGTCACTCTTGATTATTGGTGGCCAATCCAGCATACTTTCCACACCTGCTGTATGGATGGAACAGAGGTGCTTTGAGTTCAGAGTCCTAACTCTGATCTTGGAGAACATTTCCAAGGTCAGAGCTCCAAACAATCTTATGTCTGAGGAGACTCTGTCTAGTGGACATAGGACTGAAAATGTGAAATTTCAGGCATTTTTTGACCTCCAGCATTTACCACTCTGAAGTAGAAAAGGATAAATCTATTCATTTTGGTCCATTTTAGTTTCACATATATTCAAACATTTGTCTGTTTCATCCTATCTCTGCATCATTTTCTGCATAAAAACTCCACAAAAATTGTATTTATTATATACCCATTTGCCCATAACATTTTATATCTATTTTTTTGGTCCAGTGGCATGCACAATCTGAATGATTCCAATCCTCATATTAATCCAGGAAGTGCAAAGTAAATTTGTTCCTTTTAAAATGAGGACTGAATGTATTTCTCCATTCAGACTTTAAGGTAGTCAGAACTTAAGGTGAATCAAAGAACCATGATTTTGGTTTCTTTAATTTGGCTTCTTTAATTGGCTGGCACACCCTGGGACATTAATTTCATATATCTGCCCACCATCCACCCACCCACCCACCCACAAGAGAGGGAAAGGGAAAGGATTGTATCAACAGTAACATTTATGGAACCTATTCCCTGAGGAAGTTGTGAGTCTCCCTCACTGGAGACATTCAGAAAGCATCTGGACAGTCATCTGCATGGGATAGTATAACTTTGTGTCCTACAAATCTAGGGGGTTGAACCCGATGGCCTACTGGCCTCTTCAAACTCTATGATTCTATGATTCAAGTTTTATTGTATGTTTCAATAGAAAATAAAGTGTGTTTTTCATTGAATTTTAGTCTTCCATTATTCTTTATGGATAATAAATACAATCTTTCTTAACTTGGCTCAGTGCAGCTTCTTTGTTCCCAACTTATGGCTGCTAACATTTCAGTTTCTCCCATTCATTAGCAAAAGAGTTGGCAGCACAGAGAGATGCTTTCACTGGCAGCCAGTGAAAGCATCTTTGTCATTCCCACCATCTTGTCATCAAGCAGGAAGAGCCACCCTGAGTGTGGACTCAGAAGTTTTATCAAACAGGAAGAGAGGAAGCTTCCTGTTCGGATTCAGTTCTTTAATTCAGTTAGAAGCCTATTCAAGTTCATACTGTTCTGTAATCTGTTAAGTTTTGATTTTAAAAAGAAGGCATTTCAAGAGATTGTCTTGAGTTTGAAAACCAGAAAGAAAGAGGGAAAGGACCTACTCATGCTTAGTGGCTATCAACATGTGAAAGAACACACTGGCCACCTTCTCTGACCTTCTGGTGGTGGCATCTGCATGATGTCTCAACAGCCAGTCTTTCTTCTTACATAGGCAGTATCACCATCCATGTGGACACAGCAGTCAGTACCTTTCTCTTAGTGAATCAGCAGCCTGTGGGCACCATTTCTCTCATTGATATGGTGGTTTTCCCCCCATGCATTGCAACACCAATAGCTAAGAGAGTTGCCATTCCTTTCCTCTCCCTGTCTCTGCCCCCTGCCCCATTCCCCTCCATCTGGCTATATCATGTTGCTTCACAGTATCAAGGCAAGTGTCTGTGAGGCAGAACTAAAACTGAATTTAATTTGCCTTCTACTTCATTTCAGTTAATTCATGGGTCAAGACAAAATCAAATCATTTTATCATGCCAACGAAAACTAAATGTGCATCCTTAGAATACAGGAGACAGACACAAGCCCTTCTCATTGGTTCACACATTAAAGTGGTTAGGTAGGTGACCATATATGAGAGGGCCTTTTCTGCAATGGCTCCATAGCTTTAGAATAAGTTGCCATTGGCAGTCCACCATGTTCTCTGCAAGCTTTTAGGAAGGCCTTTAGAGCATGGAACTCTGGCCTTCTCCTAATCTGAACACTTCTGTTGTGTTTTGTTGCTGGTTTTATTATTGGGTTTTAGAGCTGTTATTACTATTTTAATAGCACAATTAGAGATTTTATTATATTTTATTGCTTAATAGTAAATTGATTTTATGTGTCTTGTTTTGCTATATGCCAACTTGGAAGGGTTCCGTTATGAAATGTGGCTAAAGAATAATTTTAAATAAAAATAAATATGGGAAATGTAGGGAGGAGGCCCAGCTCTTATACATTACAGTTTGCTCAGATAGATTCATCCAATTCTAAGGAAGAGGAATAAGGCAAAGGTGGGCAGCTGACTTTGACATTTCGAGGTTACCTGGAGAAGAATCTTAGGTAAAAAATGAGAACCACCACCTTGGAAAAGAAAGGAGACATTTCAGAGCTGGGGGAGAAGGCAATGAAGAATGGGTTCTTTGACAAAGTCAGGAGACAACAGGCAAACGAATGGACCAATTGTACCATGCCAGGCATTCCTGCCATCCAGCCCACAAGCAGCAGGAACCAGCTGAGGGTGGAGTCAAGGGCTTTTCCGAAAGGAAGAGGACAAAATTTCACTTTGGATTTGGCTCTCTACATGGGCAGATGCTTCTCACACATCTCAAGGAAAAGGCTTTGATTTATATGTCATGTAACCTGCTAAGTTTTAATAAAAGGACTGTGCTTCTAAAGTTTCATTTGCGTTAGCTAGAGAAAGAAAGAGAAGGAGTGCCCTGCTCATATGAAGAAGAGCCAGAGGCCATTATTCCGATAATCCATTTTACATTTGATATGGAAATAACAGTCTGTGAGTAGCTAGAATATATCTGAAGTTTTAAGAATGAATGCAGGATTTTTTCAGATATCATGATCTTCATAGGGGTTGAAACTGCTATGAACAAGTCATTCATCCAAAATTAACACCATACTGTTGTTTTAATTTGTGATACAAACCCTGTGAAATAGTTTCTCACATTTCTGTTGAAAGGTTCTAGTAACCATCAATAGCCACTCAGCCATACTTGCCTCATGTATATGCACATATGAACATCTTTGACTTCAAACTCTGCTGATACCATGCCAGAAGGATATCTAAGCACCATAAATCAGTAGATGATCTCATTCATCATATTGAATGCCAAGATGATATGCCACATGTTGTTAAGAGGTACATGCACACACACGCACACACAAAACAACATCTGAAATCAGCCACAGGGGCTATGAGGCGAAATGAGACAATCCAGATTAACAGAGTTGTTGCTAATTCACTACATGCTTTTGAGGCTTTTCAAAATTTCAGTTTTGCCATGAAAAGTAGTAATAAAGCATGAATTCTCATACATTGAGTGGCCAGGAGCTAGGAAATGAGATTCAACATTCCCTTAGCCACAATTTACAGATGCAGTTTCAAACAAATGGATATATCCTATCTATAGGGAGCAGAGGGTGCAAGGGAAGAGTCGAAACTGTTTTTGTGCAGGACCATCAAATACACCCTAAAGAAATTAGTCATCACTGTGCCACCATAGCATCTGTCTATCAGATGCTCTCTGACAGCTGGAAGATCAGCAGGTGTGGATCTTTTATCATCACTTGCTGGGTTTGACATTGACCGCTGCCACATTTGAAGTCTAGGACCACACAATTACGGGTTTCTTGTGCTGCAATTCACGCTGCAGTCTGCAGCTTTGATAATTCCTATGTAAGCAACAAACATGCCCTATGTTATTACTGTGTGTAGGAGAGACTTTGCTCTGGGAACACAGATGGAGGGCCAAACACCACTGTGAGCTAAGTTTGCATATGCCAGGGTAGCAGCTGGCAGGAAATTATTCTTAGTCCTGTATACTTCAGATTGAATATCAATGAACTCACTACAACATAATTGTCCAAACTATGCCATGCTAGGAAGGAATACTAAATTCAAGGCTCACATTAGATCTGCTGCTGTTGTTCATATTTTTATTAATTGCATTTTTAAAAATATATATTAAAGGTTGATTACTGCCAGAGTGGTGCTGGGTACTAAAAAGATCTGGGGCTCAGGCTCACAGGACAAAACTTTGCATAGGCTGATTTACATGAGCTCTGAAGTCTGTGTGTGTCTTTAAAGGACCCTAAAGACACCCCTATCTGTGAACAGGGATGGATGGCCTGGAGAGCAGAGGTCACAGGGGACCAAATACAACAGAGATCAGGGCCCCTGTACCTTTATCTTAGCAAGTACCCATGGACAGCAAGGTGATGGGGCAGATGGCTTCCCAGAGAACAACTGGGGGTCCAGGCCGGGTGAACCACTTCCTAGCTCTGCCTCGGATTACTGTGTTCTCTACTACACAAAGTGTTGCACTGAACTGCAGAACAAAAGGTATCAAAATAATAGACACTATTGAAAAAGGAAAGGCCCAGATATGGGGTCCTGGAACCACCCAAAGGAAAAACAAATCTATTCCCAGCTTTTAACTCTCCATCAGAAATCTAGCAAAGCTTTAGATAAGAATGCTTCATAAGGCAAATTTTCCAGTGCCTGATGCAACCACAGAGAAGGTAGAATTCCACGCCGCAGGATTATCAATCTTGTGAAAGCACCTACTTGCAAGTACCCACTTGCTCTAGTTCTGAGAACTGGGTCAGAGTAGATAGAAGGAGGCATTTTCTCAGGCAAGCAAACCCCAAGTCTTGTGCAACAGGTGATTATCAGCACCTTGAACTGTTCCCAGGTTGTTGTGTTTGACCTACTGACTCACTCTCATGGCTTCCAGTTGGCAGGACAACATGCACAAGAAGTCTCCATCCATACCAGTCCCACCCCCAGACCTTCCAGTTCATAGGCATATCCAGAGGATTCCCCCTCAAAGTGGTCACTAGATCACACATTGTTTTAAACCCCAGAAACTGCTGAATCACACAACAATAAGATCCAGGATTTCCAGCAAGGGCTGAGTCACAAGCACTCCTAGGCTCATCCAAAACAAAGTGCTCCCAAGAAGTCTCCAACACACGTTGCTGCATGAGACAGGGCAACAAACGCTGCATTTTTCCTACAGGTCAAGGTGCAGAGTACACAAGGCTGACCAATTTCTTTTGGCATCTGAGCAGAAAATCCAAGTGCCCTTCTTGCTAACAATTATTAGTAAACCATACATTAAAAATCCCTATGATGGCCTTTCATGACACCCCAAATCAGTGACCTCTCCATGCCTAATGGTGGAGCCTGTCCTGCAAGGGTCCAGAGAACAGTTCAGCAGGTTGCCGGGAACAATCCTTTGCTCAAGTACCCCTCATCTGAACTTCCTGATGGAGGACTCCCAGCATTACCAGTTAGAAGGCTGGTGCAGCTAATCCATCCTTTCCTACTTAATAGATTTTACCTAGTAAGAAACAAGATAGGAAAAGAGGTAGAAAAGCATGAGAGGGTTGTGAGTGGAAGTTGCTGTCATCTGGAACCCCTAGTAAAGTTATGGGTTATGGGGATGAGGTTGGGCAATGGTGCCACAAGAGCCTCCCTGTGGTACATCCCACTGAAAGGGCAGGGAACAAGACCAGCGACCCACTGAGAGTAGCCTGGGGAATCATTCAGTTTTGGGCACCCATTGCTAAGAGACTATGAGTCTAAAAGAAGTCCAAAGGACTTATGTGAAGGCAGCAGGCAACGTGTAGAAAATATTCCTGTTTCGCAGAAAGTCAGAAAGAGTTACTTTTCTGTTGAGCATTTAATCATCAACCTTCACACAGATTATGTAAACGTGAATGCAGTGTGGCAGCTTTTGATGTAAATTTCCCATATTCTGATTAATAATTAATCTATTTGAAATAAATTATTAAGGTCTTTAAGCATCCTCACTTTAGGGCATTAGTAAAAGGAGTATCAAATCTTTTCAATCATATTCTCCTAAATATTAATTACCTGCTTTACACAGAAGATAGAACATAGGGTTCTCCACTAGCAAACATTCTGTTTTATCTTCCCTTTGGGATATTACTAAAACTTTATAATTATAAAACATAATATTATTGAACTGTCCTCTGATGACCAAAGGGAAATGTCTGACTAATATAGCAACCCATTATAAGGTCCAGGGCATGGCAGTAGGTGGCTACAGACCAGGTGCTGGGACCAGGGTGCAGCTGCAGGGTGGAGACTTGTACCAGGTTTGAAAGAGGCAAGTTTCTAAGCAGTCTGGGGTCTAGAGCCAGTGAGACAATAAGGTTCACGCAAACCCACAGACCAAGAGTCCAAAGGTCAGGAATCAGAAAGACTTGTTCAGATGAAAGGTGAGGTCAGAGGAGATGAGCATAGGTACCTGGTAGGACAGGATCAGGAGGGGGGATTGGTTGCTTTACATTTGCAGTAGAACAACAGACCTAATACAAAGAAAGAGGTGTGGGAGCACTAGGGCTGTTTCCCAAGAGGAAAGGGGGCGGCAGCCCAAGAAAGTTTGAGGGCTACTGAACATTCTTGATTTGGCCTTAAATGAATTAACAGAGGCAAAATTCTAATGTTTTCATGCTGCATTGAAAGGAGTCAAATACCATCCAAAAGCCTCTCTATAAAACTGGGAGGTAAAGGAACAGAATGAAAGGGGGTGTAAGATGTGCCTGTTTGGACCTCTTAAATCATCTTGCCTTGCAAAAGGGAAACAGATGAATGACTTCAACAGGGAAGGCCTTCTGGTGGTGGATCCCACTAACAGGATAAATTTTGCAAAGAGGCTTCCCTTTTTCTCCTCCCAGGAATTTTAGAGACCCAGTTATAGGTAAATAGGGCTGATTCTTCAGCTCCTATACTATTGGGTTTTTGTAGGATGTTGTATTTCATTCTTTTAATATTCATATTATATATCTAATTTTAACTATTCTATGCATTTTAAAAGATCTGTATGCAAACTGTCCAGAGAACATTGATTTTAGGGCACGGTGTGCAGGCAACATCTGGTGAGAAAATGGCTTCTAGTAATTCTCACCCTCTTTTTTAAAAAATCTTGTTCAACTCCCCACATCCATTGACAAAATGCTTTCCATTTTCTGTAGCTGCAAATGGGATGGTAATAATAGTAAACATCTCAGTTTGTCCCAAAGAACGTTGCATTTGGTTTCTTATACATCTAACCCTGACAAAGATGCAAACATTAGTTGAGACTCTTAGAGGACATTGAAATACTCATTCCTGACTTTTCTTTATAAAAAAAATAACATTTCTCCATTTTATTAATTGGTAAAACACTAGTTAAATATATAAAATATACTACAATATTAAAATAGTAAAACATGGTATAATGTAAAACAGTGACTAAGATGAGAATATGACTTTGAAGGAGTGATTAATATCATGGCAGAGAGTGCTGGTAATCTAGCATTTAGACAAACACATGTACACACAGGAAAACAGCCTTAAGATTTTATATATTTTAAATTTCACATGCATCGCAAAGGTGAAGAGGTGTAAGATTTTCAGCTTCGGCGAATGGGGCGGCATAGAAGCTTCCTAAATAAATTAATAAATAAGATCTTCCTGGGTTTATTATCTAGAAGCACGGGCAACTCACGAAAGCTGGTATAGCAGGCCTAGTACTCATTTAAACCACTTAAATCTGGGTTTAATTCCCTCTGTCATGAAGCCAGTCCCTCTAGGTTTAACCTTCATTTGGTGGTTGTAAAGATAAAGGGGGTACAACATGTGCAATGTTCAGAATACTTTGAAAAAATACATTTTTAAAGTATAGTATATACATAGGCACTTGGTGATGAATATGAAATTTCTTCAGTTCATTTCTTATTAAAATTGACTCATTTTGCAGCTTCCAGACTTCAGTGCAATCTAGGGTCAAAGTCCATACATTTCTGACCAAACAGCATGAATCACTGACCAAAAGAATGCATTCAACAGCATGAAAACAAATTGAAAAATGCACATGAACATGCATACTTTGTAAAACTTCTTTTAATCAATAGGAAAAATGCATTCCTTTGAAGATTTATTTATTTAAACACATATTTATAGGCTGCCTATAACTGCCAAGGCCTTCCTAGGTGAAGATGCACAAAACTAAGGCAAACATTTATGCAAAATTGTGTGCCAATTTTCATGGAAAAAAAAAATCACCATCTGAAATGGGTGTGAGCTTTGAAGTGGAATTCTGGGAATTCTGACAACTAGGATTTTCTTTGTATGCACATTTCTTTATACACATACACAATGCAAGTTCCTGAAAACAGGTAACTGGATAATTCATACGATGTTTTAAAACCATTGCACACTTAATACAGTTATTATGATAACAGCAAAGTGAATTTTGTAATTTCAGTTTGTCATAGCACAAAATAGGAAGTCTAAGATCCCTCAAGGCTTGGCTGAGAAAACATAAGCAAGAATACTCCAAGTCTGAAAAGTCACTTCTGAGTTTATTCAGTGGGCATCTGTTTAATGAAGCCATCACTACACATTCTTTCCACCAAGTCTGACAGGCCCAGGCATTGTTGCTTAAGGAAAGTGTAGTAGAAGATTGCACATGCCACACTGAAACACACAGAGCAGGTTTGCTCAATAATATGAAATACAAGTAACCAGAACAAATGCCACAGTGTTCTTCCAACCCTTAATCAGAATGCTCTCTGTAATGGCTTTTGGAGACCACCTTTGGTTTTCTCTTTCCCACTGTGCTATATTAGTGCCAAAGGACTCAGACTTTAGTAATTTCTGCCTGAGAGTTTTATTGCTATGCTAGTGCATGATCCCAGCTTTGCACTGGTTGGAACAGCCCTTAAGTGAAGACTTTAAGCAAACATATGCAGCTGTCAAGGGAAGGCACATAGTGCATTGCCCACCTGCATGAAACCATAGCTGTTTGCACCTTTAAACACAGCCCATTCCACAGCACACCCCTTTAGACTCCTAAGAAAGGGGACCGTTTACTTCAACCCACCGAGAAGGCAACCCCACAGCATGGTGAGGAAGCATCCAAAAACTATATCCCTTGGACAATGCCCCCTTGCCTCATTTCAAATTTTATTGGCAGGAAAACTGTATGACCAAAGGTGGAATTGCAGGCTTCAAGCATATAGATGCATTTCATTAAAATTAATGGATGGCTTCAAAAACCAATAAACCCAAAGTAGAGCCTCCTAAATAAGCTCCTAGCATGTGTGCTAAGTTTCAGGCGACAAAGTTTCATGGTCTTGGAGTTCTGGCTGTGATGGAGAGCCAAGCCTCCTCTTTTTAAATAATACACTGGTCAGGCTCTCACAACATGGCAGACAAGCCTACACTGTTTCCACAGTATGTAGATCTTTGCCTGAACTTACCAATCACATGAATATGTGGTTACACAGGCAATGTGGTTTCTGCACTCTCCCCTCCATTCTTTTGGCCTCACCACATATCCCAGCAAGCAAAATCCCCATCCTTTCCTTATTCTTGTGTATGGACCACAGCAGCCTCCTCCTGATTGGCCTGTTGCAGTCCTGAGGTGGGTTCCCTTCTACCTCCTGAGTTTGCCTGTATGTCTGTGGTACTTCTGTGCCACTCCAGTGCCCACAGAGATTTTTATTAAATGAAAATCAACAGATTTGCTGTCATCCTCCCCTTTCCCTTCATCTCCCTGTTTCCAAAAGCAAATTGGGAAGGGAGCAAAGTAAGCAATGATGCACCTGTTGCTAGGGTACGGAGGGTTCTACAGACTGCTGGCAAGAAAGAGCCATTTCCATCACTCTATGGCATTTCCTTACCAAATATGGCAAAATGGGGATCCTAGGTCTGGACAACAGGCTGTTGATTCCTTTGTGGTTTCAGAAAACTAATCTTACCATTCCTAAATTCTGCAACTGGTCCAGACAGCACCAGGGTCCCACAAGAGGTACAATCTCACCATAGCCTCTCATGTTGTATGAGCCTGTTTCTAACCTAGTGGCAGCTATCATGACCCTAAATCATAATTGCAGGACACTTGTAGCCTGTTAGGAGCTTAAGCACATTGATTCCTGTCCCCCATTCTTTTGATGGACACTTGCTACATTCTGTGATTCAATTTCTCTATTTTACACCTACTTCCTCTAGTGTACTGGTCATCACTGGACTGGCTGGAGGAAGGGATGATATGCCTGAAGAAACTGGAGGTTGTTGAGGAAAGTTTGGGCACAGCTATTCAGAGAACAGAGGCCAGGAGTAGTATAACAATAGGAGATGGGCATGCTGTTCCAAGAAAAAGAGGGAAAGCATTCCCCCTAGTTTGCAAGCAATGCATTTGACACTCCTTTGGCTGTTAATTAACCCCCAAATTGATCAGCTGCTGTGTCGTGCAAACTGACCCTGTGAATACTGGATGCCAAGAGAACACAAGTAGGAGGGTACAATTGCTTGTGATCTCATAGGTTGGGCACTGTGGGAACAGAGCAATGGAGTATATAGGCCTCAGGCTGATCCAGTCAGGCTCTGTTTTTTTAAAACTGCAATTCTGCTTGTAGCTTACAGCAAAGTAGCAATTATTAGTAGCAGAAAAGGCTAATGGAAGCAGCCATTGTGCAGAAGTTAAAGCATGAGCCTTAACTTACAATTTATGGGCTTACAATTTTTGATGCATGAATGAACTGATATGTAAGAATTTTAACACTGCTCTTAAACTGAAGTTGTAGCCAAGGAGAGGAGAATAGCCAGGAATTTATTTTAAATGAAGGGCATTTTTGTGTATTTGAGCAATTTTTTTCTGTAGTGTAAGCAAAACGATGCTGCAGAACAATTCCCAACTAGAGACTTCTAAACAACATTTGTGTGTGTGTGTACTAAAGAGAAGCCTAATCACCTTTTGACGGAGAATAACCATGATAGATTTCAGCTTGAAGTATAATTTTTCAGAAAGCCATGTGCATCTGAAAAGAGAAGCTTATAATGAAAGTGTTTCCTCAACCGTTAACAATAGCGGTACTAGCACAGCAATTTAATTCTGAGTGGGTACTTAAACGGATCCTTTCTTTTTATGTGATTCAAAGCCAATATCCTGATGCAAAACAAACAAGGTGCTCATATTTTCCTTTTATGAAACTATTATTCAGTTGTTTTGATAAATGTAAATAATACTATGTCTGATGAATCTGATAAGAGGTCAGGCCAACAGTAACCCTGTGCTAATCCAGGTTGCTATCCAGTTTTTAAAGGCCTCTGCTAATTGCTATGCAAGCTGCAAACATACTGCGCACCATATTTTAAGAGCTCATCAGATTAAATCACCACATATTGGCAGGACTTCTAAAAATGACATCAAGCCTAAATGGCTTCAAAGTCAAGTTGTCTTGCAATTTCAGTTCAGGTACTAGAGCAGAACAGACTTCAAAAAGCCACTGTACTCTTCCTTAAAAGTCCTGCACAGTTATGACTGTGTACCTAATGCCATGGAGGCTCATTTTCAAATTAATACATACATTTTGGTCATCAAATATTAAACTGGATACTTGCACTGTAGTTAAGAAGCAGCAGCACAGTGAAACATGTGTGATTGCAAAAATTACTGCTCCTGGTATGAGGGGAGAAATGAATGAAGAGCCCATTTTCTAGATCTGCTATTGCAATTACATGTACAAAATCGCCTTCAGATTTCAGAACAGATCTATCTAAATCTATGGGACATAAGATAGTTTCGACTAAAGTCCCATGAATTTCAGTGGGTCTGTTCTAAGTATAACTAAGTTTGGATTCAAACCCTAAAGTTTATAATGTATGTAATTTTAATATTATACCAGGCAATTGTGCTCTTTGTTCCTAAGCCTGGACCCAAACCCCTGAACTTTACAGCAGTCCTCCCAAAAGCTTCCACACATGCTTCTTCTTCTGGCATTGGCTCCATTATCTCTCTCATTTATTTGGATACTGTGATCATTAATAATTTCCAAACTGTCGCCTATCTGTGCTACCCACCTCACAAATACTGTCCTCATAAAGTTCTCTACTGATATGGAGAACGGGGGCAGAGCGGGGGCCGAGCAGGGGGCTAGGCTGGCCGGGGGCTTTGGTGGTTGGCCTTGGTTTCGTTCGTTTGTGGGCTACCAGTGGTTTTAAGTAGGATGTTTTTAGTAATTTTAATTGTCAGTTTTAGGTTGCTTTTAATTGGTGCATCTCGTGCTTTACTATGATGTTGCCTGGGGAGCACGTGGGCGCCACTATTGGGGTGGTGATGGGCAATGGACGTTATGGCGTTGGGGGTCTAATGGGTCTGCATAGAAGAAAGAGGGACAGATGGTTAACACCTGTCCCTCTTTCTGGTTATTCCCCCAACTGGCAGGTTCCAGGTAGACTTGTCAGCTGCCCTCCGGGCCTGTCGGTGCTGTTGCTTAATGCCAGGTCAGTCCAAAATAAGGCAACACTCATCCATGATTCGATCATGGATGAGAGAGCCAACCTGGCTTGTATCACAGAGACCTGGGCAGGTGAGGGGGGGGATGTCGCCCTCTCACAACTGTGCCCATCCAGGTACCTGGTCCAGCACCAAACACGCCTGGAGGGGAGGGGAGGGGGTGTCGCTCTGGTTTATCCAGTGGCTGTGCTGAACTGGTGCCTGGCTGAGGTAATGGGCTGGATGAGGGCCAATAAACTGAAGCTCAATCCAGACAAGACGGAGGTCCTGTTGGTGGGTGGTTCAGGACTCGGGATGGGGGACTTGGGCCTTGTCCTAAATGGGATTGCACTCCCTCTAAGGGACAGGGTTCGCAGCTTAGGAGTGCTCCTCGACCCTGAGCTGTCTTTAGAAGCCCAGGTGACAGTGATGGCAAGGAGAACCTTCCTTCAGCTTCGGCTGATCCATCAGCTGAGTCCCTTCCTGGAGAACGATTGCCTGGCTACAGTGACACACGCGTTGGTAACTTCCTGATTAGATTTCTGCAACGCGTTCTACGTGGGGCTACCCTTGAAGACAGTCCGGATACTTCAGTTGGTGCAGAATAGAGCTGCCAGGCTGCTGACAGGGACTGGGCGTTGTTCTCACATAACCCCAGTTCTCCATCAGCTCCACTGGCTCCCAATTGAAGGTGTTGGTTATGACCTATAAAGCCCTCAACGGCTTGGGCCCTGGGTATCTAAAGGAACGCTTGTGTCCATATATGCCCTCCCGCCCCTTGAGATCAGCAACAGATGCCCTTCTCCGGGAACGCTCTGTGAATGATATTAGGAGGGTGAGTACCCAGAGGAGGGCCTTCTCTGCAGTGGTGCCCCACCTATGGAATGCGCTCCCCAGAGAGGTCTGCCTGGCACCGTTGTTATTTGTTTTTTGGCACCAGGCTAAGACCTTTTTATTTAAAACTTATTTTAAGTGTTAATTTATTATGTAGGATTTAAAACAAATTTTAAGCCAAGATGCACCGGGTTTTAATATTTTTAGTGTATAACTTTGTTTTCGTATAATTTTGTATGTTTTTGTTTTTGTTGTGAGCCACCCTGAGGCTTTGTTGCGATGGGGGCAGCACAGAAATGTTTTTAAAAAATAAATAAATAAATAAATATGTTGGACCTTTTGTTTTGTAGTGTAATCTAGCCTCTCTACAACCATAAGCACCAGAAGTTGTCCTGCTTCCTGAGGATGATGGGAGTTATGGTTAATGCACATCTGGGTGTTGATGAAGGGAAGGGCAATCTGTCACATGTGAACTGGCAAACTACCATTATAGCATATGATTTGGAAATCAACATGTGGTGTTCTTGGTGACGGTACGTGTAACCCTGACCAAATGCTGTTTTAGGCTATTTAATGCTAAAAAATGCTATTTTAGGCTGCAATAATGAAAGGATTATTTCCAAATCTCACGAACTACCAATTCTGCTCTACTCAGCTCTGGTTAGGCCTCATTTGGAGTACTGTGTCCAGTTCTGGGCACCACAGTTTAAGAGAGATGCCCACAAGCTGGAAAGGTCCCCAAGGAGGCAACAAGGATGACCTATGCACTGGAAACAAAGCCTTAGGAGGAGAGACTGAAAGAACTGGGAATGTCTAGCCTCAAAAAGAGAAGACTGAGGGGAGAGATAATAGCACTCTTCAGTGTTTGAAATGCTGTCACAAAAAGGAAGGACAAGATTTCTTTCTGATCATCCTAGAGTGCAGGACACATAACAATGTGCTCAATTTACAGTCAACCAGCTGAATATCAGGAAGAACTTCCTGACTGTTAGAGCAGTATGACAATGGATGGTTTAACTTGGACTCCTGCACTGAGTAGTGGGTTGGATCCAGTGGTCCTATGGCCCTTTCAAACTCTACTGTGATTCTATAGTTTTCCTACATTTCAGTTAACCTAAGCCAGCCATGGGGTTTGCTCTGTTAGACATGCTCAGCGTCTCTCACCATGTGCCTTCCTGTTTTCCTACCAAGACCACCACTTTGTTCTCTTGTCAACTCTGATTCAAAATGAGGAAAGGTGGACAGGCAGCATTTTCTCTTCTGTAACATTCTGGCTTCTCTCCATATTCATCTAAGTCTCTCTGTCCTTGTTATACACTTCTGGAGACATTCAGAAGTCTTTGATACCCTTCAGAACTCCTTGAGGCATCTTGACACTTTCCGGACAGCTTGCTGCAACTTCAAAGGATCCCAGTAAAGTTTTACTTCCATCTAGTTCTGCTTTCTGTGCTGGCACTGGGAAACTCTGGTGATTAGCAAAAATGTACTTTCCAATTTGCTTTGTGGCTTGGTTTTTGAAAGCTAGGAAAAGTTTAATTTTTGAGTTTAATCTTTGGGGGTGGGTCTTGGATATGTGCAAGTACATGTCTTGCATTTGAAATTTCTCTTGGCTGATGAGATGCTATTCATGAGCAAAAAGCAAAGGCTGTAGGTGAGGTAAGTCATCATAGGTCTTTGAGGAGCTCAAGAGTGTACCATCAGCTACTTAATTTTCTGACTGAACATTGTAACTGTGCCTGCTTTCCCATCTTCTGCTACATGAAATTTCCCCCTTCTCCAGTCTGAGCACAACTCCTACTATTTGTGCTCTAGTGAGCTGCAGAATGACAGAGGAGACCTGGGAACCAAAGACAGGGCTCAGAATGGGGTCAAAGGGACACTGTAAAACTAGGTGGCAGGGCTCCTCGGATTTCCCCATGTTGTGTTCCCCATCTTCCCCTTTGAAGATGTCTCCCTGGGGCTTGGATCATCCCAAGATCTGACAGATGCTAATTCAAATAGCCATGTTGATTTTGATTTATGATTTTGAATTTTGGGGTGCCATTCACATTGTTTACAACCTACACATGTTTACCTTGGACCAAGCTCCATTTAATCCAATAGGACATCAGAGTTGTCAGCCTCACTCATCACTGGAATGTGGCCCCTGAGAGCTTTTCTATCTTAGATTTCAGCCTTTAGGCTGAAGAAAGTTCTATAGTCCTCCTTGTCTTATATGAAATCTGCCATGCCCAGCTTTTTCTTGTTTCTGAAAGCCCAATAATGTGAGTATATTTCTCAAATGAGGACTCCAGTGCTTATTGCTTTCCTTTAGAAGTCATTAGTTGCTTCTGGGAAGGGCAGTTCTATTTTGACAATCATCCTCTACCGAGGAAACAGAATGAGTACTGGGAAAATAGGCAAGACTTTTGGACACACTGTCTGTATAGTTTCGCATCACACGAAGCAATGTATTCTTCCTAAAGCTGTTTATTTGTGTTTGCTTTTTCTTGTTTTCTCTAAGAATATAATTGAACATTTCTATAACCAAACATTATTAACTCATTGCGAACATTATAATGAATGCTAATGCAACTTGCATACAAACACATATTGCCCAAAACCATGTTCAGCCACATTTCTGTCACCACATCTTTATTAGAACTACTGACTTCTTGCTTACACAAAACCTGAAAGTATAAATTCAAGTAGACAGTCTGCCTTCTGGATTTCAGTCTGAGTTGTTGATTTCTCAGCAACCATCAGGGGCTTCTCTACATGAGACATTTAACCTGGCAGTTCACAGAGATTTCTTCTTCCATTTTCTTTGCAGGAGAAAGAAAGCATGTGACTTTTCCCCCAGGATTTTGCTTTCCCTGTCTTCCTCTATGCTGTATTGTAAACCACAAGGTGGTGCTGCAGTACAGCATAATTACTGAATTACAGGAGTTTTTATTCTAGTTTGTTGCATCTTTAAAATTTAATACCTCCTCATTCTTTAAAAAAGGGTCACAACAATGGCTACAAAATATGGGAGAGGCCCTGGATTTCAAATGACATCATGTAAAGGACCAGCCAACTTCATGAGCAAAGGATCACCAGCACACACACTAAATTCTCATTAGAGAAGCCCCATATATTAGCTAAGGTGGGTTGTTGTTGTTGTGTGCTATCAAGTTGTTTCTGAGTTACTGTGACCCTATGAATGAAGGTTCTCCAAAATACCCTATCCATGTCAGCCCTGTTCAGCTCTTGTAAATTCATCAAGCTAAGAAGCCAAGTCACTGGAATTCAGCTGTATTTTTAAAATGGTTAATTATGGTGGAATCTTTTTGTGAAACATATTTTCACAAAAATATGCTTGTGTTATGGTTATGAAACATAAAGTGTGGTTATGTTATAAAACATAACAAGTATTTATTGTATATGGAACTCAACACAAACTGTTTAAATTATATAAATAGCCATTTCCTGACTGGCCATTGGAAAGAGTGAGCTGTCCCGAGGCTATAAGCGATGGGACGGCATACAAAAATTCTAAATAAAATAAAAATAATAAAATAAAAGAAAGAAAGAAAGAAAACCCCAAGTGTATTGCAGCCCAAAAGAGTGGTAGCAATATCCCGACCATAAAATTTCATACACTGACTGCTTTACTATAAGATAATATTCAATATAAGATTTGGAAACTGGTCCTTTCTAAGACCCTGGTGTTCATCAAGAAAGCTGTTAAAGAAATTGTCACAATGCACCATTTTTTCAGGGTTCCCATGTTGATTGTGGAGCTCGGTGTATAATATGAAGCAGAAATTATCAGTGCTTGTTCCCTGCAGAGATTAAAGCTCCTTTATTTTGCATTGGGTTGGACAGCTTTTTCTCTGCATCTGCAAAAGATTGGCCGAAGCAGAGTGGGCAACTGCATGCAGGCAAAATGCCCTTGTCTCACATCATAATGATGGGTTTAGCAGATCTGAAGTCTGAGCATCAACATATCTTTAAAACTCAGGGGATAAAACTGAATGAATTGTGGTTGGCCATGACGAATATAAACATGTGACATAGAGGATAAGTACACACAGAAATTGCATTTTACAGGCAAAGAAAGAAAATTTAGAAACAATGAGCAGGGAAATCCTATGGCTGCAAGACAGCATCTAGAGTGCCAAAGAATTTTTGAATGTGAATATAACTTGTTGGAAAGGGCTCTGATCTCAAAACTGGGGATCTGCTCTCAGATTCCCCTCTTCCCAGTGCAGAAAGAACTGCACCAGTTGCTTCTCTGAGGTTCTAACAGCAACTTCAGAGAAAGCATTTAAGAGGCATTTCAAGCAACAGGAGTGGGGAATGGTGCCCGTCACCACCAAGATATGACTTAGCCAGGTGGTGTCTCAGCCTCCTTCCCTCTCCTGCCACAAGCACTGCAGTTTTTAATGGTCAAAGCTGGCTGCCTAGCTACTCTGCAGAGCTGACGGAGCACAGGACCTTCATACCCACCCTAGATAGGATGGCCATAATCCTGAAAGTTCACAAGGATACAGGCCATCCCATTGGGCAGGCACCGTGGTTTGCTGACCTATACATCTTTATTTATTTGCTCTTTTTCAGGTCAAACTGTCCCAGGAGGGCTTATTAAAAATAAACAAAAAACAAGTATCAATTTAAGAGACAGATACAATGAAAAAATCCTAAAACAACCACAGAGTATTGTAAACCACCCAGACAGCTTTGGCTGCTGGGCAGCATAGAAAAGAAATAAGTAAGTAAGTAAGTAAGTAAGTAAGTAAGTAAGTAAGTAAGTAAGTAAGTAAATTGTGACAGCTAATACTTCAAACTAACAAGAAAGCAACAAAAATGAAATTTAAAAAAATGGTTGAAACCTATACTTCGTGCATCTGTATCATACAGCTCTGAGGAATACATTAGCATGAAGTAAGACATAACAATACAAATGTTGCAAGTATTCCCAATTAAATAGGAATTTAAAAAGCCACAATCCCAACAATGGCCCAAGAACATTTTTTTCCATCTGAAAATATCCCCACCCCCACCCACACTAAGAAATAATAGTCGAAACAAACACTTGTGTTTTCAGAATGTAATTTTGAACATCACTAAACAAGTTGGGAAGGATTTTCAACAGGTCCCTGGCAGTCCGCAGGTCTTGGAAAGACTCCAGTCTGAGACCCTCGAAAGCTGCCATCTGTTAGTGTACACAATGTGGAACTAAATGAACCTGTGGCCTAACTTGGTATAGGGCAGCCTCCAAAGTAGTAAAGGAGAGGCAGCTGGATGAAATCCTGCTTTATCTCATGATCTTTTGGAATCAGTACAAGGAAGCCATTACAGCAAAAAGAAGGAAAGGAAGGCAGAAACAAAACCAGTCTATCTATAGAATTCAAAGCATTTATTCTGTTATTCACCTTTAATAAAATGTTGAAAAAAACAAGGCAAAAAAGAGCAAGGAGTGATTGGATCAGGGATATATAGTGTATTGAGAATCTGAACTGAGAAAACAGATGTCACTTAGAATTTAATCTGCAATGGCTTTTAGTGTGCAATGCTGCTATCACCACAGTTTAGAATTGAAACATTCTCATCTTAGCAAAAGGTGGCCTTTTGCAACACATTTTTTCTTTCTTTAAGAATAATACTAGAACTTTAAAAATATTAACATACAATCAAGCTCTTTTGTCCTTATTACTCCAAGTAAAAATACTGCCTGAATAAATTTGTTGTATTTCCAAATGGAAATAAGAAAGCTATCGCATCATAGCAATTCCAGTAAATCCAATTCAGAAGCCACTAAGCTGACATCAAAATGGTCTGATTAGAAATTGCTTACTGTAGAACTAAGTATGCTATAAGGATTTACCAATAGTTTGGTTATGTAGAGATAAAAATTTCTTGTTAAATTAATCCTCCCAGACAGAATTCAATATTACATTTACAAAGGAAAGAAGAAACATCAGCTAGGTTACATGCAGGATTCTAAGTTCGTAAGTATTTTTCATGCTGAACTATAATGAAACAACTATATTTTGAAGCAGCATGACTAGCAGGATGCAACAGAATTGTGTATAATATTGCCTTAAGTAAAGGTGCCAAAATCATGAATCATTTACATCAGTAAACTATACCAGTATAGGTAGGGAGATTATTATTCCATAAAATTATCTCAATTCATTGTTTATTGCATTTGATGGACACTGCTTCTGTCCTGCTCAGCCCATGCAGACTGGGAAAGTCCAGGTAAGGCCCCACAGCATGAGCTGGGCCTCTTGGCATCTGCTCTGAGGAATGCAGTGGGTGATGTCATCACCAGCCGCTTTGATAGTTGTTCTCTTGTATAGCCCTGCATGGTCTTTTTCTTGCAATACGCAACTGGATCCTACAGCCCTGCAAAGCTACCTCAAATATCAAGAGAATATCCTAAGGTGCTTTTTGCATTAAACACAAAAGGAGAAATCAGAAACAGCCTTGTCCCTTGGCTTGGCACACAGCCACATCCCTCTTCACATTCTGCCTCATTTCATGTCAATGTTAAACAACATGGAGCATAAAATTAAACCCGAGCAACTCCATGATATAATTGCTATGCTGCAAATCAATAATCGCCCCTCAGCACCACCTTCTGGAGATGGAAATCAAGCGGGAACCAAATCTGCAGTAAAATACTGTTTCCGGCTCCCAAACCAGCCATCTGTCCCAGAAGAATGCCAAGCTTGTTGGCACTGAAAGCTTCTGGAAGGTCCATGAAAACCATCAAGATTACATTCCCCCAGCCTATCTTTCCATCAGCAAAGGTCATTGCTCATAGTGACCAAGACAGTTTCTGTTCCTCCAAAAACTGGTCTAAAGCTAGACTGAAATTGATCTAGAAAATCAGCTTCATCCAAGAATACTTGAAGTCTATTGGCTTGCCCAGGATGTTTGCCCAAGAAAGGGGTGTTAACAACAGGTCTATAGTTGTTTTCCACTTCTGAGTCCAACTAAGATTTCTTGAAGTACAACCTGATTGCTGTCTATTTGAAAGAGAATGGTACCATTCTCTTTCTTAAGAAGAAACTTATAACCTCCTGGACCCGACTGGCCACCCTCTCCTTATTAGATATGACAAGTTCCATGATGGACAACAGCCAAACATGCAAGTTATGTGAACACCTTATTTGCATTCTCGGGCCTCAACAACTGACACTCATCCAAAACAACTAGATCAAATGGTGCCCCATATACCTCTGTTAATGGAACTGCACCAATAGTGGATTCATACTTGGATATAGGTGATTTCACCTTCAGATTTATCACAGCAAGTCATCAAGGATATGACTAATTCCATTTCAGGGACAGACAGTCATAACCCCTTCATAACTCAAAACATTTGTGCTGGATGACAATCTAGATGAAATGCTGAGGGAAGAGGATTTCTTTTCTACCTGTACTGCCATAGACTAGGCCCAATAACCCAACCAAACCCATATCTATGCAAATTCAATACACGCCTTTCAGTACTTGCATTTCAGTGGCCAGCCTATTTGCTTCATTGTCCTCAACTCCAAGACATACCAAGGAGAGAGGCCGCTTGAGCATGATTGCAAAGACTGCACTGGCCAACCCAGATGTGCATAGAGTTATGCCATGAAAATTGACAGCTGTGAATTAAAACTGGAGTGAAAGATGAGGGGTTATTATATGGCATACAAAGAAGAGAAAATAAGTTTAGAAAAAGGAACATTTCTAGAGGAGTGATATAGCAAAGGTCATGGTTTTATGCACTACAGTTACACAAAGTATGGCACTGACTTCAGTATGACCTCACCGAAAATGATCACCTCTTTAAGTATCCTAAATAAAAAAGATAACTTTATTGCACAAGCAATGGAAATGTGTGTTGGCAACAGGACAAAAGGCAAAATATTAATACAATTCACAGTATTTATTTTTCAGTGGCTTCCAAACTGTATGATATGGATTAGTCACAGCACTTGACTTCAATCACAACATTTCTCTGGTCTTTCTTCACCACAGCACTTCAGTGAGCTTAGAATGGGCCCTTCTCTCCACCTCTCAGCACTTACTGTGATTACTTGACCCTACAATAATGCAAATAACTCTGGTGGGTCAAAAGTTCGGTCACTCATGTATTTATTACTGTGTCTTTTTCTCCTCTAGGAGCACAAGAACTGAATTCATCTTCATATCAAATTTCAAATGAGTAGAGGTCATGCATTTCTATTAAGCTTTATTTTTCTAAAAAAGGGTCCTATCTAAAAAAAAAATAATTCCTAGTAAATAAAACGTCAGCTAGCAGGGAAGGTAAATGCCACTGCATATTTCATCATAAGTTAGCTGACACAGGTCTGCACATACCTTCTATTAGTTGGATCTCATTAATTATTTTTATGTAGTTAATTAAAGCTGCAGTCCTATGCATGTTTAGATTTAAAGGTCCTACAACTCCCAGCATGCCCTAGCTAGCCATTTATATGCCTTACATCCTACGTTATTAACTATAGAAGCCACAAAAAGCAATGTAAAAATTTTAAAACCTCAATTAGCCACAAATGGCAGAAAAGCTACATAATAAAACAGTAGATTAACGTACACATGAAACCCTATTTCAGTAATTTAGTTGAAAATGAGTAATAAAATAGAGATATCTCCCCATTGTGTCAGAATACTAAAAGCAGTCCAAAAATCTCTCTGAGCAGTTCATTTCAAAGCTGTGGTACCACCACTGAGAAAGCCATATTCTGGAAAATGCAAAACAAAAAGTGCATGTACTATGATTGATGAAAAAAATCCATTTGGTTATATTCTGAGATGCCAGGTACTGTAACTTTAAGTTAATAACTGGCTGCAGGAGGCATTTTTCAGTAAAGATGATCAACCCAAGAGCTGTGAGGCAATCATTGTGCCTTCAATCACAAATAGTGCCGTGCATGTGCACAACAAGTAGGCAATCCCTTCTAGAAGGCCAAGCCCCTTTCTCTTAGATAAGCAACTCCCAACTAAGTGGAGATTGTTAAGGCCAAGCTACCTAATTGTTGATTCTAGCAATGCAATTGACACTAAGTGCCAATTAGCCCCAGCCTAATTGGGCAAGAGTGAAAAAGAATATTTTTTTTGGGGGGGGGTAACTCCCTTGGGTAGAGACAGTACTTTTTTTGTAAGAAAAAAGGTGCCGGAACTCACTTCTTGTTAATCTTTTATTTTAAAAATTATATATTCAGATCTTAACATAAATTTAATTTACTGTATTTAAGGCAAATGTTCATAGTACATTCCAAAGTTTTGTCCAATTCTCATCCAACAAATCTTCTCAACTCCTTTCCCTGCTGTTAGCATCTATGGCCGAATGTCATCCTCTGAGTAACCACAGATCAACGTTCTTTGAAGGATCGAAAAGTCTCAGAGGTGGTCTGACAATTTTGATGAACAAAAGTGCTGAGCAGGACCAGTGGTTGAGAAGTAATTAGTAATTTTGTTCATTTTTAAATCTGGGGTCACGCTTTTACACTAAAAATTAAAAAAAAGATTTTCAAGTCGCCAGTTTTTTTAAGATAAAGAAATTATTTACCTCTCGCACGTAGTCAGTCACTGTGCACACACCCACACACATCAGTTGTGTGACGAAACATAACAGTAAGCACTCAGCGTACGACCACATGACCAATCACAAGCCAAGCAGCACCATCACAACCAGAGCGACAAAGTGCGCATGCATCGGACTCGACACACAAGCGGCCCGCATGCACCGTTTTAATGATTTTGCCGCTGACCTGCTACGCTCGACAGGGCGATTCAAATCCACATGGACTAAACATCAAATTTTCAAAAGTTCCTTTTAAAACTTGGAAAATCCGTTGAAAAAAGGTGCCGGAATGTTGTTCCGGTGCGGTCTATGACAAAATAAGCACTGGGTGGGATATGTTGTTGCTGGGAAATCTGGTTCCTTTGTGTTTGATGGATTAGTGGGCCAAATCAGATTTTTCCACATATATATTTTTTTTCTATAATGGACCAAGGAAGTGCATTCTATTTTTTTTAAGTGAAGGTTATTTGTGCAAATAGCAAAATTTGCACAAACTTAGACAATTTGAACAAATAATTTTTTTGCATTTGTGCACACTGGAAGCTGGAAGCTACATCATTATAGTGTGATTTGTGCAAATCATGCTAGAAATTCATAGGTTTTGGCTTCCTGTTTGTAAGGCTAGTGCAAACAGTGAGCTCTGTGCTAATTTCCTTACTTTCCTTGATTATTAAAAAGTTTGTTTATTTATTTATTTGGAGTTTTGATATGCCGTCCCATCACTTAATGCCTACAGACAAAGTCTTCAAGCTAGTTCAATTCACAGAATAGCTAGGCGGCATCAGCAGGGGCTAATGAATCAGAATCTGTGTGTTTGAATCATGACAATCTGTCCTATTTTCACTCTACTCTCAGATTACTCAAACATCCCTATCCATGGCAGACACAATCAGGAGTTACCCATCTGGAGGACTTCCTGCCTCTCACAATTCCAGTCTAGTCATGAGTAGATATAGATGCTAAGCAGAATCTAAATTTTAGGACCTGTCTAGAGAATGTGTAAGACTACAGAGCTACAAAAAAATAAATTATGCTTTTCTTAAAGCAAACAAAAATCCGCTTTCTCTTGGCATTTTTATCAGAAGTGGCAACTGGTGGCTTGAGGCCCAGTATGGCCCTCAGTCAAATCTCAGAAGGCCTTGGCCCAATTTCAGAAGCTCATTGCATGTGACCATTTCAGCTTTTTGTCAAGAGCAGTTTGTCCCTACCCTGGCATGGAAACAAAGAGGAAGTGAAAGTTGGTGGCAGAGAGAGAAAAAGGAGTGGTAGAGAGAGAAGGACAAAGTAATTTTCCCATTGGCTAATCCCAAATCTGCAACTAGTACCAAGTACTAAGGTCCTGCCCACTACTAGCTTCAGCTCCACCTTTGGGCTTGACCCAGAAATTGTCACTGATGCAGAAGGGAGACTGATAACCTGGGCCTCCCTCCAACAGCAAGCTACACCCTTTCAAAAGAACTGCACTGGTAGCTAGTAAGCTACTGGGCCAAGGTGTTGCTGTTAGCATATAAAGCCCTAAACAACCCTTGACTAGATTACCTTAAGGACTATCTCATAATTTATGTCCCTGACCAATCTCTGCACCCCTAAGAGGGAACACTTCTGAGGGTGTCACATCTGTCTGTCTGTTTTTTGTTGACTGCACTTTTGTGCCACAATAAAACTATTTTGCCTTCAAAGTGTTCAGTATTTTGTGTATGTCAAGCGGTAACAGTGCAGCGGAATCCATTTCAGTTTGGGGAATTATCACAACAAAATGTGGAAAAATCAAAGGAAGGGACAAATACTTCTGCAAGGCACTGTAAAAGTGCAAGTTTCTATTTTCTTCCCTGTGTGTCAAACCTTATAATATTGGGAGACAGCTTAGATGTAACATATTATTGGTCACTTCCCTGTGACCTTTCCTGTGGTCCTCAGTGAAGGCTTATTGTTTCCTTGCATTTCCATTAACCCTAGGCAGGTATTATGGAAGTACAAGAAATCACAAATCATCAGAAGATGCCCCATTCACAAAACTGAACACAAACACAAATGGAAACTTTAAAAACTGCTTGTGTACATCCAGTGGTGACACTGCCAATTAAATCCATTTCAATTCCAGGTTGTAAAACAATAGAAATGGGAAAGTAAAAGGGCAGTGGCGGGCAGGAAGGAGTGAATACTTCTGCAAGGTAATGAGTGCCATTGTACTGATGCTCACTACTTTGATACCTTTGTGGAAAGCAATAAGTAAATGTGCATAAATAAATGAAGTGAAAAGGAAAGCCTTTAGGGCCTGCTTGTAATGATGGGACATGATGGCGATCACTTGGAACAGAATTCCAGAAGTGGGTCACTAGTGTGAATGCCCTGTCACTTGCACCTACCAATTTAATTGCTCTCAGTGGCAGTCATAGAAGTACAGCCTTCAGGGCTGATATCCAGGTGTGAGTGGGTGAAACTGGTCTTTCACATGACCTGGGCCCAAACCATTTATGGAAGCCAGTACCTACACTTGGAATTGAGTCCAAAAACACACTGGCAACCAGTACAGCCAAGCAACTAGTACAGGTGCCAGACGATCTGCCTGCACAGGTCCTAGCAAACTGTCCTAGCTTTGACCCTGCATCCAGAATCCCCAGGTAGGGCTAGAAAGCCCCTGCTAGAAATGCTAGAGAGCCACTACCAGTCAGTGTCAACCGTGCTGAACAAAATGGATCAACAGTATTAGGCAGTATCCTATTAACAAGTAGAGAGGAACTTTCTGATCCCAATGAAGTACAGTGTTAAAAAGTACTACGAGTACACCCTGACAGAGGATTCCACGTAAAGTACATTCTTAATGTGTATGGGACATTCAGCAAAAACAAACCTCATCTGCTGTAAGATGTGAACTGTTTAAGTATTATGAAGCATTTATGCATTGTCCAGTATGAATAGCAATGCAATATAAATGAGACCTACGTTGCCTCTTAGTTATCTAAGCATTACTATAATGAATTGCAGTCAATATTTACCAATTTATGAGAAAACAACCTCTCCAAAATGTATATGGAGGCATCCCAGGTATCCATTCTTAGCACTGTGGTCACAAAATTCAGTTTGTAATATTCCCACAGAGGTTATTCTCACACTGTAGCTGACAGTACCACTGTCATACTCTGGAAGACACAGCCAAAATGATTCTGCTATTTTTGCAAGATAACTGTGATATCAAGTCCATTTATGGAAGAGACAGAAAATGGTCCTAGAGGAACTCAGACATTTGGAGACATAGACTAAACAGGGAAAACCATTAGACATTGAAGTCACACTGCTGAATATGATGGACTGCATGAAAAAAGGAGTAGAATACACCATGGAGAATGAACTGGGCAAGGGAAATTATCAGGCATACTGATATAGTGGGATTCGGAGTCCCAAGTTTAGGAGAGCAAAAACCCCTAACACACACATGTTGGACAGAAGTTGTCTGCTGCCTCTTTGGCATCTGCATTGATTGTTATCCAGATCAAGGTCATTTCGCTCCTGCAGAGCTTGCAAAATATTATCTTTCTTCCATCCCATTCAAATTAAAGTAAAACAAGCAAAAGCTCAGATGTATGACTTCCCAACCCATCTCTTCATTTTCACCCCCTCCCTACCCCACCCAAAATAGTCACAAAGGGTTCCTTGGGTAGAGCTGATGGGGGAAAGGGAGTTGTCACGGATGGCTAACTTAGTTCCACATGGTCTCTGTCGCAGTCTGAGACAGAAAAGTGCCACACAGTACAGCTTTTCTTGGAGTGATTCGTGAAGCATAGCACCACTGAAGCTGCATGGTTTCTTTCCTCTAAATCAGGCATAGTCAATGAGAAGCCATCCAGGTATACTGGCCCACAACCGCAATCATCCCTTTACACTGGCTGTGCTGATGGCTGATGGAAGTTGTAGGCCAAAACATCTGGAGATGTAGGCCAAAACATAACACATTAACTACCCCTGCTAAACATGACTGGAAGGGAAAATAAATTTGTCCAGGGATCTGGTGAGAGGCATTTTTACCATAAAACAGAAATTGTATGAGAGTAGACTATATCCAACTCCCTATTTCTGTTCTGTTGCTTGGGGAAGAGGTCTGTTCCAGGGGACATGAGCCTGTGGACCTCCCAGAGAGCCCTTGAGCTGTGAGGCAGCATCCAGATACCATACATACATTCATACATAGACAATAAAGATGCAGCAGAAAAAACAATGGCCACTTCAGCTTCCCCATAGCACCATCCTTGTCTCCTTCCCATGCTCAAAAGCTCTTAATAGTAAAAGGGGAGTGCTCTGCAGGGACTCCCTTCCCCCCACCAATGAATTCAGGAGCTGCCCTGCACAAAACCTCTGCTATTCATGCTACTTATTCTACTTGCAAGAAATAAGAATCAGGAAACTTTCAGTGATGAACTGGTCTGATCCCTCCTAAAAGCCAGTTTGTTAAGTGCATATATCTATTAGCAGTATTTAGTACCATTTACTAAGGATATGTCACTTGGTTTTCCCTATGCTGTGTGAAATGAAAGGTTTGGTGCTCATGAAAGAGTTGATGAATGCCACCCTCTAAAAAGAAATAGCCCGAGAGCCTTGAACTTTGGTGAAAATTTAAAGTAGTAGTAATAGTAAACATTCTGAAAGTATTTTTCATCATAAGCAAAATATTTATTTATTATCTCATTTCTCTACTGCCCAAGAACTGATATTCTCATCAGAAACTTCAGCATCTCAAACAGTTCTTTTCATATTGGCTACAAAATAGGACAATTCATCTTATTAGCTGAGCAGGAATGCCCTTCAAAGAATGGTGAAAGTATTGTAAACATCATTCATGCTTTAATCCTGTTTCCTAATACCTGTTATTTTTGTGCCCAGCAAACCAGATGGGAAGAAAAGAGAAGGCTATCTAACTTCTATTTCAAAAAGCAAGAAGAGAAAAGTCGTAGTAATGGAAGACTCCCTGCTATGAGGGATGGAAAAATACATATGCCACACTGACCCTGAATAACAGCAGGCGTGCTGTTTACCTGGAGCCAAGATCAACAACATAAGTAATAGATGTTCACAACTCATAAAACCTACTGATGAGTATCCCTTCCTTCTCATTCATGTGGGAACCAATGACCCAGCCAAAAGGAAATTACATCAGACTTCAAAGTTCTGGGCAGAAAAATTAAGGATGCTGGGGTCCAGATAGTCTTCTTTCAAATCCTACCAGTTAAGGAAAGGGAAACAACAGAGAAAGAAAAATACTCCAAGTAAATATCTGGTTAAGACAGTGATCCCAAACAGAAATTCAGTTTTGGGACTAACTTCAATCCTTGGAAAATTACTGGAGAAAATCATGAAAAAATCAGTCTGTATACACCTTGAAGAAAATGTATTGATAAACGGAAGCCAACATGGATTTATGAATAAGTCATGCCAAACTGAGAAGTAAGTTTCACTGAGTGCAATGACTCTTATTCCCAAGTAAGCATAGGATTGTAGCCTTATTTCTTTAAACCATTAACGTGCTTGAAAACCTTTGTGAGGGTTTCATGGTTCTCTTACTATCCATTTATAAACAATTTTTAAAATGATTTTTCTCTGGATGATATCTGCTGTTGACTTACTTGTGGGACATTCTGGTTTGACTATGGGGGAACTGGGGAGAGAGGGTAGCTTACAAGTGCAATTCATTCTCTATGGCTGCATTAATTTAAAGCCTAGGCTGTTACAAACTGATGCATGTCTTGCTTTATCTCTTGCTTTGGTATAGTATAGGGGAAACTGGGCCACCTTGAATGTTTAAAAGTTACTCTCAACTAATCTAGCAGTTTGTAATTGAGAGATACAGAAGGACTGTTCCTACCATTCTTAACTTTGCTATTTACTGCTGCAGTTTTAGTGAAGGGTGATGACGATACTTACCTGGTCATACTTCATGTAATCCAGTCCTTTTGGCTTCTGAGTTGGCATTCTTACTGTGCTTTCTGCTGCTTGATGGAAAGGTTGAGGTGTAGCTTGGATGCTCAGAACTTGCTTGCATTGTATGTTTACCAATGTTTTAGATGATTCTGTGCATAGGTCTGGGGATATTGTTTGTTGCTGCTGTTGTTATTGCTCCTGGCTTCCAAAGAACACTTTTCTCTAAGGACATGGACATCATCATCATCACCATCATCATCTGTGTAGCTGTGTAGAATGTCCCACACTGTTTGCACTCATGGACTTGATTCTATATGCAATGGGAGTTTTTGCTGGCATGAGGAAATGCAGGTTGGAGCTTAGGAGTTTTCATTTGGCTGTGTCAATCCCACCCAGCCTTGCACTCATGATCTTAAACGCATGTAAAGAGGTAGTTTTCAGAAGGTGTGCAGTGGCGTGCAGATGGTGGAACAGGGTAAGGTAGGCTCAGAGAAACATTTTCTGCTGCAGTAGCATGGGTCTGAGACACCAGCCAGACCCTGGCATCTTGAGATCTTCTGGATTTTGCTTCTGTGATTTTTTTGTTCCTGATCAGCCTCTGAGTCATTTGGTGAAGGGGGAAGATTCCTGCTGTTCATACCTGCAGGCTGTACCATTTTCCCCAAGTGTGAACCTGGCTGCTTCCTGAGTCACTATCTCCAGTTCATCCTCAGGGGAAGAATAATACATGAAACCAGGTAAGACAGGCTCTTCTTCAGAGGAGAGGATGACTACTTGAGGGGATCATGATGCAACCCCCCTGAAAACAGTTATATTTTGTCAATTCCCCCTCCCCATGCGGTCCCTATGCTCTACCCAGGCAGCCTGACAGCTGCAGAGAATGGGAAATTGCTGAATTCCTACCTGTGTTTCCACTGGCCTGAGCATATCATGCAAAACCAGCATGCGGAATGGCCCAACTGCTGGAAGTAAGCTAGCTGCACCTCATCGTATGGAAGAAAGCCCCACTGAGCTCCATGGATCCCACTTCCACGAACATGCTTCTGACTGAAGTGTCATTCTAATTTTGTTGATGCTGCAACAGTGTATACTGATGAGATGCTTTTGGTACTGTTTCAGATAGATAGATAGATAGATAGATAGATAGATAGATAGATAGATAGATAGATAAGCACCATTATAAGAAAATAGCTATATATTGGTATGAACACTATCTGTGCAAATTGTATAGCTTATTTCCATATTAAGAATATATATCAGCTGCATAGTTGCTTAGAAAGAAGTATTATCTCCAGACTAGCTGGATATAATACATCATTCTTCCAAGTGCACCTGCAAAGACTGCCACACCAACAGCATCTCATTCCCCTGAGGGCTCTAGAGAAGCTCTTTTTAAACCCCAGAAATTATTATGAAATGAGAAGTGATTCTGATTTTGCTAAAGGAATTGGTGCTAAATAGTCTCATTTTTCTTTATACTTACTTTATGATAGCAATGCCAAAAGTCTACCAGGCTCTGCAATTTCACATTTTCATTTCCTTCCTCAAACACTTACAGCTTTAATACAATTTCATTTTTTATTGCAGTACCTCTTATTAGACATGATGAGAGTAACTGTAAGGAGATTCTGCTTCTAATTCCTTGTTTAATAGGTTCCCTGGGCAGGATTGGGGTTGGAGGATGACTGGATGAATCAGAGGATCAGCTATAGTATACAAAAGCTTTTATCCATCTTACTGGCTCAAATATAGTCTATCTGGGTAATGATCACATCATCACTGTATAAAATTCTAAACTCCCACATGGTTTAAGATAGCTAACAAAGCCCTGCTCTGCATTCCATTCTTTTGCCAAGGATTAAAGCTGCAAAATCTTAGAATGGGGCTATTTCTGCCAGGCCCCAAGTTTTGAAGACCCTTCCCATGAGAGAGCCACATAAACCAAACAAACCAGATCTCTTTTAATATATTTTTTAAATTATTTTTATAGACTTTGCATTTTTATTGTCATAATTTGGTAAGATAAATCTTGTATGATGTACATTTTAGAAATACGGTGGTTTTCAAGTTAATAAATAGATTGTTGTTATGGCCTCCAGTTTACAGGAGGTAAATTGTGACTGGATTATTTATAAACACATGAAATCCATTAACTGTTGAAAATTAAGGAAGGTTTGGTGATTCTATCAACAATTCTGATTGCAAGTATTTCTACCACAAGATTCTGAGTTTGAAAGACAGACTAAAATGAATTATGTACACCAGTGCAGCTTTTGATCATTACTGTGTCCTAATAATTAAATGACAACAGATGTCTTCGTTTTAGCTTTGAGTCAGTGTGAAAACTTTGTGTTAAAGTGCAACCATCTTCTGCTTTTCAGAAATGTTGATGTCTGCTGTGTAAAGCAACCTGTATTTATGACTCTTCTGTTCAGCAAAGAATAAAGCAAGGTACAGGATGAGATTTCCAGTTCATTGAGCTTCATTCATTCAGCTTCTTACACCAGGAAATACAGACTTCCAAGGGCTATCACTAAACCCTTTTTTAAATGCTCTTTCAAAAAGCCCATTTATTTTTATTTTAAAATGCATATGCAACGTTAAAGACAATCCAAACTTCAAGGATGCACTTTCATTTAAAATAATCCAGTGTTGCAACATTTAATAGTTAGGGAAACAAGACCAACTTTCTTACTGGGAAGGGCATGTGAAAGAGGTGAGGAGGGGCAGTGGGCCAGGTGAATCTGCCATACTGAATTGTACTGTTGGCAAGTGCACTGCCATAACTGCTACTTCTGTCTGCACAGTTCTCTTTTTCCAGCTGGGTCTAGAAAAGCTACGTCAGATTTGCTTCTACCGCCTCTACTTGCTAATCCTTCTAGCAAGCTCTTTGTAGCAACTTACAAAATAGGTCTGGATGGTCATGAAAACAATCTTGCCTTATCTTTCAAACCAACCATCTGATTATATATGCCATACTTTATTAGCAACTTGTCACAAGAACCATACCAATAGAAGAGAAATCCCACATTACTGCTCCATCTGAGGCATGCTTACAAGACTGGTGATAGAGTCACCAGTTTTTATCCATTAATATGATTTCCTTATTTGTCAAACTCTGTGCCACTTCCATGCAGGCCAGTGATAAACAAACTCTAGAAGGCTTGAGTCAGTGCCAATGGAATGAGAACAGGTATGTGTCTCCCCAACAACACATTAATAAGTCAGCATTTGCAAACTGGGAACCAGCAGGCAAGGTCTTCAGACTTCAAAGTAAGCTCTCAAAATATCCTATCGCATAATAACACACATGGAAAAGAAATACCCACTCTCAGCACCTTATCTTGGAAGTTCACATTGGTTAGACGGTGACCTTTAAAGGATTACCTTAACACGCAGGGAAATCAGCCCCTCTCTGATGTGTTCTGAAATTTGAAATAAAAAAATGACTGCATGACTGACGTATAAGTTAGGAGGGAAAAAAGGAGGAGGAAGGAAAAAAAGAAAGAAAGGCAGCTTAAATTTCTCCTAACATAAGCTGAAGCTCAGATATAAAACCATTTGACTTTCAAAGGCCACAACTATGATAGCTGACTGCCAATTTGCAGTTTGCAATGTAATGCTCCTACTCCATAAACTAGGGCAACAGAGAATACATCTTTCAAGTCCTAAATCATTTTTCCCATGAATTCATTTGTTTTGCCAGCATGAAAAAGCTGAGATGGGATTCACATTCATCCTCTCCTCCTCCCTACAAATATACATTTATATTGTTGGCAAAAAAGAACATAAAGGAAATAATGATTTAAACGATACATTTAGAAGCAATCACTGACACTGCCTCCTCCCTGCCATGCACAGGTGTGGAGTATGGGGGTTGATCTGCGATCCATGCTGTCTGTCTTTTCACAAAAGGAAACTCTTTCTCATCATAAAGACATCTCTACCTCTCCATCAGTCATTTATGCATTATTTCCCATTGTACATTATTTGAGGAACGGGAAAAAACCTGAAGCTATTTTTGTGTCTGCCCATTAAACAAAAATGTTTCATTTTCCATTCCTTTTGTGAAGTTGGCTTTTTCTTTCCAACTTGTTTTGTTCCAGATTTCTTTGTTTATTGTTACTGTATTGGCTATCAACTTTTTCCATTAAAAATGAACTGAACACTATCTTTCCCAAGATGACCACCTACCCTCCATCATAGTCCAGGCAGCTGTCAGATTGTTCCTTCCCAAATAAGACCCAATAGTACCTCAGTGCTTTCTAATGGCTACTATACAAAATATATCAATATACTTTATACCACCTCTGCCGCCCTCTTTGTCTTCAAGATGGGGGCAGAGGTGGTATAAACTAAGTAACGATGAGAAGGGTCTTCCTCAGCTGTATCTCGACTAGAAAACTTGCTAGGTTAAAAAAAAGCCTCATTTCCATAATACAAAGGTTGGTCTGGAGTACTTCCAATACCTCCAGAGACTGCTCTAACCACTAAACCATAGCCCTGATACCACCCATGAGTAAAATCTTCTTGAAGATAATCCAACAATGTTTGAACACACCTGCCAACAGAGAACTGCCTGATGTATAAGCAGGATTTCATAAAGGGAGAGGAACGTGGGATCACATTGCCAAACAATGTTGGATGATGGAAAAAGCAAAGGAATACCAAAAAGACCTCTACATGTGTTTCATTGACTACACAAAAGCCTTCAACTGTGCTGACCATGACAAGCTCTGGAACTGCCTCAAAGAACTAAAAATATCAGCATATCACATCCAGCTCATTCAGTCACTGTACTCTGAATGGAATATGGAGACACAAAATGGTTCAGAATTGAAAAAGTCACTCAGCAAGGTGAGTGTATAGAAGGTGTATAGCACTTGAAAGAAATGCAATGTCCAGCATGAATAACTTCTGGAAGAGTAAAGATTAGTCTCTATCAAATGCAGATTAGTCAATGCAATAATTTTTTCCAATTGCTATGTTGGAATTAAGGTTGCCAGGAGAAATATCAACAACCTCAGATATGCAGATGATACCACTGTAATGGCAGAAAGTGAAGAGGAACTAAAGAGCCTCTTGATGTGGGTGAAAGAGGGGAGTGCAAATGTTGGCTTGAAACTCAACATTAAGAAAACTAAGATAATGGCATCCGGTCCTCTCACTTCCTGGCAAATAGATGGTGAAGAAATAGAGACAGTCACAGATTTTATTTTCTTGGGCTCCTAGATCACTGCAGACAGTGACTGCAGCCAAGAGATTAAAAGACACTTGCTCCTTGGGAAAAAGGCTATGGTTTTCCCAGTTGTAATATATGGCTGTGAGAGTTGGACCATAAGGAAAACTGAGCACCGAAGAATTGATGCCTTTGAATTGTGGTGCTGGAGAAGACTCCTGAGAGTCCCTTGGACTGCAAAAAGATCAAATCAGACAATCTTAAAATCAACCCTGACTGCTCTTTAGAAGGCCAGATACTGAAGATGAAACTGAAATAGTATGACCACCTAATGAGAAGGAAGGACTCCCTGGAGAAGACCCTGGTGCTGGAAATGATTGATGGCAAAAGGAGATGGGGACAGCAGAGGTTGAGGTGGCTAGATGGGGACACTGGGGCAGTTGGTGTGGGCTTGGGTGGACTCCAGGGGATGGTGGAGGACAAGAGAACCTAAAGGAATGGTGTCAATGGGGTTGTGATGGGTCAGACACAACTTTGCGACTAAACAACAACAAAGCCAGAAATGATTTTGGACTAGATTGGAACAGGGTCTTAAGTGTTAGAGGAGAAGAGTCTAATTTTCATGCTCACCAAGTCACAAATACTCACTTGATCCCCAGACATTGCTGTTACTAATGAATGTTGATACAGGCAACTGTGGCCACTGACACTGTCTATGGACACTGATTATACATAGAGGAATCTCATGGAGGTGGAGAGGAAAGGATTTGGCAGAGGGTGCTGATTTATGCACAAAATGATCAACTGGTCTGGTCCATATTTATACTGCTGCCAGTTCAAAATAAGACCAAATGATGTAATACAGCACTGGTGCTGTATAAATATTCATCGGCAGTAAGAAAATGTTGGCATGGCTTTAAGGATGCTTACAGGGAATGCACTATGAAAAGCTCAATTCATTTTCCACTTAGCAAGGGGCGAGAAGGCCACATTGAGGCAGAAATCAATGTTAAGTATATAAGTGATATAATATAAAAGAGACATTCAGGTGGCTGCCATGACTTGGATGTCGCTATTCATGCAATACTTTCCATTTCCCTTGTTTTGATTCATACATTTAGCATCAAAATTCCCACATGACATTTTGCATGCGCAGCTGTCTCTGACTTCAGATAGGATTTCAGAATATACAGTAGATGCCTATAAAATATTCTGCATTACTTTCACAGTCATCCAGGATGACATTTATTTATGGTATTTTGTCACTGCTCCGAATAACTAGATAGAGCTGGCCTATTTATTTTTGATCGATGAGATATGAGCCAAGCTTCTGGGAATCTTTGGTACTTCAGGACCAATATACAGGAAGGGTAAGAGGTAACTGTTGCTCATCTGAGACAATGAACGTGAGGGCAGGACAAGGAAGGGAACAAGGCTGGAGCACTACGCCCCATTCCATCCTCTTAGCCTCCTAATCTGTATTCCAGCTCTTTTCATAGGTGGGGTGGGAGATATAAAAGCAAGCCGGAAAACATTTATACTAGCACTTCAATATTACAAGCTGAACCTTGGGATTTAGTGAATTCTCAAAAGTTGGCCATATCTGCAAATCTACCCTATGTATTGCTTTTGCCCTCCTTACTGAGGCCCTCTTCTGTGAGGTGGGATATGGGGACTTCTTGCAATATCCTCATCCTGCAAGCTGAAACAGTGCTGCACCAAATCCTTTTGTTGTGGGAGCAGTTGCACACTATGCTTGTGCAACTAGGTGCACAATAAGTTGCACGAACAGAATGCACAATGTGTTAAACAGCAGGTCACACAAGAGTTATGTGCAACCTGATCTATATTGGGTTGCACAAGAATAATGCAACTCAACTGCTTGTGCAACTACACTCATACAAATGTAACTCTTGCGCATTGTTTGGAACCTACTTTTTGGTAGCACAAAGTAATTTGCACTACCAAAATGACATTGTGGGATACTGCCCAAGTACCATAACATAACACCGATGTACCATACACTACAGCGATGAAGATGTTGCTCGCAACTTGTTGGGAAGACTGTTTCCTTATGAGACTAGAGGCAAGAAAGGCTCCCAAAGCACTCATCTAAAGAGAAAGTCCCAGGAAGTTCCCACAAAAGCTGGTAGAGATGGAACAACAAAAAAACTAAATACACTCCATCTGCAAACCCTTCCTCTCCCACTTCACTGTGGGACCTTCAACATTCAATCACTGTGATTTTACCATCTACTTATTTGTTTCCCTTCCTTCCCCTTCAACCAAACCTGTTCTTTGTAACATCTTGTCTGATGAAGAAATCTTGAAATCTCAGATTTGCATTTTAGTGATCTTCTGGTTGGCCTCATGAAAGTATTGTACTAATGCAGATTTCTGGATTTTTTTCCTTTCCATCAATAACTATCATTTTTGTTTGTTTGTTTTAAACTCTGACTTAGCAAAATTCTTCTGGGCTTCCTTTAAAGATCTGTAGATGTTTTAACTAAAAGGGAGCCCATAAATTTGTTTTCAATTTGTTTGTAACTTTGCCTATCTAGTCTTGCATCCTGAATCCAACAGTTGCCAACTAGATTCCTCTGGGAAGTCCACCAGAGCAGGAGGGCAGCAATGCTCTCCTGGTCCAGTTTTGCAGGAACTGGGATTGAAAGGCATATTTTGGAGGGAAACCTTAGCTATAGCTGAAAGTGGCATTTAGCTAAAGCACACATTTATAATTGCATATAAAATTTTTATGAGAATAAGAAAATAAAATTTTGTACAAAAAGGATGGTGTAAGCTGAATAAAGCAAAAGCATTTAACAAAACCAGACAAAATCCAATGCTCACACACACACATGTACACACAGGCAATGGAAGGTGGGGGAAACCAATCAATAAAAGCATTATAAAGAATACACAGTGGCAGAACCAAGAAAAATGAAAAATGTTAACTTATGTAGAACTATATATACAGGAAGAAACTACCAAAAATCCATAAACTTGGTCTCACAGAAAGGATAAAATTCCGGCTTTGTCAATATCTGCTTAGAACAGCCTCCTGATGTATTGTGTTCTGGGAAACTATACCCATATATGCCTAACCATATAATGCTCTACAAACTACCGAATCATGAAGCAAGCCTTTGCGGAACAGCACATAATTTTCCCATTTCTATTTACATTTTAAATAGCCCAGTTTAAACTTCTTATTCAATAGCTGTCAAAACTAGAACAATCTATTATGAATGAATGTGAAATTTCATGAAAGCAACCGCGTCCACTCTAACAACACTTCAAAGGAAGATTTAGTTAAATCCAATAAGCAGGATTACATGCAGATGTCAATCAATAGATGCTCCAATATATCTATCTGTGCTTTTCAAATACTGAAATGTCATGCTTGATAATTAGGTGTGAGGGCAGGATTCCTCCCTGCCTCCCTCAGTTCTTATCTAATGCAGTTTGAATAGCTTTGCATGGAAACATTTTCAGCATCTGTACTTAGCAGCTTCATAGTAACACTTAAATACCAACTTCGATTTCACAGTGTGTTTGTTAACTGCACCTCTTTTTGCCCCCAAATCACACAGCTTCATGCATGAAAGCATAAAGGATAGAAAACAGAAAGAACTCAAGCAAAGCCAGTTAGGATTGGCCTCTATGTACATAGGGCCTGCTCTATTTCATTGTTAGTATCAATTTTGGGAGGGATGGGGCAATCTTAAAGCCAACAGTGTGAATTAAATCAACATCTCCTGTTCAGAGGCATCTTGCTGGAACAGGCCATTGATCCTAATGGACTTACTAAAACCTATGCTGGACATTTTTTTGCCCAATGGTGGATGGAATTAAAACAGTATTATTCTACTAACATTTTTCTTGCAAAAGGATTGTCACGCCCTCAATTTAAAAGCAAGAGAAAGAAAAAATATTGTAAAAATCATAACTTTCTTTTATTGCCAGCCTACATTTAGTTGGTGGGGGGCAAGAGAGACATAATAAAACAAACAACAAAGGGCACGCTCTTCATTCCTCAGTTTATAAAGAGTGAAACAATCAATAGGGTATCATAAATAATCAATAAATTCCTTGAGAGCTAGCTTTCCTTTCAGGCAGCCAAGGTTCACAACACAAAAGTCTCTGGTCAACATACCCAGTGTATTGCCATTACAGTCAACTTCCAAGGCACCCCCACTGGGATTTGCTCATAAAAGCAGCCTTCTGTTTACAGCATTTGCCCTCTGAGTTCAATGCAAAAGCAAAGGCTGCATCAATTCTATCATTGTTTTGATTTATTTTCCTTCATCCCTAGGACAAACTTTTGTTAAATGAATTATGTAACAGAGTATCTGGTGAATCAAGTAAGCCCTATGAATTCTGAACATTTAGTAGCTATTTTTTTTGATGAAGGTACATAGTTTCATTCTTTAATTAACAATGACTTATTTCCAAAGATGCTCTGAGTGGAAAACAATCCAGTTTGGGCAAGGTGTCAGTTTGGGCAACGCTTGATTTTTTTTTAAGTTACTTGTACCCATTGCACCTCTCCACATCTTCCAAAAACTGCTTGTGAGGCCTGGGTAATCCTCAGTATAGGATGTGACATAAGGATCCTAAAGTAGATGAGGGAATTTGCCAAAAATAGGCCTTCCTTGAAAAAGAATTGCTTTGCATTTGTCCAAATATGTTTTGTTGGTGTTGTTGCGTGCCATTGTAGTCTCTGACTTAGGGCACCCTATGAACGAACGCTGTTATCAATAAAGCCACCTGTCATAAGGAGATGGAAAGATGTTGTAAACAACTGGATTATGTTTAACTCATAATTGAATTTTGTTAACTACACAGAGAGCTTCAGCTATTGAGCAATATAAAAATGAATATAAACAAATAAAATAGGCATTCTTCTCACAAAGACCATCAATCCCTATGGTGCTCTCATATTTGTGATATGTTAAAACAATGTGCAGCTGGACACATGTGGAAGTTTTTTCAGCCAAGTGCAGAATCCACTCATCTCCACCCCCCCCCCACATACACACACACACACACAACAGCCATGTAAGGAAGTGGCTCTGATGTGGCTTGCATGTGGGACAGATGACAGAGGTCTGCATGTAAAACCAGTTCCATTTCCTTACATTACCAGTCTTGTTTCCTTACATTATTTATTACTGATGAAACACAGTGCTGTGCTACTGACTTCATTTTTGCTTTTTCGCAGTAGTGTAGCAGCTGCTAAGCTAAG
This sequence comes from Varanus komodoensis, assembly GCF_004798865.1. NCBI lineage: Eukaryota > Metazoa > Chordata > Lepidosauria > Squamata > Varanidae > Varanus > Varanus komodoensis. The sequence goes on along the minus strand of NW_025335268.1, from coordinate 33,068,534 downwards.
ACGTTTGTTTTCCAAGGTTGTGTCCACAGTTCACACTGCCTAAGCAATGCCAGGAGCAATTAAGATGCCTTTCACTGCAGCTTCTGTTTACTATATTGATTATATATTTAATGAATGTCCATATTGCCATTGCTGCTTGTGCTACTTTAGAGAGAGGGAAAAGGGCACAAGACAGAAAATACATGACTAAGCACGGGTTCTATATCATATTCCATTAGCGCCAAAACAATTCCTGGAAACAATAGATGATAGCTGGGTCAGCATTTGGGGAAAGGCTGCTTGATTTCACTGCATAGGCTGCCAGCCTCTGGTGAAGTGGATGAAGTTGCTCTTTCCATAGAAGGCAATTGCCTCATCCAGCTTTCCCAGCCTGATGTCCTCCAGATGTGCTGGATTCCCAGGGAATGATAATGAGTCCAATAAACCTACAGAGACCCAGGTTAGACACAGGTAGTCTGGTTCATGCAGAAATTGACATGTACACTGATATCATGAAGGGGCTATAGACATGAAGATGAAGGTTCCTTTTTCCATCCAATATCCAACACAATATTTTCACACTTCCATCTTCTAAATGTCAAAGCTTGTTACGGCTCAGCCCTTCAAATCTCCAATAATCAGTTACATATTCTCCCCCTTTGCAAAAGAACCCACTCTTTTAGTTGTTGCAGTGCTGAGCTGGGATGGGGAGACCTAGACTCTAGTCGCTGCTTGGCCATGGATGGCTTTTGGCCGCTCACTGCCTCTACTTTACATCACAGAATTATTGTGAGGATCAGAAGGCTTATGTAAGTTGCCTTGTAAGTTCACCGCAAAAGGAAGAAAGGCAGGGTATTGATATAATAATAAATGTTGGCAAGTGGGAATGTGGCTACCCAAAATGTCTTCATCCACCCATCATCTGTTAGTACTGAGAAGGCATGACGTGCCTTGAATGTATTACTGGCAACTTCATGGTGTACAACCCTTACATGCAGTTGGAATAACTGATCTAAATGTTATTTTGAACAGTCTCAGGATTCAGAGAACCAACATTCCATACTGTTTAGTGGAGAATGATAGCCCTCTATAATAAAAAAAGTAATGTTAATACTTAACTATGCAATCCTATACATATCTATTCATTTCTTGGTTCTACCTAGTGGTTGTATGTTTTTCTATTTTGGGCATAACCTTTTGAGATCCTTCAACATACCCCATAGCCATGTCTTGAAAAGAAATTCAAAAATTTAGATATTGGCATGGACTCTTTATCAACAAACCAGTTCTAGAAGTTTTATGTCAACCAGAAGTACGCCTTTTGTAAAGTTAATAGGTTCTTGTTCTAATACTTTGCATTACCATAGAGAATGACTTACTTTTACTATGAAAATTATCCCCTTCCCTGCCCCAGCAAATGTGATCATTGCAGGTAAACTTGGAGAAACGAGAAAATCTGGAGGGGTGAAGGTGGCAGATGATGCTAATCAAAAAGTGCCAGCACTATGAGCTCTGGTTCCACTTCACAGGGTGTTGTGGTGGTTAGAGAGACAGACTGGGACTTGGAGTGATGTGGGTCCCACTTAGGCATAACTCTGGTAAAGTTGGGCTGGTCATTGTCTCTCAGTCTAATCCACCAGCAAGATAATTGTTGTGAAGATAAAATGGAGTAGAGGAGTATATAAACCACCTAGGGTGCCATGCAGGAAAAAAAGGCAGGAATATAAATATATATTTACACAGTATATAAATATATATGCAGTATATAAATATGAATATGCTGTGTAAACCTCCAGAGAACTTTGACTGTGGGGTGGTATAGAAACAAAACAAATAATAAAAAACAGTGCACCATTGCTTGTAAATCTATAGTCATCTACTCAAAAGCAAAGCCCAGAATGACTTACTCTCAGAAAAATGCATACAGGCTAATACTACAGCCTGTATTTACCTTGGCATTAATCAGTTATACTGTTCTTTCTAATCCATAGCTTAGAATCATCCATAAAGAATCTTTCTTGAATTTTCATACTTTTAGCCATTCTGCTGTTCAGTGTGCAGTGATGCAAAGAAAAAGAATTGATACTCTTATAACAATAGGGGGAGGAAAGCAATTATTTTGTGGATTTTTACAGCAAGTCCAACATAGATTCTGGGTTTTGACCTAATGCTTTTCACACATATTCCTCAATAGAAATTGTTCAAGGAGAAAAAACATAAAAGCAGAATCAGCCTAAAGAATCAGGGAAATGGATGCTGGAAAAGAAGCTGTTGCATCAAACAAATTCTTACACTTTCATGTGAGCAATCTAGAGTTTAAAATTAAATCACACATGAAAAAGGCCAATGAGAATATAGATAGTTCCAAATATTGTGCCTGTATTTGCACTGTTTACTAAGATAGAATACCTACATTAAAAAAACTAGGTCAAACAACGGTTTTAGCAAGACCAACTTCCACTGCTGATAACATGTGATCACACCCCTTCTACCAAGCACTTCATGTCATATTAGAGAAGAGAAATGCAATATGCAAATTCTTGAGAAGGAATGCTCAACTTTTCATAATATACTTCATCTTTGACTTGTGCAACAGATTTAAGAACATAGTAAGTATAATTTATGGGTATCTTTTTAATCAGCTAAGTACACTTAGTTGTCTTTCATTTTTATAGCTTTCATTGTTCAATCTTAAAAACTGAACACAGAGCACAATAAAAATGGAAGACAGTCATTAATAAAATTGATTTCTTTTTGCTGGGGTTTTTCGCTCCTCATATTAGCTTAGTTCCTTAATATCTTCTTTGACGTCTCAGACCTTCCTGTCAAACATGCCGCTGAATATTAATGAGAGAAAGTAACTGCATTGTTTGCTTTAAGCCAGTTCAAATATTAGCACTTTATTTTCTTTTCAATCTATCAACCCTGCCTCCTCCAATAAGAACTTGGAAAGAATGGAAATGACCCCTAATTTGAAATAGTGTGTATACTTTCTGGAGAAATGTTGGCCATTAAATGTATACTTACAGCATAAGCTTGGAATACTTAAGAACTATTTATGTGAATCCAAACTATAATAAATAGGAGCATCCATTCTCCTGCAAAATGCTCTAAATTGAGTCATTTTATTGAGTCAAAGAATGAAGACATACATATCTTAATTTAGAAATTAGTACTCAATTTCTAACAGAAAAAGAAAGAGGCAGGTAAGCAACCACCACCAGAGACATCAAGGAATAAGAAAATAATTTTTTGCAATGTTTAGATGGCAAAATTTGACTTAAACATTAAACATAAATACAGAACAAAGTAACTGCATTTCAATCCAGGCTCCAAATTGGGCTGCGCTCAGGCAACTTTGAGCAGCTCTGCTTTGCACATGACTTTCTACAACATATTATCCTTTCAAGATCAAAAACACCAAACACAGCATCAGAGGACCATTCACTTGGTTATCTTCCAGAATGCCATATGCAACCACTTACTGACAAAGCACTTTTGCTTCCTACAGATGACAAACAGGTGAGTCTGTTTGCACAAGCATGAAAAAACACACATCTGACATCAGAAATGGCAACAATCAGAAACCAGGGGAAAATTATTTCAGTCTCTCAGAACATATCACTGCTGCATGAAAGCTGAATTCCCTCACAGAGGAAATTGAAAAAGAAGCTCCGATGTGAAATTGTTGAATGAGAAATTACCAAGAAATCTGGTTTTATTAGTTTCAAGGAGGTTCAAGATAATGGTTTCCTGTCCCCTACAGGTCTTCATTGAGCAATGCTTCGATATTTGCATTATTTTATGTATGCATTAAGAATATACACCACTCTTCAGCTAACAAGATTTCTAAGCACAGAACAATAAAAAGAAGAATCAAAAGACCAAATTAAAAATTCTAAATCAGATCATGCTAATAAAACCATGGCTGGTCTGTCACGGAAGACATGTTTAAGTAAAAATGTCTCCAGCAAACACCAAGAACAAAACATTGGTGTCTGCCTGACATCAACAAGATGGGAATTCCACAGAGAGGGATCCAAGCATGCTGAAGACTGCCTTCTGAGAGAAACTACCATTATCACCAATTATTGCTATCAGACATAGTCAGTTGCTCATTCTGACAGTAGAGCTAATTTGCTGTATTATGCTTTTTGTATTTCCTTGCCATTTGACTTGTATACATTTTTCTTTATCCTTTGGTGTATGAATTTACAACTGCCAACTAACTCTTCATGCTTCTGACAAAGACTTTTGCAGTGTGATCTGGTAGTCTTTAAAATGCCTCTTTGTTGATTGTTGCACCACCAAGCATCTTTGAAAGGCCCGTGACATGCTGTGAGAAGGTGGCCCCAAAGTACTGAACAAAGAAAGGCATTCAATTCCCAAAATACTACTACTATTAGATTTTTCTTTTTTAAAGAATGCAAAGCGGCTTACATCATTCTCCTCCAGCTTTCAATCTTATCCCCACAACAATAACAGTAAGTTGGGCTGAGAGTCTGTGACTGGCCCAAAGTCACCCAGTCAGCTTTATGGCTGGGTGGGGACTAGAACCCAGATGGCCTGAGTCCCAGCCCCACTCTCTTAACCACTACACCACACTAGTTCTCCATTTCCAGCACTGGTGCTTATTCTATTTCACCAGTGAACACATATGCACACACAAGTATATGCATGGTATTTGTTTACTGCTTCATAACTAGCAGAGAGGTCAACAATAAAAGCAACATATTAAGCACTGAAACCAGCAAGAAAGGCATACCAGAACAAAGATGTCTTTAGCAAGGATCCAAAATAGCACTGTGCTCATGTTTCTGACCCCCACCCCAGGATGGAGAATTATGTCCAAAAGCTATTATGTCCAAAAACCAGCCTAATGTGGCAATGCAAAATAAATATCTCTTGCCAACTGGCTGGATTAAGACCTGGACTACGAGGCCCGAGCTGGAATCCTAGATGAACCATGTAAGATTTCAGTGGCAGCTTTGGGCAAGTCACTCTTAGCTTCTAGCTTCTGGAAGGGGGGAAACCCCCACCCTACCTCTCCCTCAAGTTTGCTATGAGGTGGGTGTATTTTGTGCAATGACAGCACCTAGGCAAAAGGCAGGTTGCTTACCTGTAACTGTTGTTCTTCGAGTGGTCATCTGTGCAGTCACACATTATGGGTGCTGTGCCTGTGCAGTGCCTGTATCCAAGAAAGATTCAAAGCTTTAACGGATTTGTTCTTTAGTCTTTAGTCTTCTTAAGACTTTTTCGGAGCCGATGGATCCTCAGGCCTGGTGTGCTTCCTTTTCTCCTTTTGTTTTTGAAATGAGGAATGAGAGGAGCGAGTGGTCTCCTTGGAAGCAGCACCCTCGGATGGTGGACCAAGGGGAAGACACCATAGGCAGGCCTGTAGAAGAGGCCTGAGCAGCAAGCTCATCGGAGGCAATCAGGGCCTGATCCCAAAGGATCTTCCTCAGCCAATTTTCTCGGTTCTTCCAAGCTTGCTTAGTGAACGACTGACAGTGGCCACATTTGTCAGTCTGATGCCCCTCTCTGAGACAGAGAAGGCATAGCTAGTGTGGGTCTGTTGGAGACATCTTGGCCCCACACTTCAAGCACTTTCAAAAAGCCGCACGCTGAGCCATCAAGAAGAAAGATGGATAGCAAACGGGAAGAATTATAGAAAAGATAAGTATACATAAAGGATATATATATTTGGAAGGTGGAGGGGAAGAGGGGGAAGAAACTGTCCTAAACAGGGAAGGTAAGGATTTCTTAACAAGAGAAGAGCAACAAGAACAACGAACAAGAACAAGGTAATATGCAGTAGAGTAAGAGAGAGTAATGAACGGCTCAAGGCAAAGCGGTCGAAAGACGACTGGGGAAAATGGTGGGTGCTCTGCCCTTTATACCATAGTGGGGGAGGGGTGCAGCATTCCCGCCAGAATCCATTAAAGCTTTGAATCTTTCCCAGCTACAGGCACTGTGCAGGCACAGCACCCATAATGTGCGATGCAGAGACCACGGCGAAGAACAGCCACTTTTCAATTATAACCCAGACTTTGACACAGATTGTTTTGGCCCCTTTCCTGTGTTGCAGTACTGTGAAAGTTAATTAGAACTAGCTTTAAGCTTTGCACTGCTTGGTAATACACTACTGGCCTTAAGGAGGTAGCTGGTGGGACTCTGGAAAGAAGTGAGGGGAAAAGTGGACTCTTGCACAGCTCTGTCAGAGCTGCAAATGATTGCGACAAACTGTGTAGGTCTATGCCAAGTAGAGAAATGTCTGTGACAACAAAGGTTTAATTACTTTATCCCTGTGATTTGGAAGCTAACAGCACCTGGGTGCAAGAAAATCCTTTTCAAGCATGCAATAAAAATGAAAGAACTCAAGCTTTATTTCACACAGAGATCCTTTGTGCATTATTACACTTTATATAAAAACTTTAAATAAATAAATAATAAATAAATACACTTCAGTAAACTGGGCATAGTATCATGCTTTGTAGTAGCTTCCTGAATGTGTGATATGAAACGTTTTCAACAGACAGAATATGAGATTACACATGCATATAGATTAGAAGACACACTACACTATCAATTATCTGACTTATTAACTGGGTGACTGTCACTGTAACGGTATTGCCTGCTTCAAGTCTTAAACTATTATACAGATCTGTATACTCTAAAGAAAACCCAGATAAGCACCAAGGTGCTATTCCTATTTCAACAACTCCATTTCCCCTATGGATGAGGCAGGGTTGTCCTTATGACTGACATTTTCATCAGCTTCTGAGAATATCTGTTGATCTGTAAAGAGGAAAGCTTTTTATGAAAGGGGAACAGGAATCAACCACAACGTTTTCTCTAATATCCACAAGCTCTTGCTTTATGGCATATTCAATCACCCAGAAAATTGAGAGACTGCATTTAGTTTACATTTGTATGCAGATATTAGCATAAATCCACTCTGGCTAAAATAATCGCCTTTTAGCTGGCTAAAACTGTTATTTGAGAAATCGTTATTTGAGCTAAAAATATATTTGGTAGCCTATGTACAAGGTTGGCAATATTACATTCTCTGCAATTACAAATCTCACTGCAACTTCCAAGCAATCAAACTGATGTCACAATGAAGGCCTCTTTGTTGTTGTTTTTTCCTTGCCTCATCACATCTTGTTCTTCTGCACTGCAATATGCAAACATGATGCAACTATGAATAAAAAAGCAAAACTAGGCTATCATTTTACATTCAGCACTCTCTGCTTCAAACCTTTACTCTCAGACAGTCAAACGATTTGGTTCAGTAGCCAAGAAAAATGAGTATTTTCTGTTGCTGTTGTTGTTTCCAAATGCAGAGGCATCTAATCACTCTGTTTTCATATAGAACATCTTTTGCAAATAAACATTAATATAGCAGGCAGTCCCTTCTGCTTCTACAATAATGTCTGGCTGAATATCTTTATTGTGGCCCCGAAGGAAGAATGGGACAATTTCTTAAAAAGTTAGCAGAAACATCTAAAAAGTATACAGGCATTTTCTCTGGAAATAGAAAAATGAAGGGCACAATCCAGGCAACATTAAAATCACTTTAAATGCTATTATTTCAATAGCATTACACTGGAACGTTAAAAGTTCAATGGGAGAAATTTAAGCACATGCCAGAACATAGGATGACCCTTGTAGTGCAGGGATGGGGAACTTCAGGCCGGTGGTCCAGATATAATTGTGGGGGGGGGGGGCACCAGCAAGCCAACTTCTTCCCTAGTTTCTGCTCCCTCTCTCTTGCATCTTCTGTCATCAGCTGATCAGATATCACAGTGCAGATGGGAAAAAAATCTTATCTCCTGTAGTGTACTGGAAGAAATATGATAGAAAATCAGGTAATTCATGCTGTATCAAACCAAGGGCCCATCTGGTTCAGCATCCTATTTCCCAGAAGCCAACCAGTTGCTTCCAAGCAGTGCAGAAGTGGGATATGAATGCAAGAGACTTCCCCTGTTTCTTCTCCCAAGCATGTCATATTCAGAGATATACTACCACTGAATGTGGATGTTTCACGTCGCAACCATGAGTTAATATCATGGGTTAATCCTGTCCCTGAAATAAATGAGACATTAAAAGTGCTTCACACACTGGCTTGATAGAGCGAAATCACTATCCAGAATGGTTTGGACACTGCCTGCTAGCCTTGGTTAACAATGCTGTTCCCTTTTGGTTAACAGTGTTATCCTCTCTTCCAGCTCTCATTAAAAAATCAATCAATCAAGAGCATTAGGGATTTGAGTCTTTCTTCATCAATGGCTTCCACGCACTGCTGCACTCTGGATGTGTTGGTCTAGCATTTCAGCACCGGATTTAGAATTCTTTCACTTCAGACAGCCTTGCCTGGAGAAATGCTGCCATTTCTTGTGCCTGTATCCCAAAGTCACAACATGTGTTTTCTTAAAAAACAGCAGCAGCAAATTTGCCTTCCCCTTTTGACAAAAGGACAACTCTTTGGGGAAGCAAATTTAATGCAGGACATTAAGTAAACTGATGCTGTCATTAGTGCAAATGTCAAGTTCATTATAGCAGATGTTTCAGCTGAAGATCGCTACACATTAAAATCACAAAGCAAATGTGCAGTGCAGCCACCATTTTATTTAATGTCTGCTTCAATGCCCCAAAGAGTCAATCAGAATCATCTGTTCATGTAATTACCACATTGTTATGTAACAAAGCAAGTTATTTGGTTAAAACATTCATAACAAGCCACAATTCTCGGATACTGCTAATCATTTTTATCAGCCCTTCGGAATGTAAAAGTGCTCATAAACCAAAAAATAACAGTTTAGAGCTAGTGCAGTTTGAAACTACAAAAATAGTAGTAACCTTTCTCTGTACTTCTGCAATATCTCAATTATTTGCTATTTGTGTGTGTGTGTGTGTGCGCGCGCGCCCACGCACACGTGTGTGGTGGGTGGGGAGAGAAAAAGGGAGATTTTTAAAGGTTTGTTTTAAATTACAGTGTACCACAGTGACATTTTTAGCCCATGTGATGGTTTATCAACATCACTGCATATATAGCCATTCTATAACAAATTCCTTAATAAGACTGTCTAATTGATTAAAATACCATCCAATATTTTCAGGTTTCGAGGATGTTTTAACTTCCATCCTCTGAACACATTAAAAAAAAATGGGTTCATTATAGGATACAGCAATTCCAAGTATCTCAGCAGTCTTTTACGAAAGTTTGAAAACATGTGGGGGTTTTGCTTGATTTGTTTTTTAAGACATGAAGTCTACTACTTTGAGAATGGATGCCACTATCAAAAATACACTTAGCACAGCAATTTCACCAAGAAAAAGAAAAGAAAAAAAGTGAACCTGCAACAAGCTTCTAAAAACTGTAAAGTCTGCATGATTTATTCAACCAGCCTTCCACAACTTCATCAAAGTCTTATTCACAGATGAGTTACAAATTGTGTAGTCTGGGAATACACCAGTGGAAGAGGGCTGTAAATTTGCCTTCCAGATTTGCCCTAAAAACACTAGAAAACAACCTCACAAACGACAAAAGGTAAAAGCTTGTGCTATGGATTGAGATGGGGTACCATGGTTTGAAGGGTGGGAAAACTCTCAAGCTCAAAAAAGGATGTGTCCTCAGGCATGAAAGATTGTTCATCAAGACGTAAGTCCCAAAGCCCCTTGGACATGGAAAACTAATTGTATATTTTGTTGGATCCTGGCCATTTAATTTCTAAAAGCCTTATTTTGTATGTAGCAATATAAAACAAAACTTACAAATAAAAGGGATTTTAAAAATATATGAGGAAAGGTTATGAATTAAACAGCCAAGACATGCACCACTGTTGATGCTGAACTGTAGGTTCTACACTGTGTTTATGGAGCATTATTGTCACCAGCAGAGGGCAAGGAGGGCTATAGGGGAAGGAGATGATGAGAGATGAGGACAGCAGTTACTCCTTCTGATTTCTCAGCCTCAGTAACACTGGAGATGCTGCCACCAAATGCCCGGTCATTGAATGGGAAAGCAACAATAATGGGGGAAGCTAATCTAAGAAAAGAATGGTGATCTGGCCAGCATAACTAGACGTTGGCTAGATGATGGGAGAAGTACATCAACCCAGCAAAGTGGACAAGGAAAGGAGTAGCTGGGGTCCATAAGGACACAGTACTCACTGTGGTCTCTCACAAACTGGTTGACACCATCTTGGTTTTGAAATAAGGCACGTCATTTTATTAAACCTGCCAGCATGTTCTTCACAACACTATGCCGTGCTCTTCAGTGCCCACGATGGCACCTTTGGCTATTATTTCCTCATTTTTTAAACCAATTACTCCTTTATTTTCTGAAGTAAGTAATAGCTAACTGTCTCCTCCATGCTGCTCCAGAATTCTTCCCAAGATTCTCAGCCATATCTGGAATACTGCTAATCTGCTTGCTGCTCTTTTGAGAAAGATTCTGATTCTTGAGCATCATTCTCAGCCACTGCTTTGTTGGAACCGATTTTATCTTCCCCTCTGTCTCTTAATTCATTTGGTACACACATCAGTTCAAGTTGTGGCTCTTGGAAGTTTTCCTGAAGTCTATTTCTTTCATACCTCAGGTGTCTTCTGTTTCTATTTCCTTCCATTCTTCGTCAGCACTGTTGTATGAATATAGTGTTCTTCTGAGACTTGCTGCTACAACTACTGGTTCCCAATGTTCATTTTACTGTAGAACCCTTTAAAATTCCCTTACTTCAGCAGTTTTTGTAACCTTGAACTTCTGTCATAAAGGATTTTCCGTTTGAACCTTGTGATTATTCTGATATCTTCTGTCCTTTTGATCCTTGCTGAAAGTCTTCTGCTCATACTTGGAAGACTGGCTTTTAGTTAACTGCTTATTAACAGCTGGGCTGGAGATGCATTTCCCACTGCTGGCATGTTTCCGTAGCTCAATAAATCTAGGTATACATCTTGATTACTCTGTTTTTCCTACTTTCATCAAGTTTTTCATAACTTGTTTATACTTTTCAGCTAGCCCAATCAAGTGTGGGTAGTATGAGCTTTTGATTAAGTGTCTAAAACTCCACCCTTTGGCAAAAGTTGCAAATACAGCTAATATACATGCACTCACTGCATAATATAATTTCATCACATATTCCTAGATTTGATTTAACTAATTTGTTATTGAAGTATAAACGTCTTTTGTACTGTTTACTCTTCTCTGGCACTGTAGAAGTCTTTACTTTCCAGTGACACTTGTGGGCCAACCACCTTTTCTCATGGCAAACAACTTTTGCATGGCTGTATCTCTATCTCTTTCAAGTCTTATTTCCTCCAGTTTTTCCTGTTCTTGAATAGTTCCTGAATATCATATGCATTTGTTCTTCCATCTTCTTCCTCTCTGGCATTATTTCCTGCTAGGAGTGTTATGGATAGGATGTTTACTAGAGGTATTTCTCTGTACATTTTAAAATGTAAGGTCATATTTCCATAGAAATATGCAATGGAGGGGGGCTTAATTAGAAACTTCTCCATTATATGCTCAGGAGATGTGTAGGCTGTCTCCACTGTTATTGTTCTCTATATATGTACTGATGGAATTCCTACAAACATTTACTTTTCATAATTGCACTGTGTTGGAGTCAGTGAACAAGATGCATATGGAACAGATTTTTCTTCCTAAATTAGTACTGCTCTTATACGAGACTGTGGTGCATCTACCTGTATCAGCACTTCACATTCTCTATAAAAATACTGAAGGACTGGTCCTGGGATTATGAGTTCCTTGACCTCTTGGAAAGTTTATCACAGGATTAATCCCAATCCTATTTATCATTCTTTACTGAATATCTCCCTTACTGGTGCAATGAGTTGTGTCAATCCTGGGGCAAAACTGCCTAAATGCTCTGATTTTACTTTCTACCTCTGATCTGGACTTTGGCGTTTCCAGTTCCTTTATATCTATAATCTTCTCTGGAAACTGGTTTTATTCCTTCAATAGTCAATGTATGAGCAAAGTAAGTTTACTGCAATCTTACTTGCTTCTGATGTCACATTTTTCTTTCTGCACCTCTCCAGCAGTGCTTTGAGACTTAACATGGTCTTCTTGGGTGTAGCCATCAGTAATGACTTCTACAACTGCAACCTTTCCAACAGTTACTAGACTTTTGCAGAGGGAAATTTCCTGGCCTCGGGAAATTCCAAAACTACTCTAGTGAAGCATCAGAGACCAAATGGTGATTAAAAGTTATCTATTTGCTGCTTTCCTCATCTAATTTCAGTTGCCAGTGACCCAGTTGTGCATCCAGTAAACTAAAATACTTGGCTTTAGACAGCTTGCACGTTATATCCTCTAGCATAGGGAGTTTGTAGTGTTCTCTTACATGACCTAATTTAAGTCTCTTGGATCGAAACATATTTGTAACTGTTTAGAATTCTCCTTTCCAGTGGTCGCCATAGAGCTTACTCATTCCGTTGGTTCATCTGCTCCCACTAGAATTCCCATGTGTTCCAGGCACTTGAGTTCCTTCTCAATTCTCTCTTTAAGCACAATAGGACCCTTTCTTGATGCAGGAATAACTGACTTAGCCTTTGATCTCATCGTTATTGGCCCCTGGCTGGCCAGCCTGCAAAAACACCTACAAAGCATTCTTTCCCCTTTTCTTTCGGTCATCCCTTGTGTTCTGGGTTCCCCAATCTTGCAACCATTATCAGGTTTAGCAGCTGGCATGCACAGCATTCTGGAATTCTTATGTGGATGTTTCCTCTATACAAAATTCTCAAGGATGACCTTTTTATGGTATTCTTACCACAAAGTACATCTGCCAGCAGCATCTAATGAAATTCTTTCATATCCTGTTAAGGTTGATATATCAATATCTTCTAGGTGCACCTCTCCTGCTAGTATTCTATAGTATAATTGTGCTGGTATTCAGTTAACATCAGTTCCTGTGCTCATATGAATTAATTAATGCTCTCATCTCTGCCACTTTTATTCCCACATTGCTTTCTTTTTTTCTCCTCCTGCCCTTGTTACTGATGCCAGAAATGGTGAGCTTCTGCTACCTCTTGCTACTGGAAGGTCCTCTTTCTTCTGCATTTTATTCGCCTGCCCCAGATCTTTATTCCCTGCCATGCAAACTTGTGCTTTTCCCCTCCTCTTATGACCAATCATTCCCCTCCTCTTATGACTAATCATTCCCCATGACCAATCATTCCCCAATTTCTCCATGCTGTTGTATTCCTCTCTGCATTTTGTTACAGTTTTTTGTCTTCCCTTGCCAACAGTGAGGCTAAATAGTCTGCCTTCTTGCCTGTTTGTGACTTGTTTCTTGCCTATTAATTTCATACACTGCTTGTTTTTGCTTTGCAATACTTTCATTTATGCCTGGAACATTTCATATGCTCTTACTATATGTAATGGCTTTTACAGGGTCAAAACTTTCTCCTCTAGTAATTTCTCTTGCATCTCTTTTGAGTTCGATCCCATTAATATCATGCCCTTTATGAGATTATCAGTGCAATGGAAAGCACAGTCTTTAGCTATTCAGCACGCTCATCTACTGCTTCTGCTGTCCCTTGCTGCCTATCACAAAACAGCCTGTGGTGGATAGAGACATTTTTCTAGGTGTGCAGTTTGCATCAAGCAATGAAAATAGTGCTGCAGGTTTTCTTCTGTCCTCTGCAGTTAATTTTCCACTTGCACCCAGTCCCTGCAAATATCTCTACCTTTCTGCCTAATGCTGATCTGGAATTGTGCAGCCTTTTGCTCTTCGGACCACTTGTCTACTTCTGGGCCTCAAAACAAAGCTCTGTGAGCTTTCCCCTCTGGGCCCAATGTTAAGCAATGTTACCTTTATCCAAGCCCATAGGAGGTACCTCCCCAGTGCTGGAGGCCATCTTTATTGTCAGATGTGCTATTTTCAACATTTAACTCTGTTTTACTTCTGACACAATGTTTGTTTCTGGTCTTTCACAAATGTACTGACATGATACTGTCTTTGTAACTGCAATCTATTCATTCATTCCAGTATTTTCTTTACAACAACATGTAATGCTCTTTTTGCTTCTTCTGGTGGCCTCAGAGAAAGCATTCACAACTAGTTTTGTACCACTTGATCCCCAGGTTAAGAACAAGTACCATTCCTGAGATCATATGTGTATGCAAGTTGGATCACTTACATAAAAAGCATATAAAGCACTTAAGAAACGCTTCCATACACAATGAAACATCTTCAATGCAGTACAGCATTTTAATAATGAAAATAACACAGTAATAATAAACTTGCTACAGATACTGAAGAGAGAGAGAATCCAATTGTTGAACAACTATAATGCTTTCCCAAAGACTGCTGCCTTTTCATTTTTCCGATTGCTTTATTATTTCCACTTTAGTTTTGATTGTGGTTGTTTTCTCTTCAATGCATCTATCATCTGCACTTGCATTGGATTTACACTTTGGAGCCATGGTTACAAACAAAATATAGCACAAAACACACTGGCTTGGATACCTATACTTGGATACATTATGGAACTATCCATACTAGTTCCACCACCGCCGCAGAACTAGTTCTGACCGCTGCTTTTTCCATCCTCCTTCCCTTGCTCTCCTTCCTTCCTATTCTTTCCTTCCTTCATCCTTTCTTCCTCTACTCACTGCCTGCAAGTGTCCACTTGTTGCTCAAGGACAAGGCAGGCCTGCTCTGGTTCTGAAATCAGTCTCAGAGGCCATGTTCTATAGACTGCTGGTAAGATCAATCAGACTGGTGGACATCAGGAACAGGGCCTTCCCAGTTGTGGCACCACATCCTTGCAATTTCCTCTCGAGAAAAGACGTATTGCTCCCTAACTGTTGGCTTTTAAAAACTTGTCTTTATTCGGCTCTGCTTTTTTACTGATGCCTTTCTGTAACTTCTAGCCATTGTTCAACTGTTTATTTTATTTTAAATCCCAATTTTTCTTCTTTCAAGAAACCTAAAGTGGCTTACATTATTTTTTTTCCTCCTCTGATCTTATCCTCACAACTCAGTGAGATTTGTTGGGCTGAGAATCTGTGACTGGCCCAAAGTCACCCAGTGAGTTCCATGGCTGAGTGGGGACTAGAACCCAGATCTCCTGAATCTCAGTCCCACACTCTTAACTGCTGCACCACACAGGCTCTCAAATTGTTAACTTCCTGGTTTTGCTTTTATAGTCTTTTAGTTTGATACATTCTATTGATTGATTGATTGATTATTGTAATCATCCGTGCAGCTTATGTTACCATAAAAAGGGTGGCCTATAAAAACATTCAATAAAATTATAGCTAGAAGAACTAGGTGGGTATATGGGCATAGAATCACAGAATAGCAGAGTTGGAAGGGGCCATGAAGGCCATCAGATCCAACCCCCTGCCGTTGCAGGACACCACATTATACCATCCCATTCAGATGGCTGTCCAGTTTCTTTTTGAATGTCTCTAGTGCGGGAGAGCCCACCACCTCTCTAGGCAGCTGGTTCCACTGTTGTATTGCTCTGCCAGTGAGGAAGCTGTTCCTGATGTCCAGCCTGAATCTGAGTTGTCGCAA
Source organism: Varanus komodoensis (assembly GCF_004798865.1). Lineage (NCBI taxonomy): Eukaryota > Metazoa > Chordata > Lepidosauria > Squamata > Varanidae > Varanus > Varanus komodoensis. The sequence goes on along the minus strand of NW_025335268.1, from coordinate 33,053,004 downwards.
CTTGAATTGACTATTCTGTGTCCTACACTCTGGCATCAGCAAGAAGAGATCTTGCCCTTCCTCTTTGTGACAGCCTTTGAGGTACCTATAAAGGGATATCAGGTCCCCCCCTCAGTCTTCTTTTATCAGGCTGAACATGCCCAGTTCCCTCAGTCTCTCCTCATAGGACGCTGTTTCCAAACCCAGGATCATTTTTGTTGCCCTCTTCTGGACCCTTTTAATTTTTCTGCATCTTTCTTACATGTTGGCGCCCAGAACTGGACACGGTATTCCAGATGAGGTCTAACTAGTGAGATGTATAGAGGAACTACTACTTCTCGTGATTGGAAGTAATACTTCTGTTAATGCATCCCAAAATAGCATTTTGCCTTTTGGCAGCTGCATCACATTGCTGGCTCATGTTTAGCCTATTGTTCTATTACTCCGAAATCTTTTGCTTTTCACCCTCTCCTTTGCTCCAGCATCCCACTGCCCTGCCTGCTTCTACATCTCTGCATGTAAGGGGAAGGAATACAAGGCTCTGTTAATCCTCCTTGGAATCCTGCATGTACCAATGATGTGCCCATGGATCAGGTCCTAAGGATACTGTCACATACTGTGAAAAGAAGAATCACATGAAGTCACTTCCAGCAAGCTGCATTTGTCTACATTTAGCATGCCGTATTTGCCCAAGTTTGTAAAGAAAGAAAATGTTTAAAAGACTGATTTTCCCTTTTCTTTTCCAGAAGAAAAGTTTTCAACTCAGCAACTAGCACTGACTCAGCATGCCTAACAAAATATCATCACTGATGAAAATAAAACAGATTAGTTGCACTTTTCCTGCTGAATGACAGCTCTAGCATGTTTCCTTTTGTAGCAGCATGAATACATACTTCCTCTGAAAGAAGTACTCCCCACTGTTTATTCCTGCTCCTGCTGAGATGACTAAAAAGAATGAAGACTTTCTTGCTGATAGAAATGGACTGGTTGCAAGACTGCCTCAGCACTAGCGAAAGTCAGTGCCCCCCACACCCGCCCTGCCAACAAAGGAGATAAAAGTTATTTAGTGCTACTCTGCCTGACCCTTACACAAGAGTATGCCTCTGGATAGCTCTTGCTGAGAAACACAGGAGGGTCGGGGCCGCAACTGCAGGCACACTCTTCTTGTGGCCTTCCCACAAGGAGCCTTTTGGCCACTCTGAGAACTAGGGTGGCCAGGTGTCCTATTTACAGAGAACAGTCCAGTATTTCAAGGGCTACCCACGTCTGCTGTATGACTGAAGAACAGTAAGGGAGATCAGGAACCTTAAACTTGCCAGTGAAGAGTTAGCACCTGGACAGCAGAGGCAGTAGGCACATGGGTCAGCTGGTCAATCTCCCTGGCCATGGGGAAATGTACTGTACTTCTATTTAAATCACAATTATTTTAATATTTTTGTTTACGCACCTATATTAATTTACATAAGCATTATGCAAACTGGTCCTGTTTTATCTTCCTTTTTGTGGCCATTTTAGAAAATTCAGAATGCTGGACTGAATGCTTGACTAGGTAACCCCTTGATCTGACCCAGAATGGCTCTTCTTGCCCACAAGCCTTATTATAACAAGCACTTCTTTGCGTGTCTCATACAGTTAAACCCATTTAAAAACAAAAAACTAAAAGGTATTTTGACACTAAGGATTTCTACAGAATGAAAACATATCTCTAATAACTTCAACAGGATTAAGTATTGCATCTTGAAATTTGATTTCCTTTCTATAAACATCATGAATATCAGGCAGTGTTACACTTTGAACTCAGTTTAACCGACATTTATATTTGTACACAAAGAAGGCAGAATGGAATAACTGCTCAATTCTTTGCCCAGCCATCCCCTTCCCTCACAGAAACTGGATTTCATTACAGGGGAATTTGCAAATGTTACATTTCAGAAAGGATCAAAGTATGAGGCACCCACACTCCTTTTCTTCTTGCATTTTAAAGCACTTCTTGCATTTTCTTGCAATTTATAGTAAATTGCACTTGAAATTAATCAGTAAACAAGGATCTGTTATATGTCATCCTTACTGTAACTCTTGCTTGCACCAGAGTTCCAGGTTCTTAAAAACCTGGATCTATCAATCAAGCATATTTACTTTTTCAAAAACAGGACTACAATGACCTCTTTGGAGGGCTATGCAAAGGCTGTCTTTTCTGATGGTGTGAGACTTTCTTCCTACAACAAATAAGCAGTGCAGAGATTAGGAACAGAATCAAACTATTGCCTATGGAATCAGCAAAAAGCAATTATCACATGATTATTTTCTACAAATTCCTATTGTAAGTATAAATGCCCCAGAAGATGAAAGGAAAATTCATTTCAATCTGTTCAAGTAACCAAATAAAAGCTATTGAATCAAGGAGGAAGACTCCAGGGAGAAATCATTATACATTTGGCCCTTCTGTAGGCTGTGAATATCTGCAGCCTAAAGCCTTCTAGTGTCCAGGCTCAGATTATCTTTGTAGAAATACCAGCAATTCCATTTGAGCAGAAGTGAAAATGCACCAGGTGCTTCCAAAAACCATGCAAGCCTCCAGTAACATCTGTACCACAAGAGGGCTATTCAGTTGGGAAAAGCAAAATTTGCAATGAAGGTGGAAACATATACTAGTCAAAACTGTCCAGACTTTGGAGTATCTTATTTCAAGTGCTCTGAAACAAACCACATTATGAAAATATACAAAGCGAAGGAAAAATACAAGTGTACGAGTCGAAAGGTTAAGAGCCGAAAAGGAAATGAGCACAGTGTCTGCTCAACAGCTTAAAGAGGTCTAGGTACATTGGAATTCATGCTATAGAAGAGCTATAATATAGCTGGAATACCAATCTCTTTTAAACTGGTCAAGTCGGTTGGAAAAATGCACAGCATTCAGCCATACTGGTTGGTTTTGGAAGTGCATAGCCTGGGTCAAAAACTACCAGGACTGTACACTAAAAAACTGGGCTAAATGAATCTCTTTTCACCTTTCAATCTGCCATTGTTTGGAAGTGATGCCATTGCTTGAAAGAGATGCTGTTGCTTGGGAGAGATTGATAATGATCTGCCACTGCTTGGGAGAAATGCATGACTCACTCTGGACCTACTGCAGTTGGTCTACACAGTGTCCTGGGCAGTACATGCCATAAATGACAACATAGATGTTTCTGAAGGCCTGGATTAATATCCTGGCACTCAGAACATCTATATGGACCCAGCAGTACCCCTAGTTGTCCAGAAGTTTTGAAATATTCTCTATTACACATCAGCAATGCTTGAAAACCTAGAAGCTGAAGCAGTCATCACAAATTGATGAGGCCTCCTCCTTGAGTTAGCAGCCTAGTGAAGACAGAGAATAAAACTGGCTCATCTACTGTGACCTTGCTTGTGTGAGCTTGACACAGCTGTGCTGGGACAACATCTCCCTTTCTATCGTAGTGGACATGAGGAAGAATTTGGCAAGAATGACACTATGCACAGTCCTTGATGAAAAGGATGGCTATTGGCATTTCCAAATTCAATTAAAAGAATAAGTGGCATTATGTGTTTTTAATATGCCATGGGGATACCACTTTAATCAACTTCCCTTTAGTATCCCATTAGCAAAAGAAGTATTCTGTAAAAGGAATCATGACTGATTTGGGGACATCACAGATGTCCATATTATTCTAGATAACATGATCACCACAGCAGGAAGCCTTGGGCAAGCTTAAGCAGGCCATTACAACTGTTCAAATGCTACCACGCTTTAATCCAAAGAGACAGCTAAGGGTAAAAATATGTATATCCAAAGATGGTCTGAGAGCTCTTCTGAGATCTTTCCAGAAAAGACAAATATTCTTACATTTCAAGGGCATTGATGCAAGAGGAACAAAATTATATGCAGACTGAGAAGCGAGCTTATGGTGATTGTCTTTCCTATGAACAAGTTCCACCAGCATGCAGTTGGGTTCTAAATGCTCGTCCAGTTGTATCATAAGCCCCAATAAGCTATTTTTATGAAACCAATTGGACAGACAGTGCTACTGCAGTTCCCAGATGAGGCAATCATATGTTGGCATTTTACAGAGCTATGACTCTCCCTCTGGACCTAATCTCATCCATTAGGATAATGTGATGTATAGTCTGGGTGACATGAAGCCACTCAGTTATTATGGGAGTTGGAAGTATAGATAAAGACTGACAGGGTCTTACCATCTTCTCAAGGAGTGGTTTTGTCTAAGCACAAGGGTGATAGCACGCGACCCTTCTGAGCCTAAGTAAGGTGATATTGTTCAGTTACTTATCCATTTCTTAACTCTCCTTAGAGTCTTTCAAAGACAAAAGGATAAATAGATATATATCCTTTTGCAATCCTCTGCCTCTGGCCAGCAGCTCAAAGGGGCACCTGCTACCACTGCTGAGTTAGTATTCCACTTGTGGATCTTGCTCACTGGTTCTCTACCATTGTGCAAGCCGGATCTGTGCAGAAAACCTGGTGAGCAGAGGGAAGTCAAGAAAGGAGGCCGCTACCATGATCCTACTCCCTCACTCCCAATGTTCGCATTCCCTCTTTGGTCATGTGAACAAAAGAGTCCCTAACTTTTTAAACCTGTGGAGAGCATGTGCTTTTAAAACAGCTGTGACAGATCCCTTGGTGGTTTCATGCTTGAAGTGTCTGAGGCACATACTTTGATCCTGACAAACACCAGTGCCCTCAGTTGTGTCTGTAGATAGAAACTATCTTCATTGGTAGATAAAAAGAAGTGCTATTGTATATGTGGCTATGGAAATGGCCGCTTTGTAAAACAACATAACCAAAGTAATGTGAAATCTAAAAGACTTATGCTTTTTTTAAGGGGGTGGGTGGCTGGGAAAGGGAAATAAAAGAAAGATGCTCCTTAGAGATGTTAACTACAATTTATGTATAGATTTGCACAGAATGATAGATGGCAAAAAACCTCTCACTTCCAGCAAGTTAAGACTTTACTTTGTCCAAACTGATCAAAGATAGATTTCTGTAGGATTGGTCCCTATCTTGTTAATTTATTCAGTCTTATAGCCAACATAGTGTCAACCCATCAAAAAACTGAGGTTAACAGAGGACATGATAGTCCACACAACTTTTCTGATTTTACTAGAAGTACCATTTTTCTTCAAATATTTTCAGAAACAATGTTGAAGGCATTTAAAAGGAAATGGCAAAAAAACAAAAACAGACAAACACCAGGACAAAAATCAAGAGGGGACAGAGTAAGGCAAGTGCTATCTTCAGAACTGAATGTTGATTTTAAACAATCCATTTTGCAGGGATGGTGAAAGAATATTTTGTTTAATATTTTAAGTAATGTTTGTTGCAACCTTTGTGGCTTTTCACTTAGAAAAAGGGCAAGTAAGGAGAGACATGATAAAGATGTTTAAAATTATCCATGGTATATGGAAAAAGTGGACATACTGTAGGAAAGTTTCTCTTCTTTTCATGATACTAGAACCTGGAATTACCTGATGAAGCTGAATGCGGGAAATCAGAAGAGATAAAAGAAAGTATTTCTTTATACAACACATAGTTAAATTCTAGAATTTACTACTACTAACTGAAGCAATCTCTGCTTGTTCATCATAATGGCTTTGTATTACCTTCAGTACAAAGCGCAGAATGTCTCTCTGTAAAAGTTGCTGGGGAAAAGGTGCTATTGCTTTTACATCCTATCTGTACATGGGATCACATCTGCCACTGTGGAAAAAGAATGTTGGACCAGACCGATCTTTGGTTTGAACCAGCAGGGCTGTTTGTCTCTGGAGAGCTTAAAACTTGTGAATTTGTGAATAGATCCAGGATATTTTAACCAAGGAAAAGCAACATTATCGGAAAGGAGAATTTGACTTTTCAGACTGGAACCATATGCACAATTTTACATGCTCTAGCCCTTGTCCCTACATGATCATCTATCATGTAGCCACAATGCCTTGCCTCTGTGCACAGATGGAGCAACATATTGGAAAGACTATATATGTACTCATTTGCGACCTTTAAAAATCAAAGCAAGTCAGTTGCTTGATCTTCCTTAATGTGACTTAAACTTGAAAGATTAACCTACATGACCAACCTTCAGAACTCCAGAAGCAACAGAGCCTGTGGTATGGCAAGTCGATCCGGGGCTTGAAAGGTCTTGACACTTTCAAATTAGCAGGAAAGTTGCTGTCATCTGCTACCCCTCTCTACCTCCTCAGAATTGCCTGTTCCCTCTAAGCTAAGCTACAATCTTTATAGGCCAGGGGAAAGGATGAATTTTCCCAGTAATAATATAGAGTTGTGAGCTCTCCCAGTTGCAATACAAAATATTTTGCAGCAACTTGGTTCTGAATAGGCAATTAAGACCAAACAACTGTATACAAGACCTGCCCCTGGAAGACATAAAAATGGCTAGAACCAGCTTGTTGCTATGGATCTACACAGCTGCCTGCCTTTTCGGACTCTTGCTGGGGCACGGCATGGCTATGGAGACTATCATGATGGTGCCTGCACTTTGAAACACCACTAACTAAAAAGTTTACAGTCAATGAGCTTTAGGGGTTGATTCCTACTTGCCAGTCAATTAAGTTGATAAGAATAATAAATGGATTTCAGAATAAATGCCTTTAAAGATTATAGTACTAATACTTTGTATGATACATATTAAAAAGAGCCAGTTCGGTTTGTGCTTTATCCAAGATAATATAATGCAAGAAAATAAGTGAAAAGCAAAGTTAATGGCTGATGTTAGACAATAATTAATTTGAAAACAATCATAGGCTGAAATTGAGGGAAAAATGAAGCACAGTTTAGATAGAATATTTTATGCTGAAGACACTGAATTATGGAACAATTGCAGCAGTATCAGCAGAGTTCATTCGTTCAAGAGTAAGTAGGTCAAACATATAACCAATTATACATCTTGAAATCAGAGTAATTTGTACGGCTGCAGCTTAGAAGAGCAAGACTTTGGTACTCCTGCCCTTGCCTTTAAAAATTCCATTTTCTTCCAGCTGATAATAATGAACGAACAATTCCTCGCAGGCCTCTTTATTTGTTTATCCAGCATAGTCTGTTTATAAATCTTAAGTGAAAGGAACGCGGGCACAGATGCTTAAGGAGGAGCTGAAACGGCTGTGTAGTATGCAGTGGTTGATGTCCATTGCACCCAGTGTGTACGTGGACACAAGGCACTCAGGTTCAAATCCCTAACTCCTGGGTTGTCTTGGCCATACCACTATTTTTCACCCTGCCTCATAGGGTGGTCGTAAGCCATGGGGTTTTCTACATGAGGGGTTTAACCTGCTTCTTCACTAAAGCTTCTTTCTCTTTCTTTGTGGGAACAATGTTACTTCCAACCATGGGTTTGTATTTTTGCCTCTTCCTATTCATTCTGTTTACCAAGGTAGTGCTGCCAACTGGCAGCAGTGCAGCAGAACTGTAACACTACACAAGGCTGCCCATTCCAGATTTTATAGCTGATTTTTCCTTTCCTTGCTTCCTTGTGGTTTTCCTTGTGCTTCCTTGTGGCTCTGCCACAAGTCCCCAGCCTCATCTAATCTCCTATGCAGATATCCCCCGTCCTGCTTTGGGGAAGAACACAGAGGCAAAACAGTCATTTAGCATCTGTGCCTGTTCCCTCATATCAGTCACTGGATCTCCTTCCTCCTTATTTAGTGGTCCCACCACTTGTCTCCCCTTCCTCTTCCTATTTACATGCTGAAAGAAGCCCTTTTTGTTGCTCTTGATATTCTTGGCAAGTCTTAGCTCGTAATCAGCCTCAGCCTTGCGAAGAATCCTTCTGCAATGGGCCTCCTCCTCCCGGTATACCCTTTTGTCTATTTGCCCCAGTACCCATTTCCTACGGAGGTTCCTCTTTTGTCTAATCCCTCTAACCACCTCCTTTCGCATCCATGGCGGCACTCTCCTCCGCCTCCCCACCTTACTGACTAGAGGTATCATCAAGGCTTGCGCCTACAAAACCTCCCTTTTGAGTGCTATACACCCCTCCTCAACTCGCTTACCTTCCAGTAACCTACCCCAGGAGACTTTCCCCAGTCTGCCCTTCAGTTGGCCAAAGTTGGCCCTCTTGAAGCTTCTAGTGCTTGACCTGCTGCACGTCCCCAGTCCCCTAATCTCAAAGCAAAGGATGGAGTGACCACTCGCATCCAGAGCTTCCCTAATCTGTACTTCATCTATCAGCTCCTCCTTATTGGTCAAGACCAAGTCAAGGATGATTTCTCCCCTCGTCACCTCTCGGACCTCTATGTGAAAAACCCTCCCTCTATAGCTTCTAGGAAGCGACGTGACCTGGCTGTCACCACTGAGTGAGTCTCCCAACTAATATCCGGGAGGCTGAAATCTCCCATAATTACTGTGCCTCTCCCCTGAGATATCCTTAGAATCTGGCCTGTCAGGACATCATCCAGAGTCTCAAGTTGACCTGGAGGGCGATAACATACCCCCACTGTCAGGTCTATTTCCCTGTCAAAACCCCCAAGTTTCACCCAGACTGCCTCTACCGAATCCCCATCTGTGCTGCATTCTATCTCACTGCATCCTATCCCTTCCCTGACGTATAAAGCCATGCCCCCACCTCTCTTTCCCTTCCTGTCCTTTCTAAAAAGGTGATACCCTTCTGTCTTCACATTCCAGACTTGCCTTTCATCCCACCAAGTTTCTGTGATTCCCACCAGGTCATACCCTCCTATTCCCAGGAGAGCTTCAAGCTCTTCCTGCTTATTACCCATGCTCCTGGCACTGGTGTACATGCACCTCAACTCCTTCCCACCGCTTCCTTTCCTTGGAGTTCCCAGCCTCCTCCTTCCTCCCATCCTCCCTGATACCTGGCTCCTCTCTGTAGGAGTCCTGTCAGTCCCTGCAGTATCTCTAAAACCCTGCTCCCAGAGCCCTGATCCTCCCCCCACACTTGTCCAGTGCAGACATGTTACTGGGGGGCCTGAACCCACCCCTCCTGGCTCAGTTTAAAGTCTTCTGGACGAAGCTCACTAGAGTATCTCCAAAGGACCTTTTCCCCATTCTTGTGAGGTGTAACCCGTCCCTTGCCAGAAGTCCATTGGCAAGAAAATGAGTGCCGTGGTCGAGGAACCCGAAGTGTTCCTTCTGGACAACATACTTTCCTTTTCTTCTTTTAATATCAGAGACTGGAACTTTTTACAATAAATAAAAGGTAGCTACCAGCCCCCTCCCAGAGCTTGAATTCAACCCCTACTTTCATTAGAACACCTTCAGGGGAGATTTCATGGTGTATTAGGTAAGCTGAAATAATACAAATGCATAGGAGGACTTCTTAGTCTTACCCTGGGGAAGAGCACACCTGCAAACAAGTCAAGCAGTGGAATGTATCCCTTTGAAACTAGTTATACATTATACTTACTTCAAGAACTCACAATAGAAATTACAGTTTAATGCTCACATTTTGCACAAACAAAAAATACAGGATCAAACAGGGATTGCATATATTTTGATATATATCTACATTTTCCCTTTTTAGCATAGTTAGAAAAAGGAGTACAGCCAGGATCCTAACTTTCTCCTCTGTTCAGGTAAGAAGGAAGATTATTTATATCAATTACCCCCTCCATCGCCCCCCCACAGCAAAATCCCACCCCAAGAGTCCTCAAAGTCCAAGAGCATTTTAGTGAAGGTGTCTATAGAAAGAACAATCTGAGCTCCCAGGGAGGCCTACACACCAAGAAGGACTTCTGTGCCTCAAGAACTCATCCTTCAAACGGACATCAGGTACAGGGTTGGGGAAAGATGAAGTTTCTCAGGGACAGCACCATAGCCCTGGAGCCCTGCTATTCCCATACACATAAAAACACAGAAACAAAGCAAGTCAGGAGGGGCTTCCCAGGTCACCTAGTCAGACTCCCGGCTCCAGCCAGCTCTGCTCTTACATATGCAAGTGTATAAGGTGACTTGTGAATAAGATGAGATAAATATTTTGTGCTGTTTTTCTGGTGTTTGTCATATGTTGGACATATAAGACTACACCTGCCCCTCATTTTTGCCTTACCATTTCTGGTTTCAAGGGTCATTTATACACCAGTATATATGGTAATAAAGGAAGGGAACTAGCTTTCTTGATGGACAGGCAATATCCCAGTTTTTTCTGAGCTTGCTCTATGTTGCCTTTCAATTAACAGTTGTCATCTATTCCTCTGGAGTACAAATAATATTCTCACCACCAGTGAATCAAGATAGATGACTGTCAGTTGACCTCAGTCATTAGTTTTGTGGGAACCTGTCAAATTAAAACATGGAATTCAACTACAGATGAATGAAATGTGTGCTGCACACAATGCTATTTCTTAAGAACATAACTATAATACATCTAATGGGATACTACCCAAGGAGAATGTGCAATAGGATTGCTATGGACTTCCCCCAGGTTTCTTTGGCATCTGCTATCTCACAGGTTTTATCGTTGGACTAGGTCTATTATTCTAAAATAACTTAAATAAATTCTAAGGCATATACAGCATGTTTTCCCCAAACCTATGTCAGTTCTGAATGATCAAGAAACTTCTGAGCAGCCCTGGAGCTACAGAGAATAGCATATGCACATGATTGCTCATCCTTTTATGTCTTTGAAAATGAGGTAAGAAACAAAGGTAACAGAAATAGAACTATCTGCTCCATAACATTTCTACCAGCTTCCCCGAGCCAGCGTTGCTCCAGGTATTGTTAGACCAGTGGAGCCTCCTTCTTAAGCCCAATCGGAAATGGGCAGTGAAGGGTGATGGCACCAATATCAGTAGGGTGATGTATCCACTCTAGACATTAAACAGAATTTAAATGATCTGTCCATGGTCTTGAACACTATCCTGCCAAATGAGTTCAGCACCATGAATAGTCCCCTAAAGGTTCTGACTGCAGCCCAGCATGGCTATGCTGCTTCGTTGACAACGGATCTGCCAGCCTCCAAAGGAATTTTCTTCCCCCCTGCCCCCCTCAAAAGAAAATGCATTTAAAGATGTAACTTCATTAAGTCGATAGTTAAAGGTTTCTGTGGAACCTAAACAAAGTCACCAACTCTTATTTTGTTTTGTTTTTGAAAGAGGGATTTCCAGACCCATTTTCTTTCTCATGTCTTTTTCTGGTTTCAAGCTGGCTTTTCTTTCTGGCTGCTCTGATGCTGTCAGGGCAAGAAAAAGTGGCCTTGAAAATGAGACAAAGCTCCCTTGTAACAGGCTTTACAAGGGGGTAATCACTTGTTTACTTTTTGGCCCCTGTTGCTGCCCACAGTTGTAAGGCAATTTGCAGCCAACTGCATACATTTAGTGAGCCTTGTGTAGGCATATCTCTTGGTCCAACTGGTTGACTTTCTTTATTAGAGCATGCCCATGTTGCAACAAACTACCATGTTGGAAAAACAAGCACATTTACTGAAAAGCAGATTTCCCTTCCCTTGAAACAAACACAGTTTCTCTAACATGCCCAGCTGATGTAAAACTGTAGGCCTAAGAGGCTCTTATGTTGAAATGTATACCCCAGTGTCCTTTCTCTCCCAATGAAGAACTACCGTATTTTTTGCTCTATAAGATGCACCTGACCATAAGATGCACCTAGTTTTTAGAGGAGAAAAACAAGAAAAAAATATTCTGAATCAAATGGTTTACTAAACTATTTAATAAACTATAACAGAATACAGTAATACTGTATTTCAACCTTGTAAAATGAACAGCAGTCAACAGTGGCATTAAGAACCATCATCACTGTCATTAACAAAAGAGAGACTTTAAAGTTCAAGTACTCTTCTAGTTTTCGTTGAACCCATAGAACTCATCATCACTAGAGTCAGAATTTATGAAGCTCTGTTGCTCACAATCACTGACATCACTTTCTTAGTCAGTAGTGGAATTATTGAAGGGATCCACAATCTACACCAGTTATACAAGAGCTGCTGCAGACAATTCAATAACAAATCTAAAAAAGCCAGTAATGTCCACGCTGCCCTACTAGTAAATAATAGAAAAAAACTTCTGACAAAAAATGAGCTATTGTACGGTAAATCAAACACACAGCGGACTAAGTAGCCTTTGAAGAATAAACTTCATACACAAAGGTAATGCTGTTCAAATATCCACTGATCCTAAAAAAAAAAGTGTCTATCAACTAACAGATAACTGATCCATGGAAAGCTTCCTGATAATTGCAGGCACATTCCCCATCACTTCCCCATGGGCTTCATTAAAAGACGGGTTGCCATTTGAAAACACACACCGACCTGTGATTAACAGCTCTCACCTGCGCTGGAGGAGGGGGGCGGAGCAGGGCGCGCCGAGCACATGCCAGCCAGGTGGTGCCAAGTGGGGCCGGCAGTGTGCCGGTGGTGGTCTTCCGGGCGGTGCGGCAGCAGGTCTTCCCAGGCGGTGGGGGTGAGCAGTTGCCGGGTGGTGGGGGTGAGCAGTCCGTCTCTCCATGTGGCCGGCAGGTTAAAGCCCGCGGCTCCTCCTCCTCCGCACCTCTCCCCCTGAGCGGCACAGCTCCCACCTGTGCCGGGGGTGGGGGCGGAGCAGGGCGCGCCGAGCACGTGCCAGCCAGGTGGTGCCACGTGGTGCAGGCGGCCGGCAGCGTCCCGGGCGTCGGGCATACACACATTCGCTCTATAAGATGCACAGACATTTCCCCTTACTTTTGAGGGGGAAAAGGTGCGTCTTATAGAGCGAAAAATACAGTATGCTGATATTGGTATTGTTCCTTCTAAGGACCTCCAAAGTGTAAACATGTCATCCCACCAGCCTGTTTATCCTCACAGAAACGCTGAATTAGCTGTGATATAGGAACTGGCCTCATATCACCCAGTGGTCTATCCAAATGACTGTGCAGGGATCTTAAATGCCTGATATTAATGATTTCTTGACAGATGAAAAGTATGCATATTTTTAAAGCATAGTTTGTGCAGTCATACCCTAGACTTGCCACCCTGCCAGAACTTGCCAAGCAATGTACAAACTGTTATTCAATATGGAGAATAGAGTATTTATGTAATGGTTCTCTGTACTCTACATACTTCACTGGTATAACTTAATTAGCCAAGATAAAAGCAGCATAAGATGGGTCACCTGGAGAAATAGAGTTAAGCAATAGTAAGTTGGCTTTATGTTAAGTTCATATAGACAGATCCTTATTGTAAAGGGGCATTCCCTTCTTCATTTTTTGCAGGGGTGAATGTGTGGAAATTTAACAATCCCAAAGCTTTGTTACAGCCTGCCCTCAGGGTAGCTAATTTGATTCACAAACTAGTAAATAAACAAAGTATAATTATAAATTCTTGTGTGATGAGGACATAAGAGGTCACTGTATCAGGTGTCATTTGCTAGAGGGGTGCCAGATTAATGCTTTTGAAAAAGACAATATCGGACAAGTACCTGTGAAGTGCTCTTATCCAGGATACAGTGTTTAACCAAAAGTATACACTGTACATTCATGTTCTAGTGATGCATGTTATGCATGAGAGAAAAAGGGGAAAGAAGCTCTAAACCTCACCATCTACAACCATTAGATTACAACCCCCATCATCCCTGTCATGTTTACTGGGGCTGATGGACTATAGTCCATAGCATCTGGATGGATCCTAGCTGAGGAAGTTTGATTCATATAAGTGAATTAGCTGACATATTACTTATTAATATTGAATCTAAACTTAAAGGTTCACAATTCTGCTAAGTCAAATCTGCTGTTTTTATGCATGAACATCCACTGGTGTCAGCACCACATCACAGTTGTAAAGGATAACTGAGTAAACAAAAAGAGACGATCTTCTTTAAACACACACATGGAAGATCTCCCCATAGGTAGCCCAATTCCCTCACACCACTTATTTTTCACAGTTTAACATTTCCATCCAACTCTATTCTCTGGCTGCTTTCAAAGATCCTTTTGGCACAGACAGGGAGGAAGAACGAAGGAAGGAGGCGTAGAAAATTCTCCTGACACCAGACTTTTGTACTGAAATAACCCCTCTAAAGGAGTTGTAGGACTTATTTCTGTCCAAACATGCATAGGATTGTTCTTTACCCAATTGGAAGATTAATAGGCCTATATCCAAAGCCACAGGCCAATTAGTTTCTTGTACTCCAGAGAGCTTTCATGTGTGTTTCTTGAAGGGCAGTTCATTATGCCCGCTGTTGAACCTCTTCCAAATAGAGAGAGGTTTCCAAAGCAGTCAGTGTAATATGGGTATTGGTGATGGGTATGATTCAAAGGAGAGAAAGACTGGAAAATTCATCTGGGCATTTCCAAGCCTGTGAGTGTAACTATGAGTAGCTCTTTTGTTCCCGTGGCCATGGCGGGCTCCCAGGATGACCTGTGACATTTACATCAGCACGTGCTTTCACAGTAGTAGGGACTGATACGAGGGTAGCAGAGGCTCTATTTCTCAAGTCCCTCCTTTTTGTACCAATAAAGTCCCCCTTAAAAGGACCAAGCTGTGAAAATCTTCAAGAGATTTGCTTACTGAAAACATTAGAAATCAAAAATACTATCTTAGAAAACAACTTTCCAAATTAGTTAATTATGTTAATTTCATCTCACAGCAGACACTCACACTGCCTTCTGCTGTTTCTATCCTCCCATTTTCTACCAGACAGTGTACAATTGAATTGCCATGCATGGATTCAATCAGAGCTTATTTATGTCACTTTCTGCATTGCAACCAAGGGGAAGGTGAATTAGTTTAAGTCCTTCTCTCCCACATTATCCTTCTCTCTCACCCCAAATACACAGAAACAATTAAATGAGAAGGAAAACAGTCAGGCATTCCGCACCAAAACAGTGGTAATTCACAGACCCCCATTCCTCAGCATAACAGTAAAACTTTTTCACACTTAAGACTGAACTAACAAACAGTAAACGGTATTTTGTTTCAAGCTGTATTCCTGAGAGGACATTCCAGAGCTAGAGGACACAGTGGGTTTCTCTCACTCTGTCCATGATGACATTGTAGTACAAATGAAGTCTGTAGCAAAGAGGGAAATTTGCCTTTCCAAACTTCCTCTTTGCAGGTGTGGAACCTTTTGCCCTTCGGATGCTTTGGATTACTGTGCCCATCATACCCAGGAAGCATGGCCAAAAGGTCCCTGTACCTGCTTTAGCCATGCTGGCTCGGCACTATAGTCTAAAACTTCTAGATGGTATCAGATTGGGGAAAGCCACATGTGGGGAAATAGAATAAATATTTTAAATTTTACATTGTAAGGACAAAGCTGCTGGTCTCAGAATTTCCTCACAGATCACATTGCTTTTCTCAGTGCCTGCATCACTTGAAAGATTCCTTATAAATCAAGTGGTGTAATATCAGCTGATATCCTAGCTGTGGAAAGGAAATTGTGAACCTTTTATGAAATCGCAGGGCCCAGCCTCCTACATGGGAATTTGCCTCTCCCCTTTTAACTTTGGTTATTCATTACCATTAGTGCAGTTGTCAATTGAACATTCTGTTAGCAAAAATATAAAATATACAGGCTTGCAGCTAGTTTCAGATCTTAGTTGAAAGAGAACCCTGGTTGGCCTTAACTATGCTTAATATTAGTGCAAATGTAACATTCAACTCTTAATTTTTTAAAAAACAAAGAAAGATCAACAGCTTTAATTTGATCTTAATGAAGAGAAGGAATTGTATATTTTATATTGCTGCTCATTTTACTCAATGAGGAACATTTACTAAGAATAATGTTGTAAATAATTATTCAACAGCAATCTACCATCCTTTTCCCCCTTGTTTTTAAATTATCATCCTAACTAGCAGGACTTTTCCAGTCCTCCACTCCAATTTTAAATGGAAAAAGGAAAGATCTTTAAAATCGCCTCTGCCGTCATAAAACATTTGAATGCTGGTGTTGCTGTTTATAGGAAATGTGCACTTGAAACTCCTTGTAGAGATAAATTTGTCTACAAGGAGCATATCTCAGTTCTTTAGATTTCAATTTACTCTTCTCATAGACAATCTCAACTAAGAACATCTTTTAAAATACAAACAAGTCAAACAAAGTGTGTGTGTGTGTGTGAGAGAGAGAGAACATTAAAGTAACTTTAAGCACATGAAAACAACACACAGTACTATCAAAAAGTTTTCGTGTTTGTGTGCGTATGAGATTGTCTACAAATAAAAACAAGAAAGAGTGCTGATTCCATCACTTTTGAATTCCATCATTTAACCTGGCACCTTGACTTTACAACAATACCAAACCTGGATGAGAACAGCCAATGCATGCCAATTCCCCGTGGAAGAGTCCTTTAAGGAAAGAGGACATGTGCCAACATCTCATCTCCTTTATGCATCTGTTCCTTCACATCTGTGCTAAAAACATTCCAAGCTCATGTCTTCTCTTTTCTGCTGTATTCATCCTCACAGTTGAGAATGTACAGTTTTCTGCAGCTCCATGGCCAACATTCCTTGCATTCTAATTACACAGCAGACTAGTTAGATGAGCCAAAAATCAAAAGAGACAGGAAGTCAAAAGAAAAGGGCACTTTTGATCAAATATGACTGTACAAACAAAAATGCATAGCTAATAAGAAATGGGATTGTATATATTAATCATAAAATGGCAGGGTACATTTATGACTAGAGGATACTTGCTGTGTGAGCCCTTTCTCTGTACTGTTCTCTTCCCACTGCTTTTGCAGTGAAATTTTACACATGGACATGTGTGCAGGACTGAAGCAAGGGAAAAACAGGTTCCCATCTGTACAACATTGGAGGAAACTGTGTAAGTAAATGATCTATATAATCCATGAAAGTTAGCTTTGCAGATTCTTTAACAAGTGTGTG
The DNA here is from genome assembly GCF_004798865.1 of Varanus komodoensis. NCBI lineage: Eukaryota > Metazoa > Chordata > Lepidosauria > Squamata > Varanidae > Varanus > Varanus komodoensis. Next base: position 33,036,214 of record NW_025335268.1, on the reverse strand, counting down.
TGTCTGTGTGTGTGTGTGAGAGAGAGAGAGAAGGAGGGAGGGAGGGAGGGAGAACATTATGGACAGGAAGCACAAGACAACTGATTGGAGGAAGAGAGTTCTGGAGACATTGCTTCTACTGTTGTTACTGCTTTGATATTTCATTTTCTAAACCATCTGGGAATGATTGTATTTGTAAAAAGTGGAATATAAATGTCTAAAATGCCTGATTTTAAAAATGCATTTCCCTGAGCTATTCCCTGGAAAATATGAACACACAGCCACAAGGCTTTCCTGTCATTTCCAGGTTCAAGCCATCAAGTAATATTTGAAATACCAGGATGATGGAAAAGTAGGGAAGAATTTTTAAAATATGTATAGAACAATGGATGATTAGAAACTTTCCTCATTTTGTTGTGAAATGACTGCATAAAGCAGGCACAATACTGATATTTAATGTGTCCTGTATCAATGTATCTTCCACTTTTTAATACTGAATAACACCAGAATCTTTATGATTTTTATGTCCTCGTTGATGAACTAGGGGTGCTTCTGTACATGAGTACCTAGAAGTCAACGGGAAAGGTGGAATGTCCAATATGAACTGCAGCTACTAACAGGGTCCCCTCCTCTCCTAAGCTCATGGCCTCTACATTACATGACTGCCCATGCCAATTCTGCATGAGGGCAGTCATAAGCCTGTTCTGTTCAGTTTTCACATTTTAAAACTACATGAAAAGTTGTGTTTCTTCTTGTGAACAACTCTTTTTACATAACTTTCCCTTACACATATGTTGGTACACAGCCTCTGCTAATACATGCACTTTTGTTTGCAATATTTGAGATGAAAACTGCATTGTAAAATTCAGAGGAGGGAGTGATCCAAAGGGTAACTGCATTCTGATCCATGAATTAGGCTGGGAACTGTAAATTAAGATGACTTTGGTTTAAAATGCTGACTAAATGAGGTTCTCTTCCATCCCTTATCTATTTTTTGGACATGTAAGTGCAAATATGTCCTGTTCCCCCTCACGTAAATATACGTTCATAAGGTACATTCACCTATTTCCTTTCCAGCACACAAGTCTTCACAAAACCATGCTACATCTTCCGTTTTTAAAAGTTTCCAGAGGAATGATTTTCATGTCCCCCTCCTGCTTCCACCATTTCATTCAGGGACTGGTTTATACCAAAAGCCACCAGGACTCAGATCCAACACCTGTTTTTAGTACCAGAGTTGAGTCCAGAGAAGCCAATGCTGACTGGATGGGAAATGATCTGCATATCTGGCCCCTTTCATCTTCAGACATAGAAAACGATCCAGAAGTAGAACATTTGTATAAGAAGGAAGCAGGGGAGGTTCACTGCAGCACATATGGACAGGAAAGGAGACAAAAACAATATTGGGCATCTTAAAAGGAAAAGTCAAGAATGGCACAGCCATGTGAAGCAATCTGAGTGTGGGGTGTTGGTGATGCAATGGAAGCTTGACTGTAGCATGGGTCAGATGCTTGCTGTGAGCACAGCCCAAGAATGCACCTTACAAATTTAATTGCAACAAGCATATGCCTTTCTTAGGATTACAGACTGTCCCATGGTAAGGCAGAGAAAATCAATCTGCCTCGGGAGAACAGGCACAAGGAGATCTTGCTCTTTAAAACTGCCCAACCAATGGCAATATCAGAAAGCCTTTCCCAGATTTAGCTACACTTATTTACCTATGCAGCAGTAGACAGCAGAGACATCTTATCCAACACTTACCACAAATGAAAATCACATTGACCCTACATAAGCAATCCTTAAAGCAATGCCAATGGCATTTGCTGGTGTACTTCATCTTCCAGGCAAACTGCCATGCTGGCAAATGCTTTTAGCATGTACTAGATGCACTACCGCAATGTAACTTACATCAGTGGTAGAGTCACACTGGATACTGTCCATAAGGCTGTAGGCCATAACAGGTCCACAACAGCCCCCTCCCCATAAAATATTTCCCCCACAAACAGCTGGCAGATAATTTGCCAGTATGCAAATGTGCAAGGCAGTTATGAGACTGTGTGGATCCACGGATAAATCTTGATGGCTGGCTGCAACCCATGCACTTTGTATTGCCTGATCCTGGCACTACAAGGACACATGTGCCGAGAAGTGGTAGCTGCCCACTTCACATCCCTGACCAAATGTCCCTCTGCTTCCCAGTCAGCCATGCTGCGGCAGTCCTGTTGTGCACGCCTGTGAGAACAGCTGACAAGGCAGCTGAATGATACAGCTGTTGGCTAAAGCTACACGTATGTGGTGCAGAATACTACAACTGTACCCAGGGAGAGCCAGTGCGTTGATTTTCCACTCCACATAACCTGAAAGAGCATGGTAAGTGTACTCCATCAGGGCTACAGCCTCCGTTATACACACTCTTGCTGTTTCTCAGGTCGGTGACCTTTGTCCCCATAAAGTAAACATGAAAGCTTCACTCCTCTGATCAGCCAGAAGAGCAGCTGAAATATCAGGGAATCTGATTTCCCCAGCAGGTGTGTGGGCGGGAAGAGCCAGTCTCTACTGCAGAGACTTGCTATTGCATGTGTCCAGCATGTTGACTACAATGCAACACACTCCCGATTGAAGAGCAGACTCTGACTCATCTGAAGACGTGGACTGCAGACTCACCATGGAAAACAAGACATGCTCCTTGTTTTGTGCTACAAGTAGCTAGTGTTTCGTTTTTCCTGTGCAAGCTCAACCAACAGTTTATATTTCACCTAGAAACAGCCTGACACAATTATACAGCAATTGTAACACTTTGACACCAGAACTGGCAGCAAAACAGACAGGTGTAAGGAATTTCTGAAAGGGTAATGTAGCCCTCCAAACCTAGCATTTGGCACTATTATATTTTATATAAAATGTACTTTTATGAGATAGGAATTTGGCTGTCGCATCTCTTCTTCCTTCCTTTTTTAAAGGAAGCCACCTAAAAGCTAAAGGAGGCACTTCATACAAAAGGAATATGTGGCTCAGCAGCAGGAGATCCTCTGGAAAATGACAAGTGCAATTTGCATTTCTATAGTTGCTTTTGTGTGGTCAAACTCCCTAAAGCATTTTACAAAGCGATAAACATACCCAGCTAGGAGAAGTGATAGGATGTCAATAAAGCAGAGCCTCTCTCTCTGCAACTGGACATAGCTGCCATTGGATGCATAGCAATGCAGCCACTTTGCTGTAAACATGAGTGCCAATTAATCTGGGCTGGTGAGAGAACAGAAAGCTTCTGCCTGCAGGCAATTCTTGCTTGCTTGCTTGCTTGCTTGCTTGCTTGCTTGCTTGCTTGCTCTCTCTCTCTCTCTCTCTCTCTCTCTCCATCATCATCATCATCATCATCATCATCATCACCTTTTTTAAATGTAGTTACCTAGGAGACTAAAGAATGAGGTGGGTTCTTTGCTGTTGCTTCTACATAATACATATATATGGTGACACACACCATCACCCTACAGACCTCCTTCTCAAAACTTACCTCTCTGAAATGCCTTTTCCTTGACCCCTTAAATCCCCCTACTCAACTATAAACCCAAATGCAACCAAGCCCAGATACGCATAGCTGTACAGTATTTGCTCACATTTATCCCTTGCTATGCTTGTAACCGGCCCTTCCCCTTTCTCAGTTTAATGTAATGTCCACTGTCCTATTTATACTGTAAGATCTAGATGGGCCAACACCTGTCTTCTTCCTTATGAAACTCTGTAATGTGTTATGAGCATGGAGGATACAATAACAGCACAATAATGCCACCAGTAATATAACAGTATTATAATTTTATACTATTATTGCATTAGTCTTCTGCTTTTTCTCCTTTGGCAAGGAATGCAAGATGGGCTACATAAACCTCCTCCTCCTCTCCATTTTATCCTCACAACAAACCCTGTGAGGTAGGTGAGGCTGACACTCAGTGACTGGACACCCTAGGAGTTTCATGGCCAGGTAGGGACTAGAACCTGAGTCTCCCCAGTTCCAGTCCAACACTCTAATTGCAACACCACAATAGCTCTCCCCACTGGTAAAAACGGACCATTTCCAGCTTTGTGGAACACCCCATCTCGACATGTCATGTTGTGCTTCGATCAAAGGACATTTCCAATGCAACAAAATGTCAGTCCTCTGATAACAATGAAGGCATCAATACAAATGATAGCTGTGACAGGCCTCTCTCTCTCCTCTCTCTCTACATCTGTCTTGTCAAGCTGTTTCCCTTTGCTTAGCATTCATACATATGTACGTCTATAAATTGCTTTGCATTTATATAGTCTTCATGTCTTACAAAACCTTACAACAGCCCTACAACTCAGGTCAACTTAATTATTCCTATATTGTGGGGTGAGGGCAAGGGCTGAAAGAATAGGGTGGGGCTTCTTTCTCCTCTTTCTTACTTCAAAATCTCACATCCCATATGTGCTTTCTTCCAGGATGCCAGTGCCTCATCATCAATCCAGTGCCTCTGGGAACAGCTCAGGGGCTTCCACGATCAGGCCTGCCAAGACTATATTTCATCAGTGCATGCACTTTATGCAGAAATGCTCACACGGCAGCAAAAGCAGCCTTGCGACTATCCTCCAGGGGTCACAATTGGGTTACAAATTCTATACAACGTGATGACTGAGCAGCCTGATTTAGAACAATTTATTCACATCCTTCTTCATTAAGATTCAAATGGAATAAGTAATGTAGAAATTGAACAGATACAGAAAATGTGCATAGCTTGCTCCTGTAGTCAGTAAACATTTATTCACTAAGCAGAGATCTCTCCTGCTCTATCCCCCTTCTCATACTCTTTCTTCCTCCCCATCCTTTCTGCTTGCTGTTTTAATGCATAATTAAGAAGGTCAGAATTAATGAAGCAGTGTGGAGTAAAGTTCAAGAAATCCCCAGGCACTATTTATTCTATTAGATCTCAGGCGTGAATGTCAGATTGGCAGTGTTCGAGGCAGAGGCAGTTAAGCTGGCGGCATCCCAGAAACAAAACTACCAAGGGAGACTTACCTGCAGTGTCAAGTCATTCCTGAGCTCCTTCCCTGCAAAAATCACACGCAACTGGTCAGCTGGAACTCCCTGTCGCTTAGCAACCGCCTCCTTGAGCTGGAAGATGCTGGTGTCTGAATCAACCTCCACTGGGAAACCATGGCTGGAGTTGAACCTGACAAACACTGACCAAGAACAAGACATTGTTTTTTTTTAATGCCTGAATATTTTGAAGCCAGATACATCAGAGACTGATGTAAGGAACAACACTTTCTGAAACATGGAGAACTGGCACAATGGTATTGTAAAACCTTAGTATGCTTTATCATTTTAAAAGAAAGAACAATGTCATATTTCAGTTTATTATTTCAAAAGGCATTTCCAAGTAAGGGTTGCCATTAGGTAATTGTTTAACTAAGTAAACATGGATTATGTTTCAGACATAAATTATTCTCAGTATACAGAATCAACAAGCAGAGTTTATTAGCAAGATGCAGAATAATCACTAATTTCAATTTATGCTTGCCCTTGGAGAGATCTGAATTTATACTCTGCAAGTATGCACATCTCAAGATGTGTACATATCTCTTCTATATTCCATGTGTGTGCGTGTGTGTGTACACACATACATACCATATCAAACCTATGTTTGAAAAAGTATGCTTGCTAGAATGTGTGCCTAAAGGAGCTTTTGAAAGAAAGCCTTTTTTAAAAAAATACAGCCACACGGATTCAAATATACTTGCCTCCCAGAGATACAATTGTCTAGAAAATAATGATGGAGGGAAAATTATATGCTGCTTGCAGCATTTAAATCTTTTCTAGAGCAGTCTGGTCTTTTGCAGAGTTCACTTAAATAACTGTAGTACGTAACTCCTGCTAATGTATTCATGCAGTGCCAAAAAAATACTGCCAGACTCAGAGCTACATCAATTGGTCAAGATATATCCCAACATTTGGCAAATAAGCTGTACACTGCTGCTATTCACAGGGTAGAATTGCTTTTTCAGGATAACTCAGAAATGCTGTCTTAGAGAAGCATATTATATGCCTTAAATTTAGATGTAATTGATGGTAGTTGTGAAAAGGCATTGCAGCAAATGGTAAATGAAGAGAAGCTTTTCTCTTAACACCTCCAAATCTACTTACATGTGAATATTTAGTCCTACACCCTATTGCAAACATACAAACAGAAGGACAATATTGTGATCTCTTGTTTTCTGGGATTACAACTTCCATCTGTCCCATCAACATAGCTGAAGCTCAAGAGTGATTGAAGTGGTAGTACAAAACATCCAACAGACAGCAAATTGCCTACTTTGGATAGTTTATAGGCACAGACCTTTCACTTGTGCCAACATACACTATATCCCCCAATAGCAATCTTTTCTGTCTCATTTCTTGGTATTACTCGTATAATGCAACATGGAACAGAATACTCCAACAAGTGATATGCGTGCTTTTGAACTGCACCTTTCTACATGTGGAAATGCCCCCCTCATGAAACAGCTGAGAAAACATATTTTTTTCTCCCGACAGAAGTGTCCTATTTTTTTAGGAAGTGTATTACCTCAGCAGAGGAACAACTTTCAGCCTGTAAATTACTAACAGTAATTACATAGCAGCATCAGTTTCTTTATAAGTACTACCTGTGGATGGAATTCTGCATAAGGACACATGCAATTCTTTTCTCTCGCTCTTGCGAGGGGGTGGGGTTCCATGCTGGTAAGAACAGCAGGGGTGGAATGAAAAACAAATATTAAAAAGTATTTCTGAAAGTCTTAATCTGCCCACCCCAGTAAAAATAAAACTGCTGAATAACAGCACTAACTTAACGAAGAGTTGTTCAGAATTTCTAGTCTTGTAAATTAGTATAGAATATGCACATTTGAAAATAGCCATTGCTTGTGGTAGGGCACAAAGGAATCTGTTGTAGAGTTTAGCGTAAGAGAATTTTTCCTGCTCAAGTTCTGTTAAGAACCATTAAAGGAGGGTTCCTAGAGCACAGCTTGAAGATTCTCCACATTTCAAAGGGAGAAGTCCCTTGTGAGCTTTTCAGAGCTCGACCTGCCACTGTCTTCCCTGTGGCAGTAATTTTTAAAAAGTTTACACACCACATCTTTGTCTGTTATCCTCCTCATACCCAAATAATAGGATTCCCTTAAGGAACAAACTCTTAAGAAATGATTGAGATGCTCAGTCCACCACTGTGCAAAATAGCCTGAGGCCACTTTTGCCATGTTACATTATGTGACATGACCTGTTTGCTGAAAGCGATATATAATAAACATATGCTGCTACAAAACAGGCCTGCAACTTTTGGGGAAGGAGGGAAATTACCATTTAAAACTTCAACATACTTTAGACTTTAGCAACTCCTCATATTCTTCCATGATCAGCCCAAGTTATTTTAAAGCTTTTATAAAAATAATTCCTATTTCAGAAAATCAATAAATGATAGGAAAATCCTCAAAGTCTTGGTTGGCTTCATTGAGAACACTGAGGAAGAGTTAAGACTAAAAGTGATGCCTAAGATCCATTTTTATACAGTTTCATTAACACAGAAAATAAATTAATCCTATGGATTCATTCTGAAAGGCATCTATAATTTTTGAATGCACTGTATCTGTACAGGATGCTTTATTTAAAAACGCACGCACACCTTTTAGTTTTCTACTGCCTCACATCCAAAGCTCTTTACAGCACGCTTCATAATCAGCAAAGAGTAGGTGAGGCATATAGCGACAGCTGAGATTTATTTATTTATTTATTTATTTTTATTTAGAAAATTTCTATGCCGCCCCATTCGCCAAAGCCTCAGGGCGGCTCACAAACATAAATAACTTTGATAAAATAATATAAATTAACAGTATAAATTAAGTCGCCCTGGCCAAAGAATAAAATAAATAAATACTATTAACAGTTAAAATGACATTTGAATAAAAAGGTCTTCACCTGGCGCCGAAAAACAAATAACGACAGCACCAGGCGGACCTCTCTGGGGAGCGCATTCCATATGTGGGGTGCCACCGCAGAGAAAGCCCTCCTCCAAGTACTCACCCTCCTAATTTCCTTCACAGAGGGTTCCCGGAGAAGGGCCTCTCCTGCAGATCTCGGGGGGGTGGGCGGGCATATATGGACTTAAGCGCTCCTTCAGGTAACCAGGACCCAAGCAGTTTAGGGCTTTATAGGTCATCACCAACACCTTGAATTGGGCCCGGACTTCAATGGGAGTGAAGCTGACAGAGGACTGGAGTCATGTGAACATAACGCCCAGTCCCCGTCAGCAGCCTGGCAGCTCTATTTTGAACCAATTGAAGTATGCGGACCGTCTTCAAGGACAGCCCCACATAGAGCGTGTTACAGAAGTCAAGTCGGGAAGTCACCAATGCGTGTGTCACTGTCGCCAGGCAGCATTCGCAGCATTCCTGACCCAGGCTGTCTGGCATTCATGAATGTTGGAGTTCAGAATGTCTAGAAGGTACCGGGCTGGAAAAGGTCAATCTAAGAAGAGCTGCATTCAGCAGAAGGCTAGCCAGATGGGACTATCAAATCTCTCCACCCTGTTCTGAACATAGTTTTAATAACTGTGGAAGTTTGTCATACAAGCTTTAATAAACATGAGAGCTGAGAATCACACTGTGTGTGATTTGAATGGTCAGTGATCCATGAGCATGGAATGCAGCATGTTGTTCACCTCCCGATATATTACCATTGCATGCTGCTCCCAAACTCCTTTTTGGAAACATAAAGTGGACTCCGGGGGATGGTGGAGGACAAGAAGGCCTGGAGGAATGTTGCCCATGGGGTCGTGATGGGTTGGACACGACTTCGCGACTAACAACAACAAAGGAAGTTGAGAAGCGAAAGCAAAAGGAAAAGCCATGAGTAATTATGCAAGTAGTACTCAGCTTTCAAGAATCTAAAGGAAAAGAAAATTACGTAAAGGAAGTCCTAGAAACATTTTGGTGATTATGAATGCTAGATGTTCACAGTCACAGAGACCTGAACAGCTCACGCCATGCCAGAGAACAAAATGGGTGCTTCACACAGAGGTCAGTATGCGCAGAAGCTTCTTGGGGAAGAAGGAGTAATGCAAATTGGGCAGCTGTCTGTATGGACCAACACATGAAAGCCCACATCACACGTAACTTCATCTGCCTGCTGGGAGGTAACAGTACATGCCCCACAGGTTGTCACTACCTGGATATGCCAACCAGGATTCTGTGTGTCTGAGAAAGAAAAGGGAGAGAACGCAACCTTTGTTCTCCTTCCAATACCATTGACTATGGATTTTATTTGTTCACTTTCCTGAATAGAGCAGGAGTCAAATTTCAATGACCAAAGTGCTACACAGGCCCCTTGCTACTCATGAGTTAAAAACGCCTGCATTTTCACTAAAGCTAAAACGATTGATCAAAGTGGTATCAACCACGCTAAGGATTATAACTGAAACAGATGATGAAACAAAAATGCAATAAAGCAATATGCACCACTTGGCCAAGTATCAAAAGATTAGATCACCACAAGCCTTTCTTCCCCATGAAAAAAGGACATTGACAAATGAACAGCATTATAATAAATTTTAATGAAATAGTTAATCTTTCACATACTTCAAATTAGTAATGCGGTTTCAAATTATTCACCATTGTCCTCTCTTTAATTTAATTGTTTTTTCCGTACTACAGAACAGCTCTTGGTCTTGTTGCTCTCCAACAAACCTGGAAGAATTGTTGTTCAATGATTTAATACCTTTTCAATATATATAGGCCATATTTGCATAACATATAATACCCTTAGCAGAATATTCATCTTTGCATAATGTTTTCTACCAGTAGAAGATAAAGGGGCGAGAGAACAGTATAATAAATCCTGCTTATGCTATTCTAATGTTGCTGGGACATTGTAACTGCTTTATTCTGTCAGAAACAGTTGCCTTCAGATATTTAATTCTTTTTTGTAAAAGCCAGAAAGGTCTATTACATCATGTAAGTACTCCTCTCCCACAGAACAATGGTTTCAGTACTAAATTAAAATTTATGAGAGACAAAAGGTTCCCTGTGCAGCATCAACTGCAGAGGTTATTGTGAGATGGGGTAGGGCAGAAAACGGAAAAATGGATAAAGAATCCTCTGTTGTTTGGGGGGCTAGCAACTAATGCAAAATGTGTTCAGAAACCCTTTGGTCTGTGAGATTTACTTTCAAGTTTAGTATATGTATGACTTCGGCTTGGGTGTCAGTCAGGGCCACAATTGCTTGTGATCACCCACTTTGGCACTTTGGAGGACCTTTTAAAATATGAGGACAACTACTGTGGCATGGGCACTGTGGAATTTAGTTGGCGTTCCCACTTATCAAGGAGCTTCAGATGATGAAACAGCCTAGAAGGTGGCTGGAATACAACTGATCTAAAACACATTATGGGACTGCCTGAGCATATGTGAAGGCACACAATTAAGCCACAGTGCAGTGCTGAAGGAGGCCTGCATTACTGTCCTTCATTGTGTCCTTGAGTAGCTGTCCAGCTGTGCTTTTCCAAGGGCTCTAGCAGCTATGTTCATCTACCCCTGTGAATCCAACATTAGAGCCCTTAATGATGTCCTGAACAGCACTATAGAAAGAGCATCTAGTGATGTGTCCAGTGCATTGTCTTGTCCTGTGTTGTGAGAGTCATTTCAGTTCTGGGGCCTAATTATGCAGACAAGATACTTGCATCTATGCAATGCCCCACATGACTGCTTGACCCCCTGCTCTCCTGTGGCTTAATGGATCGATTCTTCTGTGTGTTTTATAGATTATCAGGTGACTTTCATTCACTGATGGGATCAGATTTTTCCATTCAGAACCATATGGAAAGGAAATCCACTATAATGTATGTAACTTTTGCTGGAACATAACCTTTTCCATATTTTTCTTAGCAATGTACAATGCATACTTAGCACAAAACACAAAAGAAGAATGCCATACGCAGAAGATTGAAGATGTTGTCTATGTGTTTTAAATTGGTGGATGATTCCCATGTACAAGAACTGGAGTATTGATTTGCCATGGGGTGGGGAGACCCCAGTGGCCTGAAGCACCCATTGCCAAAGTTGACTGATTGGTGCACCATCTCCATCTATTCCTGTAACAGTCTATGTGGGAATGCCCTCGGTTCCTAAGCTGCAGCTAGTGCAGAAAACAGCAGCTGGGGTGTACTTATTGGGGCATCTTGCTATACATTCAGTATGCTTTTATTCAAAGAACTGCACTGGCTTCCTAATAGCTACCAAGCCATTTTTAAGTTCTGTTGTTGCTGTTATTAATATTCAAAGCCCTAAAGGGACTTCAAATAACCAGGGTGCCTAGCAAATTAACTTCTAGTACATACACCAAACTGACACCTCAGCTCTTCCAAGGAGAGCTTGTTTGTTCTCCCATGACCAAAACTGTGTCATCAAGTACCAGCAGATAAATGGGCTTTCTTAACAGTGATACCCACATACTGGTGTATTTTTGCATGGTCTGGTCTGGGATGCAGAAAAAGTGGCAAACTTTAGATATCTCTTGATGATTTCTGTCTTTATTCAGGCTTTCCTGTCATGTAACTGCACTGCTCTTTTAGTGCTTCCATAATTTTTAAAGTTAGCATATATTTTGTCATATTGGCTTATATATTTCTTATATAAACTGCTTAGAGATCATATGAAATCAGGTGGATTGCACTACAGTTGGAATTAAGCAGTTTAAAATAAAATAAAAAATAACTATCTAAACTGGTGGACCTTGCTTCTGAGAAGAGTAATTTTCATAGGGAAAAAACTTTTTCTGTAAGCACAGTTTGACAATGGAACAGATTACCTAGAAGGATGTTGGTCCATCCATCACTGGAAGCCTTCTAGCTGATACTGGTCAGTCACAAGGATACCTGAATTTCCTGCACTGACTAGATGAGAAAGCTGACAATGCCCCCTTGGACATATGATTCTGTGTTCCTGAACATGCATAGATTGGAACTGGAACCTCAGTGGTTGAAAGCAGAGGCCTGAGTCATCAGATAGCTGAATGGCATTGTAGGTTTTTCAAGAGCCTCAGCATATGAATTTGTTTCTATTCAAGCAAGACACTGAAAAGAGGAGAGAAGGTAAATAAAAGGGAGAGGGAAAAAGTGATTCCCTACAGCACTGTCATCCTTTAGTGACTCAGTATGCTTTAAAAATCACTGCACTAGAATCAGCTATATGGTCTGAGTTTGCGTATAGCATTCGGGTTTTGTTTCAGCATCTGTTTTATCAAGGATGAACAATGAGTCAAGAGACCTGACCAAATGAGGTGAGCCAGGGGAAAAGACTGATGCCCAGACAGATGGACCTTCTACAAGCAGAGCTTTTCCTCTCGAGGACAATGGATAACAGCCCCAGCTCCATATGCATTAGCAAGGGGAATGAGAAAACAGCCACCCCAGAAAATGTTATTCTGACAATGGGCAAATAATTGTTGTAAGCTGCCCTGAGGCTTCGGCGAATGGGGCGGCATAAAAATGTTTTAATAAAATAAAATAAATAAATAAAAATAATTGACAAGTACGTTCACAGCCCTGCATTCATTGTCTGGGATCTAGTCCAGACAGCTTAAAGGAAAGCCATGCTTCTCTCGAGTGTCTACCTGAGAGTCTGAGAACCCTCATAAAAGGCCTGAGTTGTGGTGCAAGAGGTTGCAAAGAGAGCAGAAATTATAAGTGGAGGGGAGCAGCTGAACAGAGCCACCCAGGGCCCCTGGCAAGAGATGAATGTGGGATACAAATGCAATGGAAGAAGAGTTGGAAATAATTGTATTTAATTAAGTGCCACCCAGAATGCCAGAAAAAATGTGGTATTTCTAGTTTTCTGGGCAGCATGGCCATCCGGAATGGCTCAACTGGCCATGGATAATCACAGAATGAAAGATGATGATGATGCATTGATATCCATCATTTCCCTCTTGTGAGGAACCGAAGATGGCTTACATAGCTCCAGTTTACCCTCAGAACAACCCTGGATATCATACATAGACAGGAAATAAATAATTACACTGCATTTAAGTATTAAAAAAGAAAACATTCTCTTAACTAATCAAAGAATCAGCCTTATATGTTGAGAATTTTCTATACACATTTCGGACAGAGTAATTGCATGGCTGCTTGATTATGTCTAGATGGCTATAGGATTAACTTGAATTCCTAGCTACAAGGATGGAGAATTGCTCTGAATTCATAGCTGGGGGCTGGAGCTCCAATGGCCTACCCATATGGTCAGCACGTACAAGCTGTGTCCTCAAGATCATAAAAGTGATCTTGGAGACAGGCTTTTGGGGATGAGGATAGGGTGGGGCGGGGTGGGGCAGGGCGGGGACCAATGCTGCATAGATACAAGATCTCTTAGCCTATTTGCTGCTTTTACTATAATTTTAAATCTTATATGCAGTTTTCAGATTTTGGCAAATTTGCTGAGGAAAGCAGTCCTTCAGTGGTTTGAGGTTCTCGACAGCAGTTCAAAAGTTAAAGCCCATGCAAGCAAATGTTGGCAAATGTTATCTCATGCATGCTATTTCATTTTGAAGCTATAAAGTTGCCAGTACTCTAATGTCTGAGTCAGGATTCCATAATCCCATTGGATATCCCAAAAATAGCATGGTAGGTGTATTGTGCCTCAAACCTTATCCCTGATGTCACACATGTTATGCACAGCTCCTGAGATAGTAACAGGTACACTGCAAGTGTACAGTGCAGGGAGACAGTCTATGCACCTGGGGCTGTACACTCACTGGCTGATACTCTGAAGATGTATACGTGCAGATACATGAGGAACAGCTATAGAACTGTAGAAGTAAACATGGTAGCCTCTACATCATTGGCAAATCTACTATATATTTTACATTTCCACCCAGCCGAAGACAGCTTTGAAGCATTAAATGTTCCCATTGCAGAACAACTCTTGAGGATACCAGCACTAGTGTGGAGAGACCTCACACAGAACTAGAAGCTTTACATCCCAGTATGCCAGCCATAAAATTAATCATCTAAGTGTACCTACCATCTGTTCCACTTTTGATTCCCTTCCTCACCCCCGCCATCATAGCCTCCTTCAGCTGTTGAATTCCCCATGGCCACCCAACAGGGCTTCTTGCCAGGGATTCTCCAGCTTGCCCCCATTCCTCTCACCTTCAGTGCTCTACAGCCTCTGCCAGACCATGGAAGATACCTAGCTGAAGTCTCCCCTTGCTTCTCCATACTGCACCTCAATTTCTCATCTTTGGCTTTCTTCTCCTTTCCATGGTACAAGGTTCTCCATGGTTCCCTTCACAAGCAGAAGAAGGACATATTCTCCTGTTCTCTACACTTCTGGCATAGAAATACTGCTCTGCCCAACACTCAGCAAGGTCAGCTCTTGAATGTGATTGTGCTACACCTACTCAGAGCCCATCAGCAAGGCAGCACCATAGCAGTTCACACAAAGGGTGGGTTGGGATGTGTCAGTAGGTCACCAAATGATTTTCTACTCGGCCAGCTGTAACAATAACAAAGCACAAAGAGCTAAGGAAGAGATGCCTTAAGAAACTTCCCTTGCTGAAGCAATCATAAGAGGCTTGAAGACTACCCTCTGGTCTTCCAGAATAAGTTGTTTCGAGTAGTTTATGAACCAATTATGCAACATGTTTTACTTCTTGAGAAAGCCATATGGGAACATCAGAAATCTAGGCCCTTCCTTAATTCAAAATGAAAGCAAACATAGGACCACCTATATACCTATAAACAATCAACCATACGCACCAAAATTTCAAAGGACAGAAAGTAATAACAGCATGAACTACAGCTGAAGTCAACATATATGTGCACATTTTAATAGGTTTGAAAATGTATTTGCCCCCCCCCAAAAGACAACCCTTTACAATTCATCAACCCACACAAAAATTGGTATGCCAAGCCATCTTATTTTCTTTGAATGCATTACACGTCATTAAAGCAGTGTGTGACACTGTCAGTAGCTCCACTTTATAAATCTAAATTTTATAGTGTGTGAGTCAAGTCCCTAAACATCCCAAAGCTTATGATTTAACATGCAAAAAAATGGAAAATAAACTAAATTCATTGGGTAGGGTGTTTGCAGTTTTAATTTATAGGGGGTTTTGTTAATTATAAAGATCCTAACGTATCCTTGATAACCAAATTAAAATGTTTAAATCAGCATTCCCCAACCTGTTGACCTCCAGGCATGTACCCTCTATGGCTGGCTTGGGGATTTATAGTTCAACATTTCTGACAATAATCTGCTTGGAAGAAACTCATGCAAGTGGAAACATAGATCCCATGATCTGGGTTGTTTCCAGATAAGGCTTTTATTGTGCCACTGTCCTGCCACATTCACAGAATGTTGTCTTTCATTTGTAGCCCTCTTATGTTTTCCCACTGCCTCTTCCATACTTTTCCGAGTAGCAAAGACTCCATTAAGAGAGAAAAGATGGAATTTGTGCAAATGCATTTCAACTGGTAGTGCTAGGAGCCCTCCATCTGGAGGCACCCTTTATTTTATGAGCCCCCACACCAGCACGTAAGTATCTGTCTATGGCACCATCCAACATTCATGTCATTTTACAAAGCAGTATTGGCAAATGCAGTCCTCTGCCCCAGAAAGCAGCGGCTGGTGGGGGATGCAACAGTACACAAAGGATAAATGGGACCCAATTTAATTCCATGTGCATTTGTCAACAACAAGCACATCTTCTGGCACTTGTGGCTAGCTGATCTATTGTGGTATAAACCATTGGAAAGTTTCAGGATGCCTGAAATTTCCCTTCCATTGGCGAACATAAAATCTCGTGCCTTAAGTTTCCATTGAAAAATGAGGATCTGGGGCACTGTAGCCCATGGCAGTCATCCTGGAAGTACGGTAATGCAAATCAGCAACCCTCATCAGATCACTGTTCCAAATGGTTGCTCATCACAGAAAGGGGCATGGAAAGGTTCATTGACTCATGTGTGAGTGTATGTAGGTGCCTTCCCCAATCTTTTGCCCTCCAGATGATTTAAACTACAACTCCCAGCATTCTTCACAACTGATGGTGATGGAAGTAGAAGTCTAAGAGAGGGCACCAGGCTGGAGACAGTCAGCCTACACACACCACCACAAAAGTCAGCCATGGTGAAGCCAGCCTTCATTTGGTAGTAACCCACTACTGAGCAATTGAAATCTCTGAGTGATAATCTTGCATCATATCCATAAGAGGTTTTTGCAAGATAAATTAATAAACAAAATCCAAAATAAAGCAAGCATCCATCTAAACCAGGGGTGGGCAATTAATTTTCCTATGGGGCCACATGAGAAACTTTGACAGTTGTTAAGGGCCGGACCAATACACTTACAGCTCTGCTCAATATATATCTCTATACAAACAGTAAATGAAACATTACAATGATACAGTGAAAATGTGGAGCACAGAACAACACTATTTAATGAATATTCACAAAAACATTAACATTAACATTACATGAAAAGCAATAAATTCAATTCGATTTAGCAGATCCTTCAAAATAAAAGCAGTGCAGTTGTATTGCTTGCATCTATATTACGACGATATATATTTGCACTGACTTTTAATTTGCCAGTGACCTCATGCGGGCTAGTCAGGGTCAGCCATCGGGCCGGATGTGGGCCGCGGGCAGTACAATGCCCAGGTCTGATCTAAACTCTACTATATTTTGAGGGGTGCTTTCCCTCTGTTTGTTCATTTCAAGTGTACAGAAAAAGAATTGCCACTATGGACCTCTGAGGTTGAGCATCCCTAATGAGTTCATCCCATCACCAAAAAGCCAAGATTTTGATTTGATTTTCTTTAGCAGTGATTCCAAAGAAGGTATGAAAAAGTATGGCCACTTTTGTTAAACAAGAATTTGAGAGGGTTTTGGGCAGACCACCTAGATGAATGCAGCAGGCATTACCACAAGTCTCTTGGGTCATAATCCATAAACAAAGACAGGATGAAACAAAACTCTGAAAGCTTTTAAGGTTCATTACAAGACAAATTGGCTTTTTAATTAATACTAAACACAAACAGATCATGGCAACATTATGTATATCACTGTGGAAAGGATTATGTAAATAACATGCATTTGCAAAATTGTTAAGTATGCCATTTGTACTGATTCAGTACGGAAGTCTTTTAAAGTCTTGCTGGTAAATAACACAGCCTCCCAAAATAATACTTTCTTTTCCAATAAAGGCTTACCTATAAGCAAATCCTTGGCTCTACTGTCATCACACAAGTAATATATGCACACTCCAACTCTGAGCAAAGAAAGTCTACTCACAGAGGGGGACCAGGACTGTGTGTATTTAGCCCCACCCCAAATTCCCTTTCCTATGCCTTCCTTTCCAGATCCTCATGCATTTTGTGGGCCCCGGCCCAAGATCCTCATGCATCAAGCACATTCAATTTTTGCACACTAGTACATTGCCTGCACATCCGGATACCTACAGTTTCCTTGCAAAACTGTACAAAGGCCTTTACATACTGGGAGAATCCTTCAGAAGCCCAAATATGGAGCAAAGTTCAATTAGAGTTTTACAAATCCCATAGAAATTTAGCAACCATATTTAGAAGGCTAGCCCTTCCCACAAATTTCTCTGCTGATATTGTCCATTCCCCACTGGAACACAAAATAAAAATATAAAATATAAACTTCTGTTAGAGGTTTTAAAAACTACATAAGGAACTGGCCACTAAGCTGATCCATCAGCACTTACATTTCAGTGCTGAGTGAAGTGCTTCTTACATACTGCAGACAATTAATACAATCAGTTGGGACAGTATATAAAGCCATTTGGGATCTATCTGGATGAAATGCACTAAATAAATGTCAGATCATTATCACCACTATTTGCCAAGTTCAAAATGGAGTCAGTCCAAGCAAAATATGAACAAAGCAACATTAAATAAGCTGTGTGGTAGCATGATTAGAAAATGTCTCCCAAAAGTACATTTCCTCCCAATAAACACCATGCATCTGAGGAAGCAGACAAGTTTATGTCAGAATTAATGTGTTACTCTTTAAAGTGCCACTAGACTCTTTGCAAATATGCTCTTGTGCATTCTGACACCTAATTGGCCGATCTCCCACAGTCACTCATATTCCCACAAACTCCCACAAGCACACACGGCAACCTGAAAGCTATCAGTTAAAACTAAACTATTACTTAAAAAAAAAAAATCATCATAGCGCCATGCCAATCATAGCAGAGCAGAGAGACGACAAGCACATCCAAGGTGCCTCCTACAACACGCACTCTAGTCTGGTAGCTGTTTGCTTTCCCAAAATGGTGCTGCCCATAAGGTGTTGCTCTAGGATACATTTTCTATCTATCTGCCATAGGAAGACCTCTGTTCTGCTGTTGGCAAGTCAACAGGCCTTTCCTTTCCTTAGTGGAGACCTCCTTTCTAACCCTACTCCATTCATTTTCTATTCCACCCACCCAACAATGCACCATGTAACATGTTCAGTCCTCATTTGTACTTGGAAAGGAAACCAAAATAGCCACAAAGACTTCTCTTGCAGAAGCATTTATTGTGCAACTGTGATCTCTCACTCACTGAAATTTGCAGGTCCTTTTCACAGCTCTTTTAAATGTAAGGTAACTATTTACCTGGATGTCACTATTATGCACTACAGAAGCCTCGTGTAATTTTGCTCCTTACTACGGTGCCACTTTAAGTTGTATAATGGAACATACAGAAACATAGAGAAAGTCAGACAAGAAACTCCCTGGATGATTATGATTGTATGTGAAGGGCTTACTAATCTCTCTGAACAGAAAATGGAAGAAGTAGCCTCTGTTAGCTCTTATGTAGATAAGCTCTTGGGCTTTCCCTCTAAACCACAGATTTGCAGCTACATAGAATGCCTTGCATTCAAAACCCAGCCACCAACAAATTAGGCAACTGGTCTTCCTGTGTCCTTGTGCCTGAAATGAGTTCACTATCAATGTAAAAGGGCTAACGTGGCCATAGAACTTCCTATTATAGGTAAACATGTTGGACTATGTACACATATGTTTATGCAACTCTGGGTGAGACATCTAATCACCTTTATTGGTAAATATAGGTAAAATTCCTAAGCAGCTGAAAATAGCAAGGATTTTTTTTAAAATCTTGATTTATATCATTTTCAAAAATATGTATTATTTTCTCAGCTTGCAGCACTAAAATTACCTTGATGAGTTAACATTGAGTGACTCATCATAAGAAATATGTAAGCCGTCCTGAGGCCTTCACCTCAGGACGGCATATAAATATTCTAAATAAATAAATAAAGTTATCAAGCACTGAGGAATATTTGAATTAAAAATCAGCCATGATGCAGACCAAAAAAGGCAATTTCATGCAGCAGTGGTGGCCCTTTAAATAATATTTGGGAAGTACTGAAAAGCAGTCTAGCTTATCAAAATAGTCAGCTAAGCTTCCTTTGTTTAGCTGGTATAAAACTGTCGTTGTTAGTATGATTTCCATGCAAACAGCTACATGGAATCCTCCTTGAGTCAAGGCCTATGCATGTAACTTCTGCAGACACTCCAATGAATTGTCTCTCTAGTTCTAACATTAAAAATGTTTAAAAATGAAGGCAATTGTGAATGTGAGACTACAACAACATGCATCTGAAACATTCTGCTCATACCTATAACAATGCAAAGCCAAGCACATTAGAATTGACATGGCTGCTAACTAAACTTAGATCCTGATATTTTTTGCACTATTTTCTTAGGACAGCAAATTCAGAGGAAATAAAAATCTTAAAACACCAATCAATAAGGGATGCCTTTTGTAAGATTACTTGTAAAGATTTCTGGGTCATGCGCTTTTAATCCAAGATTATTGCTCATTTCCTCAACTTGACAGGTTTATCTGAATAAGAAACACTTTGTGGTAGAAAAATTAATGCTTTTATGCTCAATTACAGCTTTATACTGGGAGCATTGCCAGGTTGTAAACAGAGCCCCAAATATCCTTTTTCCCTCTTGCCATCACAGGGAAGACAAACTACAAAACTGCATCTCTTTTTGCTAACCAAAGATTTAATGCTTTATTCAGTATGGCATGAGTCAACTATTTAGGATGCATAACATTGTATTTTCCAGATGCTTTTAGTTAAAACTGATTTACTGTTTCAGTAAGGCTCTTTACAAAGAGAAGCACATGAAATCCCTGCCTAGAACCCTCTCTCTCTCCTCTCTCTCCCTCAAGCAGCTTGTACAGTCAATCATTCCTTGTCTAGACAGACAACATGAAAGCTACTTCATAACCAAAAATAAAGACTGACACATCAAGCTTATAAAAATAAAAAGCTGCACTGCATTAATTATAAAAATATGGACTGAGATTAATGTTAATCGAAATGTTATTATTACCTCTAGAATATGACAAATACTCTTTCTCCTAACGCACACATATGTGTTTATGTGCCTATTACAAAATACATGAATAAAGCAACTCAGTGCTCAGTGATTATGTTTTGCTGCTAGGCTTAAAAAGCCACAATAATTATGCTCATTTCTGTGATGGATTAGCTAAAGTCCAGTTAAAACTGTACATCTCCCTTGTGGCATATTTCCTGTTATACTAAAAAGGAAGCTTCCAAGCAGCATAAAGTTCAGATTTGTTTCTGATTTCTTTTCCCAGCGAAGAGCTATTACTGATTCCTAAACAAATAGCAGAATTCTTTTAACTTTCTTAAAATACATTAGATCAGCTTTGGGTATTATTTAGTTTCATGGACCAACAGATTTACCAGTTGTGCAGGTTTCAAGTATAAGACACACTGCTGGTCATTAAGCAAACTTGGCATACTTTCCCATCATTTAAATGAGGAAAATAGGGTCATGCCTGAAGACTCACAGGTGTGCCGTAGCTGGGCACCGTATAGCAGCACAGACAGACAGAGGTGGAGCCTCAATCCTGATTTAAATGTGCAATGAAGAGAATAAATGTGCATACAAGCTGCAGCTGATAACAGAAGACAAGCAGGCAAGCCACAGACAGCAAGGCAAATCAAATGCATATGCTACAGATCGTGATGACTTTTAGTGATTAAAAGCAAACAAAAACAAATAGATTGCTACATGCACTGCATTGTTAACCATGCCAGAATCCACTCATCCCTCCAGAGTTTGCTTGGATGTGGAGTAGTAAGCAAATATTATAAATTAGATAAATAAATATTACATGTACAGGCCAGTGTTACCATTTTACCGACAGGAAACACAGAGGTGAGATAATAACAGTCTTGCCCAAAGTTTGTGAATTCAGTGTGAAGAAAGTTTAAACTGAAATAACATTTAAGCAATAACACTTAGAATTAAGAAGCAACTGACAAAATACCATAACTCTCATGCAAACTAAAGCCTTAGAAATTTTCATTTGCAAGGCACGTTCTATTCCTCCCCACACAATATTCTATTCCATTGTTTTCTCTTGGGCCAAGACTAAAAAGGCTCTGCATAGCATTCTTCACATCATAACCACCTCCATACAAACATATTTAAAAATTCTGAAAAGACACTGCTGAAGGTCAGTGAGTTCTCTGGAGTGATATTTGATGCAGCAGAGGGAGCACAAGGAAGGGGCAATTGGCAAGTCCTCTACATGGACAGCTAAATACTTTAAGGACATACATAGGGCTTTTTAGATCTTGATCATGATATTCACAATGTATACACAGTCTATTGCAATGAAGTTTAGAAGGATTAGAGTTCTTTATACATGAAGTGAATCATACAGAAATCTAAAGGAACTCAACCAAAGAAGCAAAAAAATGGTAGGAAAAGAGTGGGGGGGAACATGAGATAATAGAATTTTCTTGCCAAAATTTAGTTTTTTAGCCTAGCATATGCTTAAGCATTAGATGAAATATAAAAACTGTCTTCTCTCCCCATCCCATTAAGACCTGCTAAACACACTGAAAGACCGTCTATTCAAGAACAGGCAAGGGGAAACAAAACCACAGTAGCTTCACTTATCTAACAGCAAAACAAAAACATGCTAACAACTATTTTAACTCCAGATTTACAAACAAAATGATCTGCCCAAAAAGGAATTAATAATGTGTTATATCCCCAGGAAAGCAGATGAAAACAAACACTGACAGAAGCTGTGTATCAGAGCATCTCTCAATGTGTTTTAGGTATAAAGAGCACAGCCAGGATTACATTTAGACATCTCTTCTTGTGAAGGAGACAGCCAGAAGCAGGACACAAAACAGTAAGTGAGGTTTCAGTAGAAGGAAAAACTTACTGGTTGCCAAAAATAAAAATGCGGGGAATTACAGCCATGTAATCTTAGCTTCTGACTCCTAAGAATGTTGGAAAGCAGGTGATAAAATGCTTATCTATATGAAGTTAGGGGGAAAAAGAGGGTGAGCAGTGATGGACTGGGTTTGCAAACTAGACTAATGCAGCAACATTATCTCTACCAGCAAGATTCCCAAGAAAGGCTGGTTTTGGATTATTATTTTGTTGCCATATTTTGTGGTTCCTTTTTATATACTTCATAATAGCCAAGGAAATAATCACATGTGGTGTGTGGCACCCCACACCCCACCCTCAGCTCAAATAAAAACCTTTGGCTATTCTTGCCAGCTTCACCTCCTGGCCATTCTACATCTAACAGACTCAGGCAGCAACTAGAACATTCTCCACTTAATCAGACCTGAACTGATTGGGGCTGCAGCCAACAGAGATCTACATCCCTTTCCTTTCAGCAACTTTAGGGAACATGGGATCTTTCGTCCATTACATAAAGGGTAGAAAGTATGAGTCACACCCACCTTGCTTAACTACCTACATTACATCTACTTATATTTTTATACTTGTATTTTGTCACCTTGGATTCACTGGAAAGGCATCTTATACATGTTCAAATAAATAACTATATTTCTTGACACCAATGCAAAGCTTCTCCTACTTGCTTTTAAATGGCAATAGAATGTACTATGCACAGTGAAATAAAGTAGAACTGCTTACAGATCAGTTTCCAATAAATTGTAACATTATTTTTCTCATCCTTACTGCTATCTCACGTTCCACTAGGTGCTTCTCTCACTAGTTGAGCAGCAGGGGTGTAAAATACCTGTGTTTGCCTGGATACACAGTCAAAAGCCAAATATCTTTTTGAGAACAGCACCATACTGAAGACATAAAGCAAAGGTGTGAATATGATATATAGAGCACAAGCAAATACAGTGTTTGATGCAAAGAAAAGCATTGTTCCGCACAAGATTCATTAGCTTCCATAGTTCAGTTTGGGGTGGAAGGGGCGGATTCCTAGCAGTTAGGGTTGAAAGGAAAAAAATCTTGCGCACATGAAACAAGTGCAAAATTATTCTATGGTGATGCAAAATTATTCCATGGCGAAGCAAAGGTTGTTTCAATTTGCTCCCTCCAACTCAGTGCAACAGGACTGCTTTCCCTGGAGCATAATTTAAGTGTCAGGAAGATTAAAAATACATTTTAAAATAAATGGTGTGCAGAGGAAGGGGACCAAGAGCCTGTCTTTTCAAACTGCAGGATGCATGATATCAAGAAACACATGGGATTTAAAGATACTTTGTATGCACCTCCAAAGTGAAATAATACCTTCTTACCTGATTTCCCTTTGGCATTATTATTCATTCAATTCAATACTATACACCTGGCTGAACACAGAAGTTGCCCAGGAAGGCAGAAGAAACTGAGGGATTCGGAGGACTTCAGAAAAGTATTCCTGAGGTTACCTTGTTCTGTTATTAAAATGCACACGCACCAGGTAATATATGATGGTTTCCATATCTTGCCCAATTATTACAAACAAAAACAGGGACAATAATCAAAGAGGCAGCAGCAACAAGTGACAGATGAACACTCCTTGTATTACCATTGTATTTTCCTGGAGTAGCACATTTTAACTTCCCTGTGACAACAGCACAATTTCACAGTGTCAGAGCAGGTATGCTTGCTAGAATCTGGAAACCTACAACCATGTCAATAAGCCATTCTCTGTTCTTATTTTGTTGAAATATTTAAGATTTACAAAGGGCATAGTACAGTCAATCAGAGATTTTAGGTAGGGCCTAAGATCTATCCTTTCAAAAAGTTATGCTCAAACTCCCATCAATTTTCATGTTGCTCCCAGTGGACTGTGGCTCCTCCCACCCCATCTCTGCTTTTCAGAAGATAAGTTGTAGCAAGCTTTTCAAGGCATATTACTGAGAGAAGGTTACCTGAGCACACTTCTTTTTGGTGTCACTGTGATTTCATACTGACGCATCAGTCTAAGGACCAAGATGCTGAACTTCACCTTGACTCATACAATATACTTCCTTTCACATAGATTCCATTGATAGTAATAAGAGTAATTTCATAAATGGGTTTAAAAATGTTTTCAAAATACTAAAAATACTGTGGTAGATTTCTGCAAACGTAGTTGGGGAAAAATAGGCATTTCCTTTTAGTGATGTTCTTTAAATTATTTTTCTAACAATCATTGTACCTATACATTGCTTTTGTGATCATACCTAAACTCAGAAAACAGTAACACTGACTGTGGGAGGAAGTGAGCCTGAGAGAATTGGCCTTTCTGTATGCTCAGTAGCCCCATCTGCCAAACCATTCTAAACTCTTGCTTTGCTCCCTCCAGATGACACAACCATTCAAGGCCCCTGACCCAACTTTCAAAGCAGAAGCCCAGCCATCTGCCTGTAAACTTACACATGCATAGATGGGCATGTGTACATCCAGTGTACAAATAAGCAACCTATCCAGCAAATGTAAAAAACTAATAAAATCCAAAGCAAATGTGAAAGATTTCTGTTTCATATTATGGAATGCATATGCTGCCTAATCCAAAAGAGTATTATCTTTCTCATTAGGGTCCTAATGTAAATAATGTTTTCATAAAACATATGTGCAGCCTTTTCCGTACTTAATCCATTCACAGAGTAAATGATTAAGCCAATTAGGTAAATCAAAGTGGTCAATTCTTTCTGAACATATTTGACAAGTTCCACTTTCTACTACTACTGCAAGATCCTGTTGAGTTGGGCATATTAGTTCCCAGGTTACGAATGACTGGGTTATGAGCAACTCATACAAATGAACAAACCCATTAGTCTCTCCTTGTCCTCAAGCAGGAAGTCGGTGTCTACGGGTATGAGGAAGTGAGGAAAGAAAGGAAGGGAAGAGTATGAAGGAGGGAAAGGGAAGAAGAAGGGGGGAAATGACTTGGCAAGCAGCAAAATCAGAACTAGAAAGTGACTCCAGTGGTAATCCTCCAGCAGCACAATGAAACTCCAGCTCTCCAGGACCAGGTCCATCCTCTCCAATGCCAGTCCCATCTCCATCTTCATCCAGCTAATGTTAGGCTTGATGTTAGCTCAAGAAGTGTCAACCTTTAATAATATTTTTACTATTTGTTCTATCTAAACTGTTTTGAGAACTGTACCGTATACACACATATATACAGATTCTGTCTCTCTTCAGTAGCTGTAGTTAATTTATTATTACTGTATTATTATAATTATTAAAGTGCTGTACTGTGTTTAAGATATTTTAGTGTCTATGGAAGTGTTTCTCAAGTGATTTATATTCCTTTTATATGTGATCCATACAAATTCAACTTAAGGACGTTCTTAGGATCAGAACTCATCCATAACCCAGGGACTACCTGTAATGCAACAAGTTGCTTTGGATCTGTCGACTTGAGAGCCAGTGTGGTATGGAGGTTAGTGTGCTGTACTAGGAATCTGGGAGTACCAGGTTCTCATCCCATTCAGCCAAAAAATTCACTGGGTGACTTTGGGCCAGTTGCTCACTCTCAGTCTGGCCTACCTCACAAGCAGATAGATTCTGAATCAGATACAGAGGAAGAGCCAGAATCTAAACAGACCTGAAATGGCAATGCCAAAGAACTAAGAACCTAAAACATAACCTAGGCAGTTGCTGAGAATCAGTTTCAAATTCTGTGGGAAATTTAAGTGAGCATGCTGGTAGACCTAACATCATTAATGGAGGAATTTGGCATTGGGTTAAGAGGGCAGAATAATTAAGATGTGTCAGGCCCTCGGAGCAATAGACTTTGAAACAGTAGGACCCACCTTGATGGTGTGGTTTGTTCTTTTCAGTTTGGAGGGAAGGAATGGTATTCAGGATGGATTATCATTAAGCTGCATTTCCCTAATGGTAGGTATTCTAGTCTTGTTTGTCTTTCTTGTACCAACTTCCACAATACTCTTCTTTTGTATTAAAAGCCAGCCTAGCTGGTCAACTTGAACATGATAAAGTCTTACAGTTCAAACTTCTTTGTTCTGGTCTGCTTGAAAGAAAGTGGAGAATCCAGGACACTTCCTAGATAACTTGCTATCCTTTCTTCTTTATCTGCTTTCAAATAAGTGACACTAACACACTTCGGTTTGCAGAATATATAGATCTAACTATAATTCAAGCACCTTTCTCTTTCACTTCACACTATAGACCAGAGTTGGAGAACATCTGCCCCTCCTAATATTATTGGAATACTATTCCAATTGGCCCCAGTCAGGAAAGCCTGTGGTGTGAATTATGGGAGCTGCAATCCAACAAATTCTGGAGGAATACAGATTCCTCATCCCTGCTACAGACTGATGAAAAATACTTGTTTATAAGGATTATTTATTGAATGTTAATATGCCTAAAGTTAAGACACATGCTTACAATATCACATCTTCAGATTATGCAAATACTGCAGCTAGAAAATAAATATTATAAGATGGCTTCAAGTCCTGATGCTGAATTTGTAGATTATTGTTGGTTGTAGAGAATATTACTGTATTTGCCTTGCTTTTATATGCATAACCCACAGATCATATATACTTACTCCTTTGTTCAACAAGACTGCTAATGTTTATGTTAATCAGAAATTTGAATGTATTTTAAAATGATAAATGGAAACCTAAAAGTTGAAAACATTTCTGCACTTCTAGTATTTGCATTCCATCCTTGCTTGGGAAGGAAGCAGGCTGTAGTCCATGAAAACTTCTGCCATAAAAAACTGTTAATGTGCAAAATGCCACACGGATCACTAGTGTTGTTGCTTTTCCATCCATAAAGTTATTTTATTTTATTAGATTTCTATCCTGTATTTTTCTTTTCTTTTTTTAAGAACTCAAGGTGTCTTACATCTTTCTTCTACTCCTGCTCTCAATCTTATCCTCACATTAACAACTCTGTGAGGTAGGTTGGGCTGATAGTCTGTTCTGGCCCAAAGTCATGCAATTGACCCCAAAGCTGAGTGGGGACTAGAACCCAGAAAACCTGAGTCCCAGACCCAAAGAGCAACCCTTCAGGTGCTTTGGCCTACAACTCCCATCATACCTCACTATTTGCATTGCCAGCTAGGGCTGATGGGAGTTGCAGGCCATTATATAATCACACATTGCCCACTCTTATACCATCCTTGACTTGCTTTACATTACTAAACATTTGTGATGATTATTGCATCAGAATCTATGAGATGCAATGGATGCCATTTTCACTCAATCCAGGACAGCAGGCACCTGACCAACATTTCTAAGGATCATGCTTTTACAAGAAAGTTGCATTAGCCCTCTAAATTATCAGGTGTTCTCAATGTATGTTTTGTCAACTTTTGGAACAGATTAACAACTGCTCTGCCCCCAACCCCAAAGGCTGAGCTCTTACTTATTTTTTGGATGCATTTCACGGCCTGCTTGCCTGGATGGATTGTGTAAGAATCTCTAGGAATAAAATTGAAATACAACCATTCAAAAGGGAATAGACTTTTGATATGATAAAAGAAACCATTCTAAGTAAAAAGGCTCTGAAACATTTTGTAATTTTTAAAACAAATTGCCTTGTTTCTCAAAGTAAAAGACAGCTTAACAATGATATAAAATGCCACATAGAATTTTTCATAAGGAGCCAATAACCTGTCCACACCCACATGGAAACCCATTAAAATATCATTTGATTATGATGCTATCAGCCATCACTGTAAAGACTTAAAATTGTATATGTCTAGAACTGTTATTTACTGTGAGCAAAGGAATTGACTAACATAAAATATATAGCAAAACTGTTGAACTACATAAAATATATAACAAAACTATTGAACTGCACTGATTAATAATATGCATTTGACTTATTTGTAATGGTTTTCCTACTAAGGCAAACGATGCTGCAAACTCAAAAACAGACTTTAAAATTTTTGGTGGGTGATAAATGATTTGGAAAAAGGCTTGAACAATGAGTTTTTAGGAGATATGCATTTATTAAAACTACAGCTGCAACCTTTAAATCCTCTTGATTTGAAAAAGACCAAGGCCACATGCAATTTAGTATCACCACTTTAAAATGCAATTACATAAAGCCTGCTTCACTTGGCAAGCCTTCATGCAAGTCTCAGGCTCCGGCTGTACCCAGAGATGCTGATGGCCAGATCCAAGTTCCTCACTTCTAGAAATCAGAGTTTGCTGGTGCAATCAGCTGCATCTAGGTAGCACCAGTGCAGTTACTTTCTCAGCAAGTATCAGGTGACACAAGCTGCCAGCTGGATTTCATGTGACCCTCTAAAATTTCAGTCAGTCTCTACTCTGCCTCCTCATCTTTAGAATGAAGACAAAGCTGCAATCAGATTGAACCCACTTGCCACCTCATTAGAGGTTGCCTCTCTGCAGGAATGATGCAGCAACACATAACAATCACTGGGCTGGCAATTTTCAACTGCACAATCACTGCAAAAGACACTTCTGACAAACGCCAAAAAAGCCAAACATTATGGCCACATTTCAACAGTGTGCTGAGCACTTCCTAGACCAAATGGGGAGTTATTAGCCGAACTGGCCAGCTTCCTGCATGAAAAAAGCCTCCATATGGCAGTATTTGCAAGTATAAATATCAGTTCAATTGTCTTATTGTGAGACTGATGACTCCATAGATCAGTACTGCCACAGGTTCGCCACAGGTTCAGCACCATAAGTAGGTAAGTAACTGTATCGTGGGTTATATCCAATGGTAGCTTTGTACAAGCATTGGGCATGCTCATTCATACAAAGTTAGCCATCCAATTTTTAATGATTGCCTGCCATGTCCCACCACCACACACACAGAAATCCTACAACCCTCTTTACTCTCTGCAAAGAGTAAATTCCTGATGGCTGCAGCTTTTTGATACAGTACCTGATACAGTGGAAAGGGCTATACTAGGTGGGATGAAAGGAAATGCACATTTAGCAACAGCTGTTCGTGCACACAAAGGTGCCGTCTCATGGGCATGAGCCTGAAGAACCTAATTTGTGAAGAACCAGAAAATTAAGTATTACTAAGAAAATAGAAGTGACTTAATATATAAATAAATTTGCTCAAGATGTAAAAAGAATTGTAATCTGAGGACAATCAGTCTTCATGCACCTTGAAGAAAATGCAGTGATTAATAAAAGTCAACATGAATTTATCAAAAATAAATCCTGTCAGACTAATTTAATCTCATTTTTTGACTGGGTAACCTCTCAAATGGACAGAGGCAACACTGTGGACATAATCTACCTAGACTTTAGCAAAGCTTTCGACATAGTGCCCTATGACACTCTGATAAGCAAATTAGCAAAAAGTGAACTAGATAGAAAAAAGTATTAAGTGGATCCAAAATTGGTTATTACATCAGACACAAAGAATGCTCATCAGTGGCACCTTCTCAAATTGGATGGAGGTAACTAGTGGGGTGCCATAGGGTTCAGTCCTAGGCCAGGTGCTCTTCAACATCTTTATTAATGATTTAGATGAAAAAGTACAAGGAGAGATAATCATATCTGCAGACGATACAAAACTGGGTAGAATAGTGAACACCCTGGAAGACAGAATAAAGTTCCAGGGAAATCTTGATAAACTAGAATGCTGGGCTGAAAGCAACAGAAAAAAATTCAATATGGTTAGGGTGCCAAGTCCTCCACCTAGGAAAAGAAACCAAATGCATGGATACAAGATGGGGAATATGTGGCTCAACAGAACTGGAGAAGAAAAAGACCTAGGAGTCACTGTGGACAACAGGCTAATGTGAGCTACCAATGCAATGCATCTGCAAAAGGGGCAAATGCTATTTTTGGATGCATTAACAGAAGTTTTACTACCAAATCACAAGTAGTAGTTCACCTATATTCCTCACTAGTCAGACCTCATCTAGAATACTGTGTCCAGTTCTGGGCACCATAAGAAAGATGCAGAAAAATTAGAAAGGTTCTAGAGGAGGGCAACAAAAATGATTCAGGGTTTGGAGGCACTGCCCTATGAGGAGAGACTGAAAGAACTGGGCATGTTCAGCCTTGAGAAGAGAAGATGGGGGCGGGGGAGGCATGATATCCCTCTCCAAGTACCTCAAAGGCTGTCACAAAGAGAAAGGTCAAGATCTCTTCTCGTTGATACAGAGTGTGGGGCATCAAGTTAAGGTGCGGCAACCCAGATTCAGGCTGAACATCAGAAAAAACTTCCTGTCAGAGCAATACAACAGTGGAACCAGCTGCCTAGAGAGGTGGTGAGCTCTCCCATAATAGAGACATTCAAGGGAAAACTGGACAGCCCTCTGAGTGGGATGGTGTTACTTGGTGTCCTGCAACAGCAGGGGGTTGGAATTGATGGCCTTCATGGCCCCTTCCAATTTACTATTCTATGATTCTATGACAAGTGGCTTTTTGAATTCATTATTACCCAAGTATTGTTCTAGTGAATTTACTAGATTGGTCTGCTGATATCATTACATGGTTTGACTGACCTTAGTACTGTAGAATAGCATAGGCATTGGCTTGCATGCTATCTTTGCTGAAAGGTGTACAAAAGGAACAATTAGCGTAGAGCCATCTGTATTACCACACAGTATTAGTTGTGCTGACTTAAGATGCAAGGTTAACTTAGGTTTTTGAAAGAGACTCCCTGGCAGGTTGATTTCAAGACAGTTTGCTTGTTCACTCAGTTTCATTTGAAAATCAGGGGGACTGGCCATTCTCCTTCTCCAAAGATGTCATAAGTGCACAGTGAGCCATCATCTTCTGGTCATGATCCCCTTTGTGGGTAGAACTTTGGAGGCAAATTTATTACACTGGACCTCATGCATAATATACTTGTAGCTATGGACTGTCAAATAAAACAGAGCTGTATCTTTTCCCTTCTGTGGTCAGTGTTCTTGTTCCTGATCACATACGCTGAGTAGGCCTTAAACTGGAACTTGTTGGTGTTTATCAGATGGTAAAAGGGTATTATTGCAAATCGGTTTGTGTGAGCAAAAGTCCTTTCCATTAATGAAAAATAACCACCAAACACAATTCCAAGGGTTCAAGCATAGAAACACAGAAACAGAGCGAGTCAGAAGGGGCCTCCTGAGTCTGACCCCCAGCTCCAGCCAGCTCCACTCATGACATGCCCACCATGTGCATGTCCAGCCTATCTTTGAACACCTGCACCGATGGGGCCTCAACCACCTCCCGTGGAAGCCCATTCCATACCCTTGGGCCCTAACTGGCAGGAAGTACTTCCTGGAATCTAAATGGAACCTGGGTTCTCTGAGCTTTGCTCCGTTGGAGCGCGTCCTGCCTTCCTCTGCAGGAGAGAACAGGTCTCTACCCACCTCCATGTGACATCCCCTCACATACCTGTATGTCACCAACAGATCCCCTTGGAGTCTCCTCTTCTCCAGGCTGAAGAGAACCAGTTCCCTCAGTCTCGCCTCATACCCCATCCCCTGCAAACTGGCCACCAACCTTGTGGCCCTACACTGCACTGACTCTAGCCTGGCTATATCCTTTCTGTAATGAGGGGCCCAAAACGGAACACAATACTCCAGTTGCAGGTGCACCAGAGTCGTATAGAGTGGTAGTAATATCTCTCTCGATCTAGAAGCCACACTGCTGGCTATGCAACCAAGGGTGGTGTTCACCCTCTTTACCACCACATCACACTGCTGATTCATGTTTAGTTTGCAGTCAACCAGTGCCCCGAGGTCCCTTTCACAAGTGCTGCTCTCCAGCCACTTGTCCCCTATCCTGTACTTATGACACCTATCCCTATGGCCCAAGTGCAAGACCTTGCACTTATCCACATTAAACGTCATCCTATTGTCTCCTGCCCACTTCCATAGTCTGTCCAGATCCTTTTGGATCTGGAGTACCTGCTCCTCAATTGTGGCCACTGCCCCAGTTTTAGTATCATCTGCGAAATTGATCAGCAGACTGTTCACCCCTTCTTCCATGTCATTAATGAAAAGATTAAACAGGATCAACCCCAGGACAGAGGCCTGGGGGACCCTGCTTGTCACTGGCCACCATCCCTATGATTCCCTGCTAATGGTTACCTTCTGCTTTCGGTCAGTCAACCATGCCCTAAAGCATCAGACAGTGCTTTGGTCTATCCCAAAACTCCTCAGTTTCTCAACCAGGATATCATGGGGAACTTTGTCAAAGGCTTTGCTCAAATCCAGGTAAACCATATCTACTGCATCCCCTCCATCTAGCCATCTCGAAACCTTGTCGTAGAATTCCACAAGGTTTGTCTGGCAGGATCTGTTTTTGCAGAAGCCATGTTGTGTGACTGCCAGCCTCCCTTCCCTATCTAGCATCACTATTATGAGATGTAATGCTAACTGGTCTGTAACTCCCCATGTCCCTTCTACTACCCTTTCTTGAAATTTGGGACTACTGATGCCACCCTTCAGTCCTCTGGAAGTTCACCCATTCTCCACGAGGCCTCAAAAATGGAGGCCAGCGGGCATGAGAGAACCCCTGCCAACTCTCTAAGTACTCTCAGGTGTAACCCATCAGGGCCTGGCACCTTTGTAATGACCACTGCCCTGAGGAGCCCCTCGACTTCTAGGGGGGTGACTCTAATCTGTGCCCCTAAGCAGCTTAAGGAAGGCAGAATTCTTAGGTTACTTATAATGTAGGGTGGACACTTCTGCGTACATATGCTCTGTGCCATGCTAGGTAAGATTTGAGATTGAAGATCTTAGTGCTTCTTATGGTTTTAGTGCTATGCATATGGCACAACTTAATGGAAAAGCTGCATTCACAAGGAATCAGAGTTCTTTAATTGGGATGGCCAGAGAGTCTGCTGCAACATTCTTTCTCAGGAACAGAAATTTGGGGCTGGGACAAGAGATGTGGCCTTGTTCTCCTTCATGTGTTGTCTGAATAAGGGGCCAGGAGATGGAAAAAGGCCTAAGGCCTTCAATCTCAAATCTTACCAAGCATGGCACACAGCATATGTACACAGAAGTGTCCACCCTAGATTTAAGGTAACCTAAGAATTGTTCCAGAATTAGGGAGTCAGAAGTGCAACCTACCTGCCATATGGCAACTGACATAATCTGGATCAGCTTTTAAGTAACAGTTAATGCAACCACAAAACAGTATTTACCCATGAGAATGGTCCAGATCTCATTACAAAAGTGTACATTTTGCATAGCCTGAAGGAATCATGTGGTTCTTTTGCTAGGATGGGATGGGAGCTGAGGTCCTCATGGCCCTTGTTTCACTTCTCACTGCATGTGACCCAGCCTTTGACTCTGTCTCCCATCCCTCACTCTTTCAGTCTAGCAACAGTAGCATGAAGTTCATCAAGACCTGGCAAGTGCAATAGATGGCTGGGATAGGTCACAGGCTGTACACAGATTTGCTGCCACCCTGTCAAACTTTTAACAAAGCACCTAAAATCTTAGTATCAAATCTTGCCTAGCACAAGTTGGAAAATTATTGTTACGCATAGTGTCTTCAGCATTTGATCAAGACAGCCTGATAGTTGTATGGTCTGAACCAGCAACCCTACAGTCCCTTAAAATCTCACTTCAGCCTCGCTTCAATCTCACATCAACATTTATCATTTGGATGCCTGGACATGCAAATTGTGCACAAACATCCACTTCCTGTACCACAAAATGCTGACAACTTCATGAGCCAACTTCTATCCACTTAATCAAGGCCTTTGAATTCAGACAACTCTAGTATGAACTGCCAGGCAGCATTTGATTATGTTTTTCTGAGCTTCTATAGAATCTTACTTTTTATAAGGCAGATAATAGCTACTGTGCTCTGTGTTGATGGTGAGCTATTTGTGACAGAGTTTACTTTTAAGAAATGTATTTCAGAAAGCAGAATGTGACATCCTGATAATCTGTGCACTGGCAAACCAAGACGAAAATGATGCAACAGGAACTGACTGTATTTTTAATAACATTCCAAATAATACATACATTATTCACACACATACACACAATGAAAGGGTGGTGGCGAGAGAGAATGAGAGATGAACCCCATAAATAATAGCATCACATAACAATAGCAATTGTATTTCATTCCAACAGGCAACAAGTATTCGTTCAAATGTTATAACCACCAAGCCCATTTTATCTTCTTTCAGTACCCAGAAGTAAAATTAACAAATACGATTGCAAACTCATTAAGGGGTATTTCAGCCTGGTGGAACAGACAGAAATGTCATTGTTTTAAGAGAACCTACCTCTGATGCGGTGGAAAAGCATTTAAAAAGATACTGCCTATTGGAACGTCTGTGATTACTGCTCTGTTTTCTTTGTGGTTTTATATTAGTATTAAGACCGAGAACTAATTAAAAGAAATAAATCAGAAAGACTAGGAAAAGGACTGGCAATCTTTTTTTTAGGCTTGTGGGCCCATTTAGCATTTTGAGAAACTGTCGCAGGCACCACCTCAAAATGGCAGTCATGGGAGGCAAGGCCAAAAGAGTCATATGCAGAAGACAGAATTGGGTTCTGAGACCCAACACATTAAACACCTTTGAATCCACAGCTCAAAGTCGCCCTTTTCTTGTTCCCTTTCTATTGCTTTGTGCATGAGTGTTCAACAGAAGAAAGCAAAGGCATGCAGCATGCATCTTCTTTTCCTAACACATTGGAGACCTCATGTAATACAGTGGCATTTTTGGGAAACAATGATTGAAGCAGATGAAGGTCCCTCATTTTGCTGTGATACAATCCCAGCTGCTAATGGGAAAAACATGTCCCTCTTTTCTTTTTTTACATAGGAGAGGTAGGGCAATTTGCTGGGTGCTATCCAGTGGTACCCACAGACATCACATTGGCTACAGATGCTCTAGGACATTTTAAAGCACAAGCCATTGTTATGTGACATCACATAATCTCCAACTTATGGTGACCCAAATTTGAAAGTCCTCCAAAATGTTCTATCTATGACAGCCCTGCTCAGCTCTGTTTTCATTAATGTTGCTTTTTTTAAAACTTCACTTCCCTGTCAAACTGGAAATTTCAAATAGTACATAATGACACATTCTCCTAATACCATCTGCATACCTATGCCACAGTGCAACCTTTCCCAATCTGAGTCCCTCCACATGTTTTGGACAGCACTCATCCATCATTCCTAATTACTGGTGATGGCTGAAATCAAGTCTCAACTGCATTTTCCAGTTATACCCATAAAGGCACTTCTGCTTGAACTACGCGGATCAACAGGCAGCTTAGTCAAAAAATGGAATCTAACAGCACACTGAAAATGCCATTTAAAACAAATGAAAATGATTTATGAAAACTTAAAGAAGAGTCCAACAAGTTATACATGAGGCATACAAAGTGCAGCTTGCCAGTGAAGACAGTCTCAGTCAAATTGCTATTCCCTTTCATCCATTAATCAAGTGAAAGCTCCAATACGAACTAACAGAAACTGAAAAGAATTTTTGCCTTATTTCACACATTGACCAAGTTTGCCCAATTAAAACAAAACTACATGGGTTAAATTAGCCATGGTGGTTTGTTGTGAGTCATGGCACTGGCCAGGCATGATTTGCATAATCACTGCCCAGATATAACTTGTCATATCATCTAAACCTGGGTGGCAGGTTCACCTTGTTGGAAGGTTAAACAGCATTCAAATAATGTTGAGGGCTTATCTGAGGGCTCTTTAACACTCCAATGAGTCATAGTGTTTGAGTTCAGATGGCATGACAAGCCGGATTGGTGAGGTAATTATGCAAATTGCACTGGCATACACAACAGCTTGCAACAAGCCACCATAGCTTCTTCTGATTGTTCAAACTGACCCAACAATGTTTTAGGTGGAAAAAATGTTTGGAAGAAAACAACTGAAAAAAAAAATTCAAACATGATGATGTGACAACATGATGTCAGATAAATTGTAATGAAGAAAAATGTATGCCAATATGGCATAGTAGGCAGAATGATTTACATATTTCAAATGCACAATTGCTTTTGAAATGAGTATTTTACAGAAAAAAATAGAAACTGCTGTAGGAATTAATACTTTCTTAGGAAGAATGCCCAATTCAATCCTGCATAACCTATTTCTGTGTAAACATATTTAGAATTAGGATTCTAGTCACAGAGGAGTTTTTTGGGAAAAGATTTAACAGATTTGAGTACTGGAAAACTGTTGTATGTGTAGGTTGTCTTTTCCAGCAATCTGAAAATAAGCTGAATATGCAGACATAGGAGAGAAATAATGTGCATGGAGCTACAATGAGGCAACAACCCTTTACAGATTTTATACCGAAGTAATACCACTATTCATAGTCAACAGACGTCATATAATAGCAGCATAATGGTACTGACAATGTGGCCATTTCCTTAAAAAGCAAAAATAAATTTCAGAAAGCATTTGCTTGTTTGTTTATTCTTAGTATTTTTATCTCTTGTTCAGTCAAGGCTTTCAGAGCCACCTATGAAGATCAGAAATAAAGCAGCTCCTGCCCACAGGGTTATAATAGAGATGACATACAAAAAGAAAGGTGATGGTGTCGGGGGAGGAAAAAAATGCATTCAAGGTGCAATCTTATTGGGCTGCCACTCACTAGATGGAAGCAAGTGATCTTGGAGGCTTCCAAACTTCCTATGTTCTGCTTAGGAGAAGCAACATGGGTGATTTTCAGCTCTCTTTGCTCCTTTAAACATTTCATACTTTTGTCTACCAACAGCACTTTCAGCAGCTTTTAAGTGCAGGGAAAATGGGGTATTATTCATGATGGTGGAAGGAAAACACAGTTTCTGCTTTTGCTATTCCACAATACCACTTTGGCCACTAGAGGTTATATAACAGAAAGTCAGGAAACACCCCTCATGTAAGTGTAGATTTGAATTCTGTGATTAAACTGAAAGTAGATACAGTGAACTAACAGTATCATGCAGAGAAGCTTATTATAACTTAAGCTTCCAGTAGCATTAAAGGAAAGAAGTTCTGCTTTTCTTTCTCAAGTTATCCTTTTACATTGAGCTGATCTATGTAAACTCAAAGTGCCTGTAGAGGACAGGATACATTAGCTTTGTTTTAATATTATAAGTACTGTAATATCCATGGAAATATCACTGATGAATATAAGTAGTCCTCATATAAATTTCCCCTCCTCAGAGCAAGCAACCAGGAACTGCTCTGCTTGACTCACTTCCACTATAAAAGAACTCTCTCCTTCTCGCTTTCCTGTCCACATCCAAACAGTAAGGCTATGCAATTCGGAAGTATATGGAGACCCACCTCTTAGCTTTAGGAAACACCAGCGACCCATTCATGGCCTTTTAAATATATATAACAAAAAAGAACTACAGCAGCAGCATTAGAAGATGTAGGCTTGGAAACAAAATGTAATATATTTATTCTTCAAGTATTTAAGTACACAGTAATTACTCCAGTGAAAACAATGAATATTTAATTAGTTGCTATAACCTAAATGCACTCCAGCTGATCCACTCCTTTCACCAGTATCTTCATTAACTGACTGAATGCTCACCTCTAAGTGACCAAATTGAGCCCAGGGTAGAAGATTCTTGACTAATCTAAACTTTTCAGTCACTGGGGTCCAGAAGCTTGTTGTCCCCAGGAAAATAATGTGTCTGTGCCTCCTTCATTTATGGGAATTTAGTTTTAGTCTGTCTCCTTGAGCTTTTTCTTTTTTACAGTTGATAACCTATGTATTATGCTTGGTTTTCATGCCTTCACATCCTGATTGTTTATTCATCTTTGATTCATGTTTAAGTTCTTGACTTCTAAATCTTCTGCAAATAGCAGCTTTGGAGGATCACAGTGTAAGAGGAAGATAAATATTTATATTTAAAACATTTTAACTCGCCCTTCATTCAAGTAATTTCACCAAGAGAGTGTATAAAGAATGTGATCAAGATTAATCATACATAATTAGACTATACAATAAAAACAAAAAACAAACAAAATAATAGTTAGGCAGCTAAAACAAAAAACAAAAACAGAAGAGACAAACAGCCAGGTTAAAATGTTTGGGGAGAAAAATTACCTGACAATGATAAGAACACAGCACTAGTCATAGCTCTGTAGGTATAGTATTCTACCTGTGGGTTTCAATATGGCAAAAAAGCTAGGGAAAAATTGATTCACCAGGGGTCTTTCAAATGAAAAGACACTGTACTCTATAATAAATACATGTATCTGTAAATGCATATTTGAGATAATAAAAGGGGGAGTGAACTGTGGGGAAATGTTTCTTACATTGATATCATCCCTCTGTTTAGGTGTTTTAATGTGAACTACTAAATTAAAAGTTCCCCGCTTAACCTACTGCGGGCCATACAAAAGAACCCAGCTTTTGAGTAGCAATCTTATGCAATCAAGAGCATTGCACTTAGAATAAGCTTTGGTTGTCTGGTACAAGCATATCATTCCAAGAACAGTGTTAAGACAAGCAACGTCCATAGGCATTATTCTACTCACTCAGAACATTCTGAAAGGAACAATGGTGACGTCTCTCTTTAAGTTATGCCTAGAACTATTACTGTGGAAAGCTGAACAAATTTAAGGAGAAATCAATCAACTGCTAAATTTTAGCAAATATTAGAGAAACTCTGCTATGCATTTCAGTTCATCATCAGTTATGTAAGTGAAGCACAACTGTCCAGCATATTACTTGGCCACCAAGGTCAACCACTGAATAACAAAATTAGCAGTAATTGATACTGTATTCATAGTAAATTGGTTCAAGAAAAAACTTCAGATACCTAGCAATACAAACTGTGTGCATCTAGGGGCACTTTATAGTTCCTTCACCTTACAAATCCAGGTAACCCATGAAAGGCAGCATTTGGAAACAATCTGTATTCACTTGATGGACCAATTAATATTGTACAATGCCACATATAAACAAAAGCAACATTTAAACTAATTTATTCAGTACACAATGTCTACTGTCTGCTCTGCTAACCCTCACTCACAAAGGAAGATGTTAAGAATGCAGTAATTGTTGAAACAGAACAGGTTTTAATGGTTTAAGACCACAGAGAGCAGGTAGAAACGGATCCAAATCTGATTACTTCTATGAAAAAAATGTGTTCACTTGTGTAGAGGCAGTGCAGGAGAAAGGTTATGCTTTGTTACAGAGTTACTTGAAAGTTCAGTTATCAAATGTTCACTTATCTGAAAACTATTCTGCATATAAGAGAATACACACAGAGTTCATATCTATACTTCCAAGGACAGTACAATGATGGTGCTTTCTTGCATCACTTGTGTGATAAGTTTTGGATCAGCAAACAACAAGGCAGAGATATACAAACCTTTTTGCTCTAACATATTTTAAAACTCAGTCAGAAACTTTTGATACCAGGCAGTGGAAATTGCTGCAAATTTAAATTAAACTTTAATTACATTAATATAACAGGAGTTTTCAAAGTGTTCTGCATGCACAGTTTAGAATTGTAACAATTATATAACAAGTGTGAAGTGATCAAGCGGCTTGACTTTAATAGTAACTACCACATTAAGGAGATTTCTAATTACACTATGTGTTCCAGACCAAAAGCCACAATTAGTGAGCATCTGACCTAGACTCTTTCAAATCAATTGAACTGCAGGAAGCTCTGCGCACACATCCCAAATGCTGCCATTTCAGCAAATGAAGATGATGAACTGGGGAGCTTGAAACTTAAATAGAGAGTTTTCACTTCTAGAAGAAATATTCAACAGCAGCCAGTTCTTTTTCTGTGCAATGACAGAACTGAATGTGTAATAAAATATTTTGCCAGGGTATGGTATGAACCATATCTAGAGGAGACACCAGTGATGGACGACTTTATTTGTCGAATGACAGAAAGAGCCTTAATCCAATTACTAAGTGCATTTAATTCCACATTTATTTTCTGATCTTACATAGAATTTGTGCTTTTGCAAGAACAGAGAGGTCTCATATTAATGAATAACCATCGAGAACTACTTGGCTGGAATTGACTGGAAGGTTTTCTGTTAAACACAGTACCAGGTACTGCCTAATTACATTCCAACAGTGTGAAGAAGTATGCACTAATGCTAACTTCTCTCTAAAAGTATAATCATTCTCATAGATACACATGCTACATACACACCAGATGAGTGAGTGAAATCCATCCTATCTCATGCTTCTCAGGGGAGATTGTATCTAGCCCTTGGGGCAGAGATGATTTTTTTTTTTTTTGTTGAGCTCCGCATTATCTCAGTCAAAATCAGTCGGGTTCCCCATCCTAGTAGCAAGCACAGCCAATTCCATGAGGAGATGTAGCAACAGATCTTATTATTCCTTTGGTTAACAGACAGAAGGAAAAGGTTGCATCTAAGCATGTTCATTCCCCCAGTTTGGACAAGGTGCCCTTCCTCAGCTTTGTAGATGAAAGGACAGAGTATGGTGGAGTAAATAATATAAGTCACATGGAACACAGCCAGTAAGGATATGTGGCCAGGGAAAGTGCAGAGATCTGGGCTGGAGATCCATGTTTGAGCCAGAGGTTCCCCACCCTGCCACAGTGACTAGGGAAACTTAAGAACCTCTTAATCACTTGAATATCCTGCTCCAACTGCAGACAAAAGAAGCAGTGGCAGCCTTTCCATGTACCCAACCAAAAGCAAATAACCCGATAAAATTTTAAAAATCCCAATACACATAGGAAAAAACAATATTACTGACAGAATACACCTTTTCTCTTTTTTCTCACATGGTTTTCATGGGATAATATTTGTATTCTTCAAGAATTTATAAAAACAAACACAGAAATACCATGTCTTGGAATTATACTAAGCCCACCTGTACTTTTACATTTTCTACTTATTAAATGCCATTTGTTAACAGATTTTGTTTGTTTTATATTGTGCACATTATTAAAGTGAAAGCACGAGCTCATGAGAAGTTTCCTGCTTTCTCTAAATTCAGAGGTAGAATGTTGCTAAACACCATGGCTGGGAAATGGCAATGGAAAGGTTTGTGTCCTCCTTGTGGACTTCTCAGAGGCATCTATGAAAAACAAGATTAGACAGGTCTTTGCTATGATCCAGCTCTGCTGCTGCTGCTGCTAATTTTGTGGAGGAAAATGCCTTTTAGGGCACTGACTGTAGGTGTGCCTGTAGGAGTTGGTGAACATGCCTACCTGGCTCTAGGTTCCACCACATCACATCTTTAGAGGCACTAATGGGATTGTACTGCAGGCTTCTGCAAATCTTCAATGTGGTAAGTGCTGGAGAGTATTGTCTTAGGTTCTGGGCAGAACCTGTCCATTGTGCATAGAAGCACTAAGAAGCTGGGGGAGAAGGGTGTCAGTGTAAGGGACTAGTATTAGTTGCTTTAAATGCTTAATCTGGATGGAAGAGAGTACAAAATTATTATGGAAATGGATTAATTAGAACCTATAGAGAAAGAAATACATGACAAATAAAACCTATTTAGCTTTTCATTATCATTTATACTGCCTTTCTATGTATGCCTTCTCAAATCAGAGATTTCTACGGTTTTTCATTTTTAAGATTAATTTTTCATTTCTTGAATGGTGAAACCATTTAAAACCCTGCGGTCAGAATAAACTACTGACAAAATTAAATATGGCAGCCATTGGTGGTATTTATGCTCATTAAAACTGAAGATGACAGTAAAGGGAAATATGGGATTTTCCTTCTTTGCATTCACTGTGGCTGTGGTAATAGGTAGCTGAAGGTCATTCATCACAATTGCTAGATGCAAACACTACTATAGTAAAAAGTCAAGAGCCTCACAAAGAACATCTCAAAATTATTTTTACCTGCAGTTTCTGCAATTTATGTTGCATTAATTAAATTGTCCCCAGAAGATTTTTTAAAAATGTACAGTCTGCAGTCCTGGCCTGCTTTCTCT
Source organism: Varanus komodoensis (assembly GCF_004798865.1). Lineage (NCBI taxonomy): Eukaryota > Metazoa > Chordata > Lepidosauria > Squamata > Varanidae > Varanus > Varanus komodoensis. The sequence goes on along the minus strand of NW_025335268.1, from coordinate 32,994,061 downwards.
TTGCCATCCTTTTCTATGTACATAAGCTTCAAAGGGCAGCAAAGTTTCATAGGGCACAGTTGCCACCAGGAGGCTGCAAATCTGAGTTTACAGAATCATAGAATAGAATAGTAGAGTTGAAAAGGCCATGAAGGCCATGAGGTCCAACCCCTGCTGTTGCAGGACACCACGTCACACCATCCCATTCAGATGGCTGTCCAGTTTCTTTTTGAATGTCTCTAGTGTGGGAGAGCCCACCACCTCTCTAGGCAGCTGGATCCACTGTCGTATTGCTGTGAAAGTGAGGAAGCTTTTCCTGATGTCTAGCCTGAATCTGGGGTGCCGTACTTTATTATTCTGAGCCTATACACTGGTATCAGTGACGAAGAGATCTTGACCTTCCTCTTTGTGGCAGCTTTTCAGATATTTGTGCAGTGATGCCATGTCCCTCCTCAGTCTTCTCAAGGCTGAACATGTCCAACTTGAACCCCACCTGATGAACCAAACCCCTGTCTAGAAGTAGCTTTTAGCAAAAAATGTGGCCAGATCTGTACATCTAAAGCTGACTCCAACTTCACTTCCCCCAACCTGCTTAATACAGCTTATGAGCCTTAAGTCATGAGCTGGTCTTTTGTCCCTCCTTCCGAGCACATCAGGACAAAGGTTTATAACAAATCGTCTTTATTATAGTAAAGCTGATAACTGAGGCTGGCTTTGTGATCCTGCAGAAGTCAATAACAAAAGACACAAGCAAATTTAAAATACTGTCCATTAGAAAAATGCAGCATGATATGAAGTTGATTCCAAATGAAATATGAAGTTGATTCCAGACTCTCCTCCCTTCCAAATTGAAAAGAGCTAGCTCCAACCTTCAAGGTGCATCCTGCTGTTTATAGGCCATCTGCAATGTCTGGAGCCTCTCATCTAGTCTGCCTGCAACCTGATGATGCATGACTGAGCTAGTTAGATCAAGTCCTTCCTCAGCCATGTCAGCTTGTTCACTAAACTTTCCTACAGAATTAGACAGTATCAGATTCTCAGCAACTGCCTGTCTTATCTCTGGGTCTGCTGGCCAGCCCCTCTATGTTTGAATCAGAATCTGAGTCAACAACCTTTAAAGCCTCATGATTGGAGGATTGGGCCTGATCTTTACAGGACTATGGGGATCACCTGAAGAATGCATGATCAGGTCTTCCAAGTCTATTGAATGGTGAGTTTGAATTTCCTTTTCTGTGAACTACCTAGTTGCCATAGAAATACATTTGTTTTTTATTATTTTCCTTTCTCATTTGGGTGGGTGGCAAAATGTCAGGGCAAAATTGCTCCATGCTCTGGAGGTCCAGGGGGACAAATCCTCTGAAAGCTGCTTTGGTGAGTTACTCTTTGGACACTAATATTGCATAATTAGATGTTTCATTTTAATTTAAAAACAAGTCATTATTTCTCAAGTCCTCCCTTTTTGGTTCTTTAGTACATATATTGGAATAGAAAGTAGAGATGATTGTTTCCCCTGCCTAGCTGGGAAGCTGGCCTTATCCATGCATTGGAATGCTTGACAAACATGATAGCCACCTTGCTGAAGAGTTTAAAAGGGGGTCCGGAAAAGGTTCCTGTTCTTTTCCACATATAAATGGCATCAGCCCATTTTCCCCTGTGGGCAGGAGAAGGGAGATTAAGAAGGTACTTGAGTGGTGGGAGTACAATCTCCGAGGAATATAGACAACAGGATGTTTCACAGCTTGTCCTACCACGTATGATGATAACATAGCTACTTCCAGTGGGTTCTGCCAGTTCAGCTCATACCTCTTGGTTATCCAGAGCCCATTCAGGGTAGCAGACCATGGTGCCTGACTCTAGATGACTGAGAGAGTAAAGAATTCTCATGGTAAATCCTGTATAATGAGCTGGATCCATTAATTTGGATCTTGGGCATTTTGTTTGAAGCTTGAAGAACAGATATAAAAAAGGGATTGCAAACACATTAAGTGTGTATCCAACTACAGCGGAGTTGTAACCACATTCTGCCTGATGCTAGCTGAATTTAGAAGGCCTTGAAGTAGCTTTGTTGCATGTTGCAAAAAACATGCAAACTATGGAATGCACTTCCTCAAGAATTATAATGTCCCTCTGGCTTTGGCCTTTAAAAAGGCATGCTTTCTGTTCAGTATTTTAAAATGCGTAGTTTTTAGGATGAGTATCTTTCCTTTTCTGAGAAACCCAGGGCAGTTTACATAGCTCCATTTTATACTCACAACAACCCTGTGACATATGTTAAGCTGAGAATGAACAACTGTGCCAAAGCAACCCCATGAGCTTCATAGATGAAGCTGGATCTAATGGTTCTCTTTGAAGACTTCTTAGCACATAAGGCAGCATACAGATGTTAATAAAAATATTGCACAGTCAACACCTGCAGAAATCATGAGGAGAGATTAATAAGATGAGCAACATTCCTCAGGAATATGGTAAGGTTTTGTAAACAGGTATACCTTCATTGCTACTATGTTGTTCAATCTTTTATCTACCCTGCAATTAATCCCATATTTACTAACCCTCCACATTTCCTAAGTGTCATATAAGAATGTGAGTAAAATTTACTGGTAGTATTTCATGTCAAGTTTCCAACCAAGAACATGCAAGTTTGCTATAAAAAGACTTTTCCTTAACTTCTTTTTAAAATCAGAAACACTCAAAATTTCCAGTACTTAAAAGCAGTAAAAGTTAACACAGAAATAACAAGATTCAGATTTAATATTAACTGAGAAACAGTGCTTGCATGAATTTCAAAGCTGAAAGGTTTTTGCATCTGTATTTGACAACCAGTAAACATCACAATACCACGCTATTTTCACCATTACAAAGTGATTGTCATAGTTCGTTCAGAACAATGAAACTAGAATGATATATTTCTTTTTGTCAAACAAAATAAGAGATCAAACATTTCTTGGTCTAGAGAAGGCTTCAATATTGTCTAAGTAAATAAGCGGGACTTGGTTCTGAGTACATAGACCTTGGATCAGGTTGTAAGACAAATTGGCACTGTCATTATTTCCATGTATATGCACATCACAAAGCAAATCATGTATTCATAGTAATGATTTGTAACAAATAAATATTAGTTTCCTGGAAACAAGGATGCTGTTTAAAGACATCTTACTGTTTTAAGATGTTCCTTATAATCACCAAGGTCAAATAACAACTGGGGTAGCTTTTCATTAAGAAAACAGAAACACAGAACATAGAAACAAAGTGAGTCAGAAGGGGTCTCCCAGGTCATCTAGTCTGATCCCTGGATCCAGCCAGCTCCACTCAAGGCATGCCTACCATATGCATGCCCAGCCTATCCTTGAACACCCTCACCAAATTTGACCAGCAGACTGGTCACCCCCTGTTCTGGGTCATTGATGAAAAGATTGAACAGGATTGATCCCGGGACAGAGCCCTGGTGGACCCCATTCATCACTGGCTGCCATTCCGATGATTCCCCACTAATAGTTACCCTATGCTTTCGGTCAGTCAACCATATCCTCATCCATCAGACAGTACATCGGTCTATCTCAAAACTCCTCAATTTCTCAACCAGGATATCATGTGGCACTTTGCCAAAGGCCTTGCTGAAATCCAGGTAAACCACATCCACTGCTTCCCCTCCGTCTAGCCACCTTGAAACCTTGTCATAGAATTCCACAAGGCTGGCCTGGCAGCACCTGTATTTGTGGAAGCTGTGTTGCGTGGCTGTCAGCCTTCCTTCCCTATCTTGAGTTACTACATCTTTCACTATTATGAGCCTTTCTATTGTTTTTCCTGCAATGGACATAAGCCTAACTGGTCTGTAATTCCCCATGACCCCTCTACTACCCCTTTTGAAAATAGGGACCACTGATGCCACACTCCAGTCCTCTGGAACCTCACCCATTCTCTGCAAGGCCTCAAAAATGGAGGCCAATGGGTGCAAGAGTACCCCCGCCAACTCCCAAAGTACCCTCAGGTGTAAACCATCCAGGCCTGGCACCTTTGCAACATCCAGTGCCCTGAAGAGCTCCTCAAATTCTATGAGTCTAGAATTAGTGACTCTAATCTCTCTCCCTAAATCCCTGGCCTCATCCGGTACCCCATGCAGATCTCCCCCATACTGCTTTGGAGAGAACACAGAGACAAAAAAATCATTTAGCATCTGTGTCTGTTCCCTCACACCAGTCACTGATCCCCTTCTTCCTTATTAAGCGGTCTCACTGCGTGTTTCCCCTTCCTCTTGCTGTTGATAGACATGTTGATAGAAGCCCTTTTTGTTGCTCCTGATATTCTTTGCAAGTCTCAGCTCATAATCAGCCTTAGCCTTGCAAAGAATCCTCTGCAACAGGCCTTCTCCTCCTGGTATAGCCTTAGTGCAAGGAAAGGGTTTTGGGAGCCCTCCTGCAGTGCCAAGGTCCTGATTCCTATTGGGGTACCCAACGACTATTGAAAAGGAAGAACAACTCAAGGTTGAGCCTAACATCATATTTAGTTTGACCCATTGCACTGGACTCCAAAACCACATACGATAAAATTAGATATCTAATTAAAACAACCATTCACAAACAAATAATGCTTACACCACACAGGTAGTTTTTCTTTCCAAAGCAAAAACTGGAGCACTTCTAAACTTTTCTCAAGTACCTCTTGAGTAATAATCTGAACCAAACAAGCCAATAACAACAGACACTTTGATTTACATATTTTGGGTCATACTTGGGAAAGACCCAATCCTTATTCCATTTTAAATGCAACCATCTTGTTTTTCTGTACCATCAAATCAACTACAGTTTGATGAATGCCATCATTAGGTAAACAAAGGCATCATGCTTCAGTAAATTAACAGGTGAGCTGTGAAAGGAGTGTTTAAAACTATAAGGCAACTCTCAGGACAAAATGAGCAAAATCTTTGCTGTAATATGACTGCTAACAGTTTTGGACTTAAGGTGGGATTCCTGATCTGATCAGAATTTCATGTTACGAGTCTTGCTTCCCACATACAGCCTAGAAATGCCAACGGTCCTTTTCCTGAAAGGTCTGTCCTTTGGAGGTACACTTAGAGATGCTGATTGTTTACCTCTCCTTTGTGTTGTCTCAAATCCCTATTGTTTTATCCAAAAGTGCCTCTAGCATACTGTGCACATGATCCCCTACTTGATCCCCAACCCCTCCTCCAAACGGCATGTAATGGGTAGGTAATAAAAGCGTATTGTACAGATGCCATCTTGATAGTCCCTTTGGGGCTGCCTACATGCACACATATTTCCTGTATGTCTGAATAAACTGTACATGCTCTTTTGATTGTACACCCCCAGCAAACTCTCTTTGGGTGTTTTTTTCACTCCTGTCATAACCCACTGTGTTGTGTAAAACATCAGTACTTGCTTCCCTCAGTGGAGCTATGCCTGCTTGCACTGGCTGCTGCAGACATAGTACCAAATTGTCTAACAACTACAATTCACAACGCAGTAGAATTGTGAGCTCTGTGTATTGTCTCGCTGCTCCGTTTGTCCACTCCTTCTTAAATACTTACAAAATGAAGTAAATGTTGCTGTAAACAATTCTGTATGTTGCATAGTGAAAAGGTTACTAAAGTTTTTTCAACCATGTCTATTAAAGTAAGGTTTTGCGCATCCATAATCTATGCTTTCTGCATTTTGGGAGATTGCATTTTCTCACATAAAAATCATATTTTCACTCAATAACTAAACATAACTTTCAAGCTCGATAAATACAAACCAAAAGTAAGAAGCTGATTGCCTGTCTAACTCCTGGGACTCGATGAATGATACAAATCTAATTCATATTCTGAAGCCAGATTTTGACAGATTCTTATACAATTAGAACTGCAAAAATGCTGTGTAGTTACTGAACAATACTTTTGCCTAAGAGCAACATTTGTTCTCCTTACAAGCTTGGAAGTAAACCTTGCTATTATATGCTACCATTACTGTGACTGAAGAGTCACAATAAATGTACATTTTTTACAGCACAGAGGCAACTTTTAACAGTAAATAAGGATGTCTACTTTCACTAAAAGTGGATTTTTGTACTAAAACATTTTGTAAAGAAGAGATTTGATGAATGCCTACTCAAATGCAAACCCCACTGAGTTTGATTAGAATTTCTCCTGGGTGAGTGTATATAGGACTGCAGCCTAGCGGGGGCTATGTCTGGACCCCTAGGGTATTAATGTGGTTCATACATGACAAAATCATACTTGTGTAATCTGCTAACTTTCAGCTTACCAAAAATGCTGAAAGTGTAGCTATACATATGCCTTTTTAAAGTGTGGCTAGGTTCTCTTTGTGTGTAATTCTATATCTTTATAGTTAATTAGAAATTGAATGCATTTGATACCTGATTAAACAGATGATTATCAAATTAAATTGTAGCATTGTTCTAAATGTACATGTTTTCTGCTTTCCGAAGTGCTGCTTTAGATTACAGGTCAAGAATGGATATCAATGCAGGTGAATCCCTAACACAGTACTTGGCTTTCAGTTTGGAACAAATATGCTATGGCTGTTATGAAGTACATTCAACAAGAATTGCTCACATAGTAGAAAGAAATAATTGGGCTCAAATGTTCTATTTTGTTCACGCTCACCAACATATAAGGTCAACTTGAATTTGGCCTGGTTTGATTTTCTGCAATCAAACTTTTCTACATTTTCCTGTCAGATCTCAGCCTGGGAGGCTACATGCTCTGACAGAGCTGACAATGCAGATTCCAAAGATAAGACTGTTTCTGAAATGGTCCAGATCCCAGCTGCTGTTCAAGGTCCTGAGACTCTGCAGGCATTAGTTGTGGGGGAGATTAGCCCAAGGGCAGATGAAGGGACCAATCAACCTGCCATGGGAATCGGAAGGAGCTGCAGACTCCTGAGGGAGAAGACATTGAAATGGATTTTTCCAATGAAGAACTCCCACTTCCTGAAGAGGTCGCTGGACCTCTTTATTGGAGAGAAGTCAATTAGGACACAGTGGGAGGTGCAAAGGTGTTACTGCTTTCACAGCACCCCTCCCCCAAGGGAGAGAAACAGAAGGCTGCATAAGGAGAGTTTTGAGTAATGAACAACAGAAAGGGTCCATTTAACTCTGTGCAGGCTCAGGGACATATTTTATTGTTGTTGAATGTAACAATAAAAATTATTAGCAAAGAAAAGCTGGTGAAATTTATACTGTCTGGAGGAAGAAACAAGGCTCACAATAGTAATATATTTGGTAGACTTTCTGTGCCTTGACAGTGTCTGATCTATTCTGGGAACTTTTTACTGGAAGGTTCAATGAATTTCATGAAATTATTTCAGTTTGTGGAGCTACTGTTATAGTCAACATTGCCCAAGCCATGTTTGTGCACATCTCATTAGAAAGATGTAGGAAAAACTATATATTTATTGTATTTAAAAATATAATAAAAAGCATAACATCCAATTAAAACAATACAAAAACTAGCAACTGGCAAAAACTACAGCAAGTAATGGAAATTAAAACAATGTTAAAACCAATAGCTACTAAAATACCTGACTGAATAAAAATGTATTTTTTTCTTTTTTGCATATACTGAAACCTTTTTAGGCCATAGTTTGCAAATGTTTGCCTTCAGGGACTTTTTGACCTTCAGTCTTATGCTTGCCATCTTTTTGGAACTTACTCTTTGAAGCTAGATGCCTAGTTTCTGAGCACTTTTATTTGGTTTCCCTTCTCTAAATTATTTCACTCACTACTGAGGTTCAGATGTCATTACTTTTTTCATTTTAAACTATTTGTCTGGATTAACATTCCTTTCTGAACTTTGCTGATTGCTATATCTTGGAGCCCGGAAAAGTTATTCTGCAATCTCCATTTGGGTCCTCAGGATCTGTTCTTCAGATCTCTGTTTGGGATAAGTACCTCTAATTCTCCTTTTCACTCTTCCTTTTCCTTAAAAGTTTGGACTACACTGTTATAGAGCTTTAAGGTGCAATCCTATGCATGTTTAGATAGCAAAATCCCTACAACTCCCAGTATTCCCCAATCAGCAAAGCTAAATGGGGAATACTGGGAGATAGAGGATATTTTTGTGTCTAAATATGAATAGCAGTGACCATTATAATTGTGTTCAACTAGTAGAAGTTTAAGTATAGCTAACAATTCAAACTGCTGCTAGTTTGGCCTGTTGTACCTCTTCTTTGCCATAATTATTTGATTTAATGGTCAATACAGTTGCCCTAACATGGTTTTCTAATAGAACTTGGCAAGAGTTAAACTGCAGTTTACTTTGCATGTAGGAGTCACGAAGGAGTATTTTTTCTATAATCATGAAATGTTTCTCATTTTTCTTTTGCATGTGATGATCTTTTGCATTTCGTTTCTATAAAATATTCATATATTTTTGGCTTTGCTATTTTATCTTTTAAATTAGCAAAGAACAGTAACACATTTAAGTATACCACAGGAGAGTTTTTATTACTCTTTCTGATCTGTCTTTACTATGAGTGAGTTTATCTAATAAAATTATCATTCTTCATCATACTAGATTATAACATACTGTTCCATGTGTCTTTGGAAATTATCGTGTATTCTTCTCAGTATTAGCAAATGTAATAAATAGACATCATATCCTAGAAAAAATGACAATTTCTACTTGATCTCTTTGCATATGGCATAGTTTCATATGTTTTAAAAAAAAGGCAGGTTGCTTACCTGTAACTGATGTTCTTCGAGTGGCCATCTGTGCAGTCACACATATGGGTGCTGCGCCTGTGCAGTGCCTAGGCCAGAAGATTAAAAAACTAACGGTTTTTGGCGGGAAAACTCCCCTCCCCTCCCCCTTCATGGTATAAATAGAGTGAAGTGTCCACCATTTTGTTCAGTCTTGAAGACCAAATGTTCTCCCTCTACAGGTTAAGAATAAAATTAATGACAAACAGCATTGTACTCCAATGGTACTGATACAAATTATAGTACGGTACCGAGAACAATATCCACTCACCGGCATATACCATCAGTACCGATGCAAATTACGGTATGGTACCAAAAAGCAGTATCTACTCATCGACACCGAGTGGGGCCGGTGGGTGGGTTGTGTGACTGCACAGATGGCCACTCGAGGAACATCAGTTACAGATAAGCAATCTGCCTTTCTTCGTTGTGGCCTCTATGCATCACACATATGGGTGATTAGCAAGCTTACCCAACTCAGAGGAGGGAGGTGTTGTCAGCGAAGAACAGACAAAAGAACAGCCCTGCCAAAAGAGCAGTCCTGCCTGGCGCGCACATCAAGCCGATAGTGCTTGGCGAAAGTGCATGGCCCTACCCACGTTGCAGCTTTACAGATATCTTGAAGCGGAACCTCTGCGACAAAGGCGGACAAATTCGCCACAGCTCATGTAGAGTCACCCCTCGGGATAACAGGTAAGTCTATTTTTGATAGTTGATAGGCCAAGACAATAGTCTGGGTGATCCAGTGTGACAGCCGTTGAGGTGTGATTGGCAGTCCTTTGTCATGTTCGGAGTACTTAACAAAGAGTCTATTCGTGCGACGGAAGGATTCCGTACGGGAGTGATAGAAAGCCAAGCAGCGGCGAACATCAAGGGTGTGTAGAGCCCGCTCTATTGGATTTGACGGCGCTGGATAGAACGCTGGCAGAACAATATCTTGATTCAAGTGGAATGATGTAGCCACTTTAGGAAGAAACGAAGAGTCCATATGAAGAATGACCTTTTGCTTATGGAAATTAAGATATGGGGGGTCTATGCGGAGAGCAGAAAGCTTGCTTGCTCTCCGAGCTGATGTCACCGCTATGAGGAAAGTTGTTTTCCAGGACACCAGGCGTAGGTCGACAGTCGCTCGAACGGAGGTTTTCTAAGTGCTTGGAGTACGACCGAAAGGCTCCACGTTGGCATAGCCGGGCGAATAGAAGGGTGTAAGTTCTGTAACCCCCGAAGAAAACGTTGAAGCAGAGGTTGAGAGAAAACTGATACCCCTTGAACCGCACCATGATAGTGTGAAATGGCGGTTGCATAAACTTTAATGGATGACGGTTTCAGTCCCAAGTGATAGAGTTCCAGGAGAAATTGCAAAATATTGTCAATTGAGGCCATTCCAGGAGAAAAAGAATGGCGTTCTGCAAAGGAAGAGAATCTCTTCCATTTAGCCACATAAGAGCGACATAAGAGTGGACAGTCTTAAAGCAGATGTAAGAATTGCCTGAATTTCTTGGTCAACAGTCGTCAGTAGCAAAGTGGCTGCCGTCGAAACCGACTTAGGGGCCATCGGTACAGTGCAGTGAATACAGTCTGCTAGAGGTTGGGATGTCGTCGGTACAGACGCAGCGGAATGACTCAAGTGATCCACCATGCCATCAACCTCAAGGCAGTCAGATCTGGATGTTGGACCGCTCTGTTTTGCTGCGTTAATAGCTGAGGAATAGACGGGAGGCAAAGAAACATTCCTTTGGATAGATGTAGAAAGGTGGCGAACCATGGTTGTCTCGGCCACCAAGGAGTTGTTATTATTCCCGTGGCATTCTCTTGAGATATTTTCACTACCACTTTCGTTAGAAGTGGGATTGGAGGAAATGCATAAAAGGCTATGTTGTCCCAGGGGATCATAAGAGCATCTCCCATCAATCCTGATCCTATGCCCGCCCTGGAACAGTATAGGGCACACACTCTGTTGTCGCAAGTGGCGAACAAGTCCAAGTCTGGATAGTTCCACAAACAGAAGAGGTCCTTGCATATTTGTCTGTCCATCTCCCATTCGTGCGTTGTTGACACATGTCTGCTCAACATGTCTGCTTCGGTGTTGTCGGTCCCTGCAAGGTGGACTGCTAGAAGCATTATGTCCCTCGGTATGCACCAGTCCCAAATGGCCAAGAGACGTGCTAAAGCTGGCGATTTTGTGCCGCCCTGCTTGTTGATGTAGAAGACAGCTGGTATGTTGTCTTACACAATCTGGATGACTTGTCGGCATAGCACAGTCTCGAAAGCCTTGAGGGCGTTGAAGATCGCCTGAAGTTCAAGGAAGTTGATGTGCTTCCTTGCTTTCCATTGGTTCCAAGTCCCCTGGACCCGAAGATCCGAACATGTTGCACCCCATCTGAGTAGTGATGCGTCTGTATACAGGGTCTTCATCGGATGAGGTGTTCGAAAAGGGACACCGACAGACAGATTGCTTGGAATGGTCCACCAAGCTAGAGTGACAAGTATCACAGACAGAATTTGGATCAGTTTGTTGGGAGAATCTCGCTGTGGGCGAAATGAAGTGTTGAAAAACAGCTGCATGGCCCGCATACGTAGTCTGGCATACGGGACAATGGCAACTGCAGCACCCATGTGCCCCAATAGTCTGAATGGATATAGCCAGAACCGTTCCGAGCATTCGGATTCAATGGATGTGGGCACATAAGGTAGCTTGATGGTCCGGAGGGAAGAAAGCTCTCTCCCCTATGGAGTTGAGACGTGCTCCGATAAAGTCAATGACCTGCGTGGGAATAAGGGATGATTTTTCGTGGTTAATGCATAGCCCAAGATCATCGAGCAAGACGCAGGTCACGTGTATTACAGACAGAAGACCTTTTTTGGTTTGGGAAACAATTAGCCAGTCATCTAAGTATGGGTATATTTGCACTCCTCGTGTCCATAAGTGTGCGCATACTGGTGCCATACACTTTGTAAAAACTCGAGGTGCGGTGGCCAGGCCAAAGGGCAGCACAGCATATTCGAAAAGTCAAGCCCAACAGTAAAACGCAGGAAACGTCTATGCAAAGGATGGATAGCAATATGAAAACAGGCATCCTTCAAATCCAATGAGGTGAACCAATCCTCTCTCTTCAGTAACGGAAAAATATTCTGTAAAGTGGTCATCCGAAACTTTTTTGGTTTGATGTATTTGTTAAGATTTCGTAAGTTCAAAATCGGACGAAGACCACTGTCTCTTTTCAGGACCGTAAAGTATCTGGAGTAGAACCCATGCAACCCCTCCAAGCGGGATAGTTGTTGAATTGCGCCCTTGCGAAGCAACTGAGAGACTTCTTCACACAGTACCGATGAAGAAGATGTAAATCAAATTGGACACGGTGGAGGGACGACATCGAATATTATCCTATATCCGAACTGAATGATAGACAACACCCACCTATCAGATGTAATGGACTCCCAAATGGGGAGTCGGCCCTGAAGCCGGTCCCCAAAAGGGAGAGGGGAAGGTGGTGTGGGGAGAGAGAGAATGGTTTGCAACGTCAACGTGGACGTTTATCGGCGTCGAAGCGCCGACGGCCCTGGGAGAAACGTTGCTGCGGCTGTTGTCTCCGCCGTTGCTGTCTTTGCTGGTAGTGTTGCCGAGGGTGGAATTGTGGACGGTAGGAGGAACGAGGCCACTGCCACTTACGCCTCTGTTGAGGAAGCTCCATGCAGCGCGCGGTCATACGCGATTCATGTATCGCTTTTAGCTTGTGGTCAGTTTTTTGATGGAACAATCCGGTACCGTCGAATGGCATTTCCTCGATCCTCCGTTTCATCTCGTTGGGAAAATTGCAATTGCAGAGCCACGCGTGTCGGCGCAGTGAGATGGCATTCACGAGAGCCCTCGAATTGGTGTCTACGTGATGTCGTGCAGTAGACAACTGTTGCACTGCCACCTGCATTGCTTCTTTGATGAAGACCTTGGCCAGTTCAGCTTGGCGGTCTGGAAGGGAGGAAGCAACGTTATCCAGCTTCTGCATAACAAAATACTGGTAACGTGCCAGTGTTGCTTCGTAATTCGATATGCACACACCGAGTCCAGAGGCCGCATAGACTCAGCACGCGAGCATATCAATTTTCCTCCCTTCCTTGTCGTGAGGGGCTGTGTGTCCCCTGGACTCCCTGCCTTGGGAGGATTCGACAATGACAGAGCTCGGTCGTGGATGGCGAATCAAGAACGGGATGTTGTCCTCTCGAACTCTGTACATGGCCTCATATCGACGGGAGGTGGCTTGCAGTTGGGCCGGTTGATCCCAGGGTTGGACCATAGCCTGCCGAAGTGTGGTAATTAGCAGCAGGACTATGGCCGCAGACTGTTCTCCCCTCACGACATCACAGAACCAATCCGTGGATGGGCCAGGCTGTTGACTCGCTTCAATTTCGAGGGAACAGACAAGGCGGGACATGAGCTCTGTAAAAGAGACATGTGGCTCATCGGGCAGAGCAGGTCCTTGGGAGGCGACTACTACATCGGGGGATGTAGAGTCAACCTCAGATTCGTCCGAATCCGGATAATAAGGAGGATGGTCGCTCGAAGACGATGTTTCGGGGGAGGTTGGACGTCCCCTCTCCACATGCCTGGACGTCGAAGGCGAATCTCTTGGGACCGATGGAGAAGCACAATCCCGAGGGAAATATGGATAGGATTGATAACCACCCCAGTCTGCGAAGGCACCATATCCATGCATCCTCCAATCGTCATCCCGGTGTTCCGACGAGCAGCTGCGGCGCCTAGGTGACAACGGTGACTCCGCAGGTGGCTTAGTCATGGGCATTGGAGTCGGAGATCGTTCCCTCGGTGGGGAGTCTCTACTCTCACCATCAGAGATGGACTCCCGAAGCGGCTCCTCTACGTGTCGGGGCGGCACACTCTCAGGCCGAATGATAAGCCTGGGGGATCCCGGCGGTGTCACCTGCATAGTGAGTTGCAGGACTGGTCCCGAAGGGGTTCATACCGTGGCGGCAGACGGTACCGAGAAGTCCGACGAACCCGAGCCCCGGTGTTTGGGGCAATCAGGTTTCTTGGTTTTGCAAGCGGGCTTATCTGCCTTCTCCTTCCTCGGTACTTTACGAGCGGAAGGCTTATCCAAACCCGTGTGCTTGCGCTTCTCCTGTTTCTTGGCTGGGGAAGAAGGCGGCACCTGGGTCTCCGCTGGAGTAGCGCCTTCAGCCGAAGGGCGCTGAGGAGGAGCGGTGGAAGTGGGACGCTTCAGAGGAGCGCTCACAGTTGAGGCAGAGCGCGAAGGAGGTGCGGCTGAAGAGGAACCAGACCGTAAGAGCAGTTGATCAGATTTTATCAAGGCCTGGTCCCAGAGGAGCTTCTGGAGACGGTTCTCCCTGTTCTTCCGCGCTTGCTTGGTAAATGCCAAGCAAAGGCTGCACTTGTCAGTTCTATGCCCCTCGCTGAGGCAGAGAAAGCATAGATCATGTGGATCCACAGGCAACATTTTGGATCTGCATTTGGCACATTTGTGGAAGGCCGCTCACTGTGCCATCGCGGAAAAAGAAGAAAAGATGACAGGAGAGAGGATAAGATAATATTTTTGGTTTTTTTTTAGAATAGAAGAAAGAGAGTGGCATATACAAACTTGGAATATAAGATTTTAGAGTTAAAGAAGGGATAAAGGCAAAAAATGGACAGTAAGGACTCAAAGATCTTAGCGAGGGACGTTGACAGGCACGAGGCACAGTGAACGGCGGTTGCAAAGACTGAACAAAATGGCAGACACTCCGCTCTATTTGTACCACGAAGGGGGAGGGGAGGGCAGTTTTCCCGCCAAAAACCGTTAGCTTTTTAATCTTCCGGCCTAGGCACTGTGCAGGCGCAGCACCCATATGTGTGATGCACAGAGGCCACGACGAAGAATGAAGGGCATTCAATTTTGTTTAGCTTGAGTTTTAAAATATATTTTAAATTTACTGAACCTTTAAATAGCCTTTGTCAACTCTGGTTACAGTCTTTTACCCACTGGGACAAAGTCCGAATGTTATTTTCAAACTGTAGCAAGCAAACTCAGTTTCCATCTTGTTCCATCTTCTTCTCAGTTGAACAACAAAATTTGTGAAATAATGAGCGCTGAAAGGTATGCAGCATTTTATTCTGTGATATTCATGCCTTACCAAATAATATTTGCAAGGACTGTAGTACTGTCTGCAAATTCTTAGTAGATCATTAACAGAAATTTCAGTAAGAAATATGTGGGGGTCTCACTATTCTAGTAACCTTTCCAAGATGCAGTGTTATGGTATCAAAATCCTTTTGGTATACATTACAGTCTACTTCCCCACTGTCCTGTTCAAACAATATGAGAGCACCTGTCCTTGTGAATATTCCTGGTCTCAAGGCTCTGTCCCAATGAATTTATCTTGGAGATGTGTTGTGTTTAATTTGTTTGCCGTGTCAGCATCTGGGTCTTTAATATAAGCTAATGCACATTTCATTGAGTTTGGCCCATTTGAAATTGGGTGCATTACTTGAATTTCCCCCTTTCTGTTCCACATAGGGTTCAAGTTAAACAAAAATAATGTCATCTAGTATGCTTCACCATGTTCCTTTCCTGATAGTGTGGCCTTTGGATTAGCATGTCTGCAGAATGTTGAATGCATTTGAGATGATAAACTGTATCAAGGCCCATTAAACTGCTACCTAATGACAATTTTCCTTGATTGTTAAGCTTGAGCAATGATACTCTTCTCAATTTACCTTTTTTATTTTTTTGGTCACAAAAAGAAACTGAAAATTGGCCCTTCTTTTGTAGTAGGCCTTGCTCATTTTGTAGTTTTGGGGAAAACAGTGCTAGATCCAACACTTCCCTGGCCTTTTGCTATGAAAAGATGCTTAATGTTGATGAGATGCCACAAGGCTAAATCTGATGTTCAATTTGCCTCACTTCCTGGACAAGAATTAAGCTTGCTTAAACTTCCTTCATACAACAAATCATCAAGTTGTAGCACTCCAGCATGTGTTGAGCACATATGCATAACTAGTCCCAGCCAGATTTCTCACATTTTTTTGTTCTTTTTATACTGTCAAATCAAACAGTCTGTCCATACTGTTGAAATGCTAGTCTTACCGCATGGTTCACGTATGATACAATCAAGAGTGCTGTTTTTATTCTTGATAAAAACATGTTGATTTGAGAAAACTATTATCAACATATTAAAAAACTAAATTGTCAATTCTCAATAAGCACATTAATAAATGAATGCTTGAAAACCAAGTAGAACAGGAAGGGTAGTGTATAACTTAATTAGTTAACAACAAGGATGGAGAAGAACTTTTAGTTTACTAACCAAGTTTTGTATTTTAAAACCACTATGCAATCAGAAATTCAGCAACCTTGTAAAATTCTCTGAATTTTCCTATGGAAATCTCCATTAAAATGAAGAAAAGAAAATTGCATATAAATGTGCTTATTAGGAAAAATTATGCTCCTACTTCTGTTGAATTAAGAAAAATGTTTGCAAAATGTAGTATTGGGCAGCTATGTCTGCACGTATGCATATATTAGGAGAAAATTGCACAAAATGTTTATGATTTTTATGTGATTAAAAAAGAAATGTTCTTAGTTTAAAATGAACAAAACTTAATGACCTGCTTGCTTCCTCCACTTTTCTTATGGCCAGTTTACCTTTGCACCTTATTCAGCTTGCTTTGAAAAACACATGAAGGGCCATGAAATGGCTTGCAACACCCAGCCTCTTTTACAGTGCTAATCCCTCTGATTACTTAAGTGGGCTGCTGCACACCATCAAACTAGAAATATTGGTAACAGCTAAGAACACAAGTGTTTTCTTTGAATGAGGGAAAACCACTCACCTACCACCAAGAGAATCAGTTCTTTCAGAAGCAAAGAAATGACATTCATGCTTAAAAGCACTCATATAATTTGTATTGATTTGGCCAATAAAAACTTTAATGGAATCCAAGGGTCATACGACTAATTAAATCAATAAAAACAACAATATTAATCCATACCAGCATCAGCATAAAATCTAATAGTATCAAGTAAGCCAGGATATGCTGTTAAAAGCAAATACTAAAAAGCACAGTTGCAAATGCTGCTTCTAACTAAGCTGAGCCAGAAATTATGGCTAATTTCCACAGTTTTGCATTTCCTCAGTATTGTACTTCCTTTTATAAATAATTCTAAAGGCCTCAAAATGTCACGCAAACACATGCTTTGTTTTCATATCTATTCGTAAAAGCTTTATCATGGAGAACTAATTAATTCTGCAATTGCTTATCCTCAGATGGTAAGGAAAAAGAAACACTGGATGCTTCCTGATTAGATTTTAATACACAAACTTCCTGCCACATCAATGGGATTTTACAAAGGTTCAAACATAATCATCTTCCATTTGCAAACCTTCCCATATTTCCCTACCTCTCATCTCTCCCTTCTCTAGTCCCCTTAACCACAGAAAATGCATTAAGACAGAGATAGAGGAGTTGCTCAACTCACTTTCCTCAACTTCTAGTTGGTAGCACTACAAGCAGCATTAAGAAATGTAATAGTTTAAGAAAATAAAATATTCTAATCTAAATAATCTAAAAGAAATTATTGCAAAATATTACATATGAAAGAAAAATTCTTTATAAACCTAATTTATAAAAACCTCCCATGCACAAAAATTTGATCTGCATATTGACAACCCAACTCTCCTAGAACAATACATATGTCTACAGTTGATCAGGTGTACTGTAGATAGGTACACAGAAAGTTACTTTATTATCCACTGTAAACTTTAGATAGAAACATTTCAATTTCAAAATGCACTTCTCCTTCTCCTTCTCCTTCTTCTTCTTCCTATTATTATTATTATTATTATTATTATTATTATGCAATTTAGAAACAATTCAATTATTTTTCTTGGTACAACTGGAAACATGACCTCCACTTGCCCTATCCCCGGAAACGCTGACAATGCCTTATTTTACATTTGACAAAAACAGCAGCCCCTTTTGCTGTATGCCCAGTTCTCATTTCCTCTCATCTGTCTTTTATTTAGAAACTGCCATTCGTTTTCACATCTGACAGTAAAAACCTCAGGACGTGGTGATTGTGAAGAGGATTATCTTTCAGATCAATGCTGAAATTGATTCCAAACCACACTATTTATCAGCCTACAGCTAAAGCACTAGAAGGCAGGAACTATTTTCTCTCCTTCAAATCCATTCTTATTCCATTGGTAGAAGGAACATTATACTAGACTGCACATTAATAGGTAGGGAATTTTCTTGTTGTCATTGCTGAATTTAGTTAAGCCTAGCTGAACCTATGTTTTAAATTGCAATTTGTTTTATCACACCTTTTTCTGCACTGGCTTCTGATCCTTCTCTAGCACAACTCTTAAGTGACAGTGCTTGTCCATGACTTTGGGCCAAGATACGTGAAGAAAAGTCTTCTCTCCCATCAACTTGCATGGGGAATGTGACTGTCAAGAAAAGCACTCCTTTGGGCAGTGGTATTGCTAGGGCTGGAACTCAGGGGGAAGGTCCAGGGCCCTCACAGTGCATCAGCCCTCCACATGGGCTGCCAGAGAGGCAGGTGATGGGGCAGGGGCAAACAGTGCAGAGAGCCAGTGTGGTGTAGTGGTTAAGAGCATGGGTCTGGGACTCAGGCGATCTGGGTTCGAGTCCTCGCTCGGCCATGGAGCCAACTGGGTGACTTTGGGCCAGTCACAGACTCTCAGTCCAACCTACCTCACAGGGTGGTTGTTGTGGGGATAAGATGGAGGAGGAGAATGATGTAAGCTGCCTTGAGCCCTTTGTAGGAAAAAGGCAGGATAGAAATCGCAATATAAATAAATAAATAAAAACAGGCTCTGTGTCTTGGTCAGCATGGACATGAAGGGACCCTGCAGGACTGGTGATAACTGCCATGGTGTCCTTCCTTATTTTTTTAAAGGGACTTTTTATACTTGGGGTCTGCCAACAATGTAAGTAATCAGTTACAGATGTTCATTCAGTTATAGATGTTCATATTATTTTCAGTTTTAAAAGATGTTATACTTTTCTACAACAAAATGATGCAAGTAAATCTGTTTTGCATCAAGGTTGAAGAAGTAAAAGGCATTCAATTTGTATAGTTATGATAATATCATGACTTAAGTGAATTTAAAGTGCAAAACTGAATATGCTCAGAGTTGTTTCTATATTACTATATTATATTATATTATTATTAATAAGAAGAAGAAGCTTGAAATGGCAGGAGAGAAGAGAAATCTTAAGTTGCATGTTTCACAAAGGAAGCAATACATATAGCTATCTAAAGAGTGTCCTTCATTAGACAAGTAAGTCCAGGGTCTGAAGTTACCTATGTGAACCACAATATTTGGAATAGGCAAACTGGTTAAGGGAAGAAAGGGGAAATCCCCTCCACTATTTTTAGCAGTCATTAGTATGCACTAACATTTACACAATGCTCCCAAAGTCAGCCCTGTTCAAGGCTAAATTGATTGGAACATGTAACAGGGCCTTCTCAGGAGTGCTTAGAGGCAGCTGAATCTCTGCAGATCCCTCTTGCCCTGTTCCTGCTCAAGACTGAGATCCTGCTGACATCTTGCTTTCAACATCATCAACCTTTTCACCCCACTCCATCTTGTCTGATGAAGGGATCAAGACCTCTCAAAGGCTTTCACATTCTTGGCTCAAGAAAGGGATTGCACTAATATGGGTGTGCAGAAGTGGTGCCCAGACTTCACAGCTCAATCCCCAAAGAAACTGCCCAAGCAACCCATGCCACTGGGGCACCTGGGGGCTCAACACTGCCTGCTTCCCCCCAGCAGCCACAAATATAGCAGCCATCTTTATTTTACTGGAAGGTAATGTGCTATGAGTGGATACTGGCTCTGTAGTTGGGAATTTTTTTCCCACTTGTGTTTGTATATTGATCTCAGCAGCTTTTCTGCTTTAATTTATTTTCGTACTGTGACAATATTCTTCTTATTAATTTTTGTTATCGTTTAAAAGAAGTTATCCTGTAGACTTAAAACACAAGCTAACAATTCTATTCGATATTCCCCACTACAGGAATAGATAAATCAGAAGCATGTTTGGTAATGACCTGCAAAAGGGCGTTTTCAGTGGCCATTCTGGAACATTCTGAACCTTTCTCCCAAGGGAGGCTTGATTCACTCCCTCTCTCTCGTCCTTCTGCTTTATTCAAGAAGGCCTTTGGCCTGCAAGCAGGTCTGTTGAGTTGGGTACATATTTTAAAAGAAAAGCTATAACTCTGGGTTGTTGTTGTTGTTGTTTTTTTTTTTTTTTGCATTTTATTTTCATTATGCCTGTAAGCCTACCTGTGTGCCACTTATATTAGAAAGGCAGGATACAAAATAAATAAACAAATAAATCATCAAATAATTGAAAGTCAGAAATCCTTGCTAATTTACTGCAAATCACCAAGACATCTACTAGTAGATGTCTGAACTACATTTTGCCCATCTCTGTTCAAGGGTTGTAAGCACTGGGTAACACGAGAACAAAGTAGACATGGCCATCATTTCTCCTTCTCTGTTCCACATACCCATATACACACACACTTTTATTTGTCAGTGAGAGGTTTTATTCAACCATCAGTACCACAGAAAGGGAATAGAATTACTAAATATAAATATACAAACCTCATGATTTTTCTACTTCATAGCAATCATTTTATTGTGACCATATAGTGAATAATATGTGATGTGATCAAAGCAGTGATAAACAGTATTCTGCCATTATTACAGTCTGTGTTCTTTTTTGTAGCAGAGAAAGCAAAATCATAAGACCATCACATCATTTTTAGGCAGTATTCCAATACTGCTTAAAAAATTTTCAGTGCAAATATAAAGAAATAAGTCTCTGATGAGTTTTTATTTCATTCCTACCAATTAACAAGCTATTTTAACATGATAATACAAGAAGATTGTTATATCATAACAATATGATTAAGAACAAAAAACAAAGAATTATTTGCAAAATATTATTAAGGGCTTCAGAAAACAGCAGTAACATTTATTGCCTGGTTTTAACTGATTGCTTCTTGCTAATAATAAGGCCCCCAGACTGCAAATAATACTAGGGATGTTATCTATATTGTGCATAACAATATGCCTACTTCTAAAGAGCAAAGTACTCCAGCAACAGGGGATTTAATTTGGCAGGCTGACTGGCATCTTTTTGACATTCGTTATGTTTGTATGATGTTTATATCATATGCTTCTGTGAGTTACTGTATGATGGTAACATTAGATAAATCACAAGATTTCTGATGAACAAAATAAAAAAACTTTTAACATGGCATTTAAATTAGCATGTTAAAGGCATTAATTCTATAGATTAACAAATGTGTTTAGATGACTGGTGTGCCTTTTATAACATAAAGCAGCATATCACCATATATATAATTGCAAGTTCAAAAAAATATTTAGTGTAAGCAAAGAGTTAAGGCACTACATAATAGTTCATACTCCAAAAAGTATGAGTGCGCTATATTAGGGCTCCTGTCTTTACTGCTTCCCTAGCATCCAATGGAAGAGTTTCCACCAAGCCTACTACTTTATGTGTATATATTTCTTGTTGGAACTGTAGTAATGAAATATGACATAGAATATCCATGAGAAGAAATTGATGAACAGGCAACATTGATTCAGAAATGCATCCTAACTGGCATGAAAAAATAAAATGAAACTGTGTGTTTGGGACTCTATTGGGAGCAGGGGTGGGGAGACAAATGGATGTGCAATATGAGAAAGGGACCTGGGCTGTGAGGAATGGTGGAAGGAGAAGAAAGAAGCTTCCAGAGATGGGGCACAGTAAGAAGCAACTATGCCGTTTTAAAGGATGAAAAAGCAAATGACTGATTTCTGAGTGAAGAAAGTGATTGGCACAAGGGAAAGACACAATGGTAACCACTTCTAGCTGTCCAGTTTATCCCAGGACTGCTTCCCTCTTCTTTCACTGAATATGACATCCAGTTCTGCAATTTTATCTGCTCCTTTCCTCTCTGTGTTTTTTGATTCCAGGTAGCTTGGGGTGAATCTGCCCACCTTGGTTCTATGAATATTTTCGCTCAGCAAGCAAACCTGTATCTCCCTCACTTTACAAACCTGCTTTATTCCATGTCAAATCAGATCCTGCTGTGCCTCTAAGGACCTCACTTGGGGGACAGTCCCAATGCCTCCTTCACCCAAACCACCTACTTGCTTACTGTTGAGAGAGAGAAAGACAGCTGCTTTGAGTGCACATTCTGGAGGGCTGCTGGCTGGTCTCCAGAAGAAGAATCTGAAGAAGTAGAAGAGATGCAGGAGCGGCTTTGGAATATGGGCCATCTCCAGACACTGAGATGGGAGAAGTGGAAATGCTTGTCTCAAGGCCAGACTCCCAGGTGGGCAGGCAGTCGCTGGGAATAACCAAAATGTACAATTGGCAGGAGGGGACTAGGAGCAGGAGAAAGGTGCACCCCCTCTGAGACTACCACAGCAGCAGCAGGACAACTGGGTGGGAAGTGAAGAGGAGCTTGGAGGCAGGCAGTAGGGGTGGGATTCTAGGGAGCCTGGAGCCTATTACTTTTCTGGCTTAGATTAAAACCCAGACCAGAAAAAACTCAAGGGTTATAATACTCTCGACATGGGAAGGAGCCTTAAAGAAACCTTAGCATACAGCTTCCATGCTGACTGAGAATACAAGCAGATTTGTAAGAGCCTTAACTCTCTTACAAATTTTTTTTCTTTAAATCTAGCTTCACAGTGCCTTCTATATACTACCATACCACAAGGGCAGCATTCAAATACTCTGCAAACAAGGCTGCCAACCAGGTAGAATTTTTGTTGGATCTATAAAATTCAAAGCTCAATAAAAGGCTAGAACGACGATGCAGCATCAAACAGAAACATCTAGAAAAACTTTCTTCAGTTCACGGCTTCATTTGATATGTTATATAGCATATGCAGATTAATATTACTCTAAACTTTTTATATTGAATACTTAGAAATAAAACACATATTGTATTCTGCATAAAACAACTGAAGCAAATAGTAAGTGAGAACTAATTTACTACAATATCACAGCAAATAGGGAATATACATAAACAAGTTGAGGGCATTACTCATTTTATTCATGTATGTCAACAAGAGTAAAAGCTTAATTTCAATGCCACTTAAGCCTCTAAAATTCTAAATGCATATTTAAGGAAAGAATTACAAATATAAGCTAGTTGTAGCAAATGGAAGTACAAGAGGAGTACTACTAAATCTTCCCATTTTATGGCTGATCTATAAAACAGGCAAAATTACTAGCATTAAAAGGCTGCAGGGCACTAATAAGGCTTCTGGGTTGCTGTACCCGGCACTCAAGAAGTTGGGTGCAAGGGGCTTGCCAGGAAAGGAGCCCCACACAACCACTGTGCTACCAGCATCCCACTCCTATGGCAAGTGCAGCTGCCATTTGGGCTGCTATACCTGACATGGAAGAAGGTTGCCACTTGCACAAACAGGAGTTCACCTTTCACTCACTTTGAAGACCAGGTCAAGCATAACAGGAAGCCTGTGAATGCTTTGAGGGGTAGGTTTGCCTCAAGCCTAGTTGCATCTCCTCTAGTTCCTTGTATATTGTATACTCACCTGTTTGCTCACTTTGACAGCTTGAAATGTACAAGGAAATAGACTGGACAAGGCTACGTCCAGACCCAGATGATTCCCTGCAGGGTGGCTTATTGTTTAGCAACAAGCCACCCTGAGAATCCATGGTTTGTTCTGATGCTGTTTGTACTACAACGGAGAACAATTCTATTATGGGTGGCAAGGATCAGCCAGAGTAGCAAAAATCTCCACTACTCCTCAGAATCTGGCTCCTGACTGCCCTTCCGCCAATACCTAAATGACACTTTGGAGCAACTGTCACTAATTTGCCATCTTTTTCTTTTGGTTCCAGAAAATTTCACAGATGTGTTCATAAGTGTTCATAAGAGAGCCAGTGTGGTGTAGTGGTAAGAGCATGGGACCGGGACTCAGGCGATCTGGGTTCTAGTCCCCGCTTGGCCATGGAGCCAACTTTGGGCCAGTCACAGACTCTCAGCCCAACCTACCTCACAGGGTTGTTGTTGTGGGGATAAGATGGAGGAGGAGAATGATGTAAGCTGCCTTGAGCCTTTTGTAGGAAAAAGGCAGGATATAAATCGGGGAAAAAGTGTTTTAAAAATACTTGTTTTGAGGTTTCATAAAAGCACAAGCATGTTTCTATAGCTGTTGGATAACATGTAGCTTATTGGCAGAAAACTCAGAATAGATAAAAGGAAGTACTTCTTTGCACAGTATATAAACTATGGAATTCACTTCCACAAGATGCAGCAATTAACACTAATTTGGAACACTCAGGAAGGAGAAAGCTATCAATGGCTACTGCCTTTGATTACATTATGCTGACTCCAATAGCAGAGGCAGTATGCTTATGTGCACCAGTTACTGGGGATCTTGGCAGGAGAGGGCTGTTGTACTCATATCATACTTCAAGGGTCCTGGGGGCAGCTGGTTGATGGCTATGTAAACAAAACGCTGGATTAGATGGACTCTGGGTCTGATCCAAACACTACATTGTCCATGTCAAACTCCACAGTGGATATGGGGTATGAAACCACAGATGCCTAGCTCTGCTGCCTTCCATTCTTCTGTGACGTGGCTACTACAGATCTGGTTTAAAAGTAAATGCCACATGCACAGGTACCCATGAAAAGGAAGCCTACCAATCTTGCATTATGTCTTATCAGGTACCTGACTACCCACCCCATTTTGCGGTGCCAGACAGATAACAATTCATCAAGGCACAGGTGCAGAGCTGATGTGCTGCATTTGGACTGGTGAGTTGCAAGGAGTGCCTGGGCACAATATCTTCTCAAATCTGTATAATGCTCCCAATGGCAGAGTGAGGTCTGTTCATTCAGGCATTTAAAAACAAGTCCTTAGAGGAACACCTGCACTTATCTGAAGGAAGGTAAAGTGGGAAGCTTTATAGGTAAAAGCCAAAAGCTTGGAGGAAGACATTGGATGACACTAATACCCTTTGTGTTTCCTTCTACAAGCCTTTGTTTTATTTGACTACATAGTAATATGAGATGCTAGGATCATTCGTTAGTATACCATAGAGCTACCTGCCTTAAGGCCTTCAAATAGGGCTGGTTACAAATTACCTAAATTGTTACATTAAGATATTTTAATATAAACTATAGAAGACATAATTGCACTAAACTCTACCGAAATCTGGAGTTCAGCAAGATCACCCGACATATTGTTTCTCATTTTATTCAAGATACAAATACAAAGACAGGACAGAATTAAAGCAATTAAGGCAAGTTACTGCAGCTTTCCAATAACATAGGAATTAAAAGGTCTACAAAATAATAGTGACTTACCCTACACTACTGTTCTAAAAAATACTAAGATCATAGGGAAAGAAGCCTGCAGTGCCCCTTCGGTGGCCCTCCCCGGCAGGCAAGCCTGCGAGCCAGCAGGTGCTTCCTAACACCTGGTTGTAGAAGAGAGGAAGGCTGCTAGTCTGATGAATCTGGACAAGTCCTGATTCCATGACTGGGTGCCACAATTTCATCAAAAATTGCCACACATTAACCAAGCTGCTGAGTGAAGCTGAGTAGCATCTGATAGAGCCATCCCGTCAGGGCAGCTGGGGTTCTGCTCTCCCACCAAAAGCAATACTACAGCACAGTTGGTACCTCCACCACTACTTATGATATACCCCGCTACCTGTCAGAGTGTACACTTTCTAAGAGCAGGGAGTATTTAACTTTGGATCTGATGGCGTTTGCTCTTTTGACATGTCCTCACTGTGCCCCATCAGCTGCCTCACATTACAAAAATATGCACATACTTTTTTAGTGTATCCAGCCAATGGTGGACCTCTTCTAGTAGGCAAGCCCCAGCAACTTTTTGGCAATTCCAACTGGTGAAAACACCTCTGAATGACATAAATGAACAACCATCAAACTCCTACCAGGTGTTATCACTGATACTTCTTTGAAGTGTAAAGAAATCAAGGCTTTTATGAGCAGCTTCACTGTAAAATATACTCAAAATTACATGTAAAGAGGTGGGTTTCCTATCACTGTTGTAAATACAAAGTGATACTGTGGTTAACTGAGCACAAAGAAGTTGGAAGCTGCATCTTCAAATAGCACAAGAAAGGACTACGAAAGCACTTTGTGCTTGAGCTTTAAAATAAGGAACCAATTCCTTTCTAAAAAGCAGAGGGTCGGCTCTCTACTCAGAAGTGTTTGAAAACTGTTATCAGAGTAAGATGCTGGATGGTGAAAATCAAGCAATTGCAGTGAAGAAGTATGAAGCAGACTCTAATGCTGTCTTCAATTCAGAGAAAATTCTTCACTCTCTGAATGACAACATTAAAAGCTAAAACAAGAACACACTTTGATGAATGCACTTTCTGGTGCTTTTTAGCATTCTTTTATGTCAGGCAAGCTTTCAAGTTGTGGGCTATGTGATTATATCTGCCTCACATTAAATTTTCCAAAAATATATGGCAGGGACAGTGAAAGGCTTTTCGGTAGACTTTAACTATATCAATTCAATTAGCCAAAACAAAGGTGTGCCTTTTAATCTTAAAAACAAATGATTGCCATAGTTTGCTAAAACATTTCAGGGAAAGGATTAGGTTTGTTAGAATAGTAGCAGGAAGAAAGATGGCAACAGGGTTGCTTGATAAGCACAGCTACCTATTCCAATTCTGAGTCAAAAGAACAACAAGGAAACAAGACAGGGAACTCTTCCAGAAAAAACAGAGCTTCAAAAGATCTTAAGGAACCGTCAGCCAAAGAGTTTGTTTATGTCCAGGAGATTTGGCGTTTTTAACAATATCTCCTTATTGGCATTTTTTTTTAGTGCCAATGCTACTCAATATATAGCATTTAGACAACATGTCTAAATTTATTTCTTCTTGAAGAAATAATAGAACATGGTTGAGGGATGACAGGAGATGCAGTTCAACACATCTAATTGGCATCAAGGTGGAGAAGACTGGTTTACTGCATTCAACAGTGGAAAACATTTTCTCATATTAAATTACTTATTTAGCTATTCATTGATTTGTACCCTAACTTTTTCCAAAAACTGAGAGCCATGTTATGCATTTCATTTCTCTGATATCTATACTTTCCTTTTCATACTGTCAGCTTCTAGAC
This sequence comes from Varanus komodoensis, assembly GCF_004798865.1. Classification (NCBI taxonomy): domain Eukaryota; kingdom Metazoa; phylum Chordata; class Lepidosauria; order Squamata; family Varanidae; genus Varanus; species Varanus komodoensis. The sequence goes on along the minus strand of NW_025335268.1, from coordinate 32,967,152 downwards.
CAGGTCTCCTAGAAATTAGTACAAAATTGTCTAAGGATGCATGTTGATTGTCCACAATTTGCTCCAAATAACAACTGCCCCTGCCCCTGATTTCAACCCATCCCAGTTAGAATTGCCCTTGCAGGCACTTAGAGGACAATCTAAAGGAAATTCATCACAGGAATACTGATATCCATAGCAAAAGTAACCTTTAGACTGGGTCATACTTAGAGATGTGGAATGTGAAGCAGTTACTAATTATCTTAAATATTCTTGAGTTCTTAATCTTTTCTTCAGTATAAGGCTCTTTTTTTTCTTTTTTCTTTTTTTTACAAAATCACGGTAGATTCCCATGGAATATCAAATATGAAATTTAGAAATGAAATATGGGCTCTGTCGACAAATTGCATTATGATTTCCAAAACTCCCATCACAAAATGAACTGCATGGTGGTGAAAAATCACAAGTCTAATTAGGTTTATACAAGATATAATTAGCACTTTTTGAACAAAGAAATGTATTTCCTTATTAAAAGTGACATTTCAATCCTAAACACATTTAATTGAAAGTAATTCACAAGGAATTTCCTTGACCTTTCTCCATCATCAGCATTTAAGGATTCTGGCCCTCAGCTGCTACCTAATAGTCAGAAAGAAACCTAGTTCTTAAAATACAGAAAAAAGAATATAATACATGTATTGTTTCCTTGTATATCATATAGCACAGGCAGCCAATCACATCATAGGAATCTGTTTTGAAAAGTATCTCTTTGTATACATTAACATATTGCATGTATGTAAACTGTCCTTTACAAATTATATGCTTGCAGGCACAACAAAGCCACACTCATTTGTGAATGAACATGTGCTAGTCTACATGTGTACAATAATGGACATAAGAAGTAAGAAAAGCCATGCTGGATCAAAGCATTGGTTCAACTAGTCCAGATTCTGCTCACACAAGGACTGCTCAAGCAGGGTATGAGGGCAACATTCTCCTCCTGTACCAGATCCCCAGCAACTGCTGTACATAGGCACACTGCCTCTGATACCAGCATATCACCATCCAGACTAATTACCACTGATCTCCTTCTCTGCCAAGTATATGTTCTATCCCCTTTTAAAGCTGTCCAAACTGGTGCTCATCACTACTTCTGGTGGAAGTGAATTCCACAGTTTAATTATGTATGCATAAGGAATTACTTCCTTTAATCTGTCTTGAATCTCCCACCAATCAGCTCCATAGGATTAACCTGTATTTCAACTTTATCAGAGAAGACTAAAAGATTTTCCCTCTTCCTTTTCTCCACACCATGCATACTTTTGAGCACCTCTATCTAGGCAATCAAAGATTTTTCCCATGGGAATTTATTATGGCATAAAGTTGTCCAAAGTAATTTCAGAACGGTGTATATAGCAGCTTCATTACCATCCATGGACTCTTCAGAAGTAATTCTTACTGTGAGCTAGTCCTTAGTACATAGTGAGGAACACTTTCCTATTTAGAGAAGTACTCAAGAGATACTGGTATTTTTCTATCAGATATTGGATATGTGCAGATTTCTGAAAGCCACTGCCTAAGGAAGGGGGCTGTGTATGTGTCTTTCTTGGATTTGTGAAAGAGCTCTGCAAGCACAACAGAATTCCTAACTGCTTCCCCTTTTTTTCAAGACTTATACATAAATGTCCTCCAAGGAAATGTCCCTGAGTCTGTTGAAGAAACTTCCCTGAAGCTACTGAGTTACTAAATGTTATATTGGAAGGATTACATGATGACATACAGTTTCCCATTTTTCTCATTTTTTCTGAAACAAGGACAGTTAGATGAAGGGAGAGAGGGAATGAACCCTTAGTGGGTCTCTGTTTGATTAAATTACTCAATATGAACACTTTTTCATCTTAAGTTCTCCCAGTTATGCCCAAAAGAATATTTGCAGTTCTCTCTTTCAACATGAGATTCAGCAGGAAGGACCTTTACAATACCCTCTTCCAGGGTGTGAATGTGTGCTCCGTCTGACTCAGTGGCTAGGTCTATTTATTTCAAAGAATAATATTTAGGCCCTAAACTGAAAATATACTTATGGAAATTAACAGCATGTAAAGGACTGCTACACATGTTTAATTCGATGGAGTGCATCACTCTGGATCTTACAAGCCGAGTTTAGAAGCCAGCATCTGGGTAGATGGAAAAAATGAAGATCGACTTGATACAACTCCTCATATACTAGAGATATGCTATGTTACCAGCAGTAGGATCCACAGGTTTTTAACAGATGTTAATATGTATCTTGACGGCAAAAGAAAAAGGGGGCGGCAGAGGATGAGGTGGATAGATGGAGTCACTGAAGCAGTCAGTTTGAGCTTAAGTGGACTCCGGGGGATGGTGGAAGACAGGAAGGCCTGGAGGAGTGTTGTCCATGAGGTCGCAAAGGGTCAAACATGACTTCGCAACTAGCAACAACAACAAATACCTATCTGTTCTAACTGGGAGTAGGCAAACACATGCGGACTATATTGCTCAGCTCCCTAAAATACATACAGTCCATTTTCACTGCCAACTTCATAAATTGTTAAAATGTCTAGGTACATTAATATATGTTGTAACAAATGCTGAACTGCTGGAGACAGAACAGCATTTTAAACAATTGCTAAGATTTATTAAAAAGAACACTTCTGTCCTATGCTTTGGGCAAATATGCAACAAAATATTTTATTTATCTATCTATTTATACTTCCATTTATATGCCACCTATTACCAAAGTCTCAAGGCAGCTTGCAATAAAAGATAAAAATACATATACAGCATAAAACTTCATTATCAAAATTTAAAACCTAACCAAATCACAACAAAGTGAGCAGTGAGAAGGGGGCAGGATCAATGACAAAAAAGATGTTAAAACGAAATACTTTTGCCTGGCACCAGAACAGTAATAGAAATGGCAGATGTCCCAGGGGAGACTATTCCAGAGGCAGGGAGCTGCCACCAAGAAGGCCCTTTGTCTATTTGCCATTCTTCTCACCTCTTTGAGGGATGGCACTTTGAGATGGCCCTCCTGGCCTGATCTTAGAGAACAGGCAGGTTCATATGGAAGGAGGTGGTCCTTCAGGTAGGCGGGCCCTAAATTATGACCAGTGTACACCTAGAACACAAGATGCTACCTTACCCCAAATGATACCTTGGCTTAATTTACCCACAAGGACTTTCTGTCAGGTGCCCACAGGCACCATTTTTGCATCGTGCCCACAAGTGCCTGGCTTTCCATACCATGCAAATACAGGTGGCCAGACTGAGGGTTAGAAAATCCTCAAATAAACCATGACATATTTTAGTGTTACTCAAGACCTAGGTTGTCTGACCCTCAAACAATCTGTGCCACCTGAGTTCACACAACAAACAAATCATGCCAAGCTGAATGCCCATAAGCCCCATGCAGAAATGGTACCCACAGGAGTCCACAATGCACAGGTCCCCACAGGTAAATTAGGCCACAGTGGGCTGTTGTTATATGTGAACAAAGCTGTTGATTGGGTTCAGACAACGTAATAACCACTCAGGCATTAAATGTAGGTTTTCATTGAGTCCTGCACTGTTATTGAAACATGGATTGTTGTGTTGACTGAACTCAGCCATGATTACAGACCATAGTGAATAACCCAAAGTTTAGAACCCAAAAACAAACCATAGGTTTTTCATAGTTAGCACAGCTTGGTACAGACAACAGAATAAACTTTGTTTAAACAGAAAAACACAGTTCAGTGACACCCCACATTCAACCTACCCTCAGCCTTTGAGTGTAAGCTATCTTGTTGTCTGAACCCAACCACCTCATATTCAGAACTGGCATCTACTCTTCAGGATTTCAGACAAGTGTCTTTTCCCATCCTAACTGAAGCCAAAGATTGAAACTGGTACCTTCTGCATGCAAAGTATGTGTTCCAGAGTCATCCCTCCCTAAAGCTGAGTAGGGCCATTCCCCCATCTCCCTGGTGGGCATCAAACTTCCACCCCTATTTTCCAACATGATGTCCTATGTAGTTAGCTAGTGGAGAATGTTACACAATGTAGTGTATCTCTAATGAGCACTAGAGTACACACACAATTCCTTTTGCTTTGGAGTAATTTAGCATCATATCAAGCTTTTAGCAACCCAAAACTATGTATTGGGAGGGCTCCTCGACACGGAGCTGTCCTTGGAAACCCAAGTGACATCGGTGGCGAGGAGCACTTTCCTTCAGCTTCAGCTAATCTATCAGCTGCGTCCCTACCTGAAGACAGATTGCCTAGCAACAGTAACACAAGCATTGGTTACTTCCCGGTTGGATTTCTGTAATGCACTTTACGTGGGGCTGCCCTTGAAGACATTCCGGATACTTCAGATGGTTCAAAATAGAGCTGCCAGGATGCTGTCGGGGGCTGGGTGTTATTCTTATATAACCCCAGTCCTCTATCAGCTCCATTGGCTTCCCATCGAAGTCCGGGCTCAATTCAAGGTGCTGGTTATTACCTATAAACAGCTTGGGACCAGGATACCTAAAGGAATGCCTTTTTCCCTATTTGCCCTCCTGCCCCCCGAGATCAGCAACAGAAGCCCTTCTCCAGGAGCCCTCTCTGAAAGATGTTAGGAGACAGAGTACCCAGAGGAGGGCCTTCTCTGCAGTGACGCCCCGACTATGGAATGCACTTCACAGAGAGGTCTGCCTGGTGCCGTCATTATGTTTTTCAGCACCAGGTTAAGACCTTTTTATTTAATCAATATTTTAATATGTTTTAATATTGAATTTTATTATTGTATTTTATTAATTTGCAGCCAGAGTGGGTCATCAATTTATTTATGCTGTTAGCCGTCCAGAGACGTTAGGAATTGAACGGCATACAAAATTTATAAATACATAAAAATAAATAAATAAATATTTATTTTTTTTTGCAAAGTGCATATATTCAACATTCCTTTTGATTCCTCAGTTTGACCAAAATAACTTTATTCTTTCATTTTATTTACCTAAGGTTAAAAAGAATTGGGGGCAGAGGAAGAAAGGATATTCCAAACATGCTCTAAAAAGATCCACTCTTTTGGGAAAAAAAAGTTATATTTTCATGTATGTCCACATGACTTTAAAAACTGCCAAGTTATGCCGGTTATAGAATCTAATTGTGTCAAAGCACCTCAAAGCCTTGCAATGTGGATGTTAACTCCTGAAACTGTTATTTCAATTTACGGATTTAGGTCACTGATAAATGAGTAAAATGCCAGAAACATACTCAAAATGACACATAAGCAGGTCTTCTGCCACCTACAATTAGATTAAAAAACAGTCTCCCACCAGCTTTTCCATCTGGAAATGAAAGCATTGCCTGAAATAGCCCAACAGTGTTGATATATTTACATTAATTTACAAATTACTTTTTAGTTTAGTAAGGAATGCACTGTGTAAATCAAAGGATAACACAAGTTAATTAGGGGGAAAAGCCTATTCTGTAGCTTTTCCCCCTTTCTTTTCGCATTAGAAAAGCAACACATAATGTTTGGCCATATGGTCTTATTGTCCTTTTAGCTAATTATCTACAAATCTTTGTACCAATTTCTCAGCTACTATTTATTATTAACTGGAGTAAGTTTCCTCCAGAGAACTCTTCTGTTTCACTTTTTTTTCAGTTTCATTAGAAAGCCTAATGATGCATTGTCCATAACGTTCGATTATTTGATTTGTCAAAAATTTTACAATATCCGAATAAAAATTCTGTGTTTTCACAAGAACATTGTGTATGTCTATACACACAGGTTTCAAAGCTGAGCTCACTCTAGTCAGTTTCAAATAATTTTTGGGCCATGTCAAATCTGCCATTCTGGATCAAGGCACTGGAGTATGTGGTGGCTTTACACCTTCAAGCAGGGTTGAATGATAATGATTATTAGATCCATCAGTGTATGGTGTGGAAACAGCCTTAGGTACCTTGGCTCATAGAATCATAGAATAGTGGAGTTGGAAGGGACCAAGAAGGCCATCAGGTCCAACCCCCTGCTGTTGCAAGACACTATGTCACACCATACCATTCAGATGGCTGTCCAGTTTCTTTTCGAATGTCTCTAGTGTGGGAGCCCATGACCTCTCTAGGCAAATGTCATATTGCTCTGAGTATGAGGAAAGACTGTGGGTTGAGAAACTAACTACTGTGGATGGCAGCTTATAACTGGTCTTAAATTAAGTACATAGTCTGCTAGTCCTGTGCAAACTGGGAAAGCTCAGGTGGCTGTTGTATCCATTTTATTTATTTATTATTTATTTCATTTTTATACTGTTCAATGGCCCAAGGCTCTCTAGGAGTATGTTTTACCAGCTTAGGTTGGAATGAACAGCACAGCTCTACCAGGAGAGAATCAACACAGTAGTGACATACAGACTGGACTACTGCAATGCGCTATGCTTGAAGCTGTCTTTGAAAACAGTATGTAGACTTCACCTACTGCAAAAAGCAGCCACCCTTGTTTTGGCATAGGGGATATGGTCAAATAATATAATAACTATACTGTGTTCCTGCAGTACTGGCAACTGATATGTTTCCAAGCTCAGTTTGAAGTGCTCGTTTTAACATTTAAAGCTTGGAGAGTTTCAGACTAAATTACTTAAGCCTTCACCTATACTAGCCTGCCTGGACTGGACCCATTGGGTTTGCACTGGAGTTCCAGCAGGCCCCATTACTGCAATTTTTTAGGAAAGGACTAAACACTTTCTATTCTCTGGCCTTCTCTATATTTTGCTGGTTCATAGTTGCAGTCAGATGTTGTTATTGCTGATGTTTCTTGTTTTAGGTTTTCTTTTATCATTGTTACCAGTATTTACTCTAGGGGATTTGATTGCTATAAGTTGCCTTTGCAGGGCTACTGACCTGACAGGAGGCCTAGAGATATTTTGATAACATTATTAATTCTTCAGAGAACATTCTGAACCAGTTATGAACCATGATCAAGAACATCCTCTGGTGTTGGGTTGTGCTCCATTGAGAGTAAGTGAATACAAGGAGAGTAAATGAAGTTGCATGCTTTATTGAAGGAGACAGTCACTATAGGCCAAATGGCCTAGTCTGGCTTTGACAGTCCTAATAAAATCCCCTTTCCAGAGCTTTTGCCTGGCCCAAGCATATAATACCACTAAGTGGAACTACCTTGCTTCAGAAAGCAGCTGCACCAATAGGTTGTACCGAGTGCATTTCAAGATGTGGCTCCCTAATCAAGTGAAACTAGAAAGCAATATAAAATAAAACATCTACTAAAAAGCTTTAAAACCACAGGCTTACATATCCTAAAGCTAAAATCACCACAACTCCACAGCAACAATTTATAAATTATAATAATTATATAAAGCATATACATATCTTTCTGTATATGTTAAAACTTAAGATGTACTCCCTAACCGAACTAAAATATAATGCTCTATACATTGATGCATACTTTGTAAGACATAAATCTTCAACATTATCAGTCAAAAAACACAAAACATACTCCATTACTTCCATCTAAAACTTCCTAAAAAAAACTAGAAGACTCCCTTACTTCTAGCCCACTCAAGGAAGTCTGAAATCTAACGATCACCTCAAGGAACATATAAAGGTCACCCTTAATCTTTTATATTCACAACTCTTTTACATTTTACAAATCTCTGCTTTGCTTTGCTTTCAGCTTTAACATTTAAAAAAAAAACCCTACTTGTTGCTTCTGGGATTACCTTTCCATGACCTGCTTTAACATCTCATGGGGTCAACCTGGCCATATCAAGCGCTCTTGAGCCCACACATACTGATGGCTTCCAGTGCTGGAGGAGCAACAACGATGGAACTTCTGTACCTGATGTTACAATCTAGCACTATTTCTCATACCATAGGATCAGGATTGTCAAACTTTAAATTGGCATGGGAGCAATTGAGCAAATACAGCTGCTCTGCAATTTGAAGTCACTTTAAGTAAGGTTAGCAGGAAAGAAACAATCTCAGTAGCTCAAATTAATTTCAGAAGAGCAACTGTCACTGCAAGAAGGCACAAAGAACTGTGGCATATTAAATCTAATCAACGTGCACTTCTGACTGTGGCATCCAATAACACGTTTTGTGTGTGAAACAGAGTTGAAAGGGATCATCTAGTCCAGGGGTGGCCAACTTGTGGCCTTCCAAATCATCTCGCCTACATCTTTCATCAGCCCTAGCCAGAAAAGCCAATGGTGAGGACTTTCTCTGATGCCGCATGAAACTTTTGCTGGATTAAAGAGAAAGAGAGAGCGAGAACCCTTGAGTGTGGTAAAGGATTCTGTATCTTTAAAAGGTGTGAATTATGAATCCACCAGTCGAAAGAAAAAAATCCTAACTGGTGTGCCACATCTTCCATTAAATTTCAAAGATAAATATTTATCAGAAGAATTTTGCTATGCAACTGCAAGTGCCAAGATATTGTGCAGTTCAAATGCTAGCCTGATTCAGGTACTCCTGGTTGGTGTACGGTAAACATGCAAGAGGGAGAATTCTGTCACTATTTCTATCATTATTTAATTATGTATTAGATTTATACCCAACTTTTTTCTTTTTTAAAGAGCTCAAAGTGGCTTCTGTCATTCTCTTGCTGCTGCTCTCAATCTTATCCCCACCACAACCACTATGTGAAGTAGATTGGTTGAAAGTCTGTGACTGAGCCAACGTCACTAAGTTGGCTCCATGGCTGAGCAGAAACTAGAGCCCAGATCGCCTGAGCTCTAGAAAGGAGCTCTTGTAGGTAAGGGGGAAATAGTGCAAGCAGATACCGCTTTCTCACAGCCATGACAAGTATGGATAGAGAATGTGAAAGGTTAAGAATTCCCAAAACTCATTCCCATATGCTAAATCCTGTTAAATCCATATTGAGCCATTCAGTGAAATCATGGTTAAATTTAAGTAGGAAAAAGCGGGGGGGGGGGAGCGATCTCTCCTTCCAAAGGAGGAAGAAGGGAATATGCATTCAGGAAGCTGGCTCCTGATTTTGAACAAGCTGTTATGAGCTGGTCCTTCAAAGCCAATCCTTTGAAATACAAATCTTTTACTGATACTTTACAGATTATGGAACAATATGAGCTCTAAATAGCCTTCTACCACAGCTGAAGGAGAATCATCTTCTTATGTAAAAAGAAGTGGAAACTTCTCCTCTGTCCTCCCTTTCAGCAAAATTTCTGAAACCACCCTAACATGGCTCTTGATGCCTGAGGGCAAGAGAGCAGAAACAGCAAAGACCCTCTAATCTTGTTTCGCTTCTTTATTGGGTCAAGGACTTGGTCACACATATCCTTTCCCTCTCATCCTGAGTTCCCTTCCGCTCTTCCAAAGCAGGCCAATTCTTGTGGTCTGCTTGAGAAACTCCAATAGATAACCTTGAAACTTCAAAGCCCTTGGCTCCCCCTTGCAGTTCCTCCTCAGAATCAGATGACTCTATCTGAGCAATCTCTAACAAGCAAGAACTGGCCCACTCTCTACACAAAAGTTCTGAGAGACAGGCTTACATCTGAATAATGCTTGGGTTGATATGAGTCACCTAGGTATATTACTTACATAGTACAAAAAATAAAGTCATGACCATAACAGTTTTATATTGTATTTATGCCACTGGTTCCAATCTATAGTTTTTACAACATACTAAAACTTTAATTTAATAAATGCACATTCCCCCAGGTTCCCCCCATACATACTTCTCTCTCTTCTAATTCGGTGACCAGGAAAATCAGCTGTGTAAGACTCAAATCAAGTGTAGCAATGGTTGGCCCTTTAGGGATAAACCCATCAATACAATTGCAAATACACTTCTTGAAAGGACCATACGCATGGCCATAAGGCAGAAATTATGACTTTGTATTTGACCATGTTTGTCTTGCAGCAATGTTTTTATGCTACATTTCAGATGTGCTCTGACAGTACAGCTTTCTCTCATGCTTTCATTTGGTTATTAATACAATCCTGCTTTACTTAATACAATCCTATTTATTTTCATTTTAAAAAATCCTGTGGGATTGCTTCATTCCTACTTTGGCTGGCACCCACTGTTTGCTGCTGTCCCCATGATTTATGAGTTTGTCAATTCTCAGCTCCATTAATGGAAAAGATAAGCACTCTCCAACAAAATAATTTTAAATTGCTTAATATGCCTTGATGAATGTGCTAATTATTTAACAGAAAAAGGAAGGAAAAATCATGCTGTCACCTTTCATTGTGTTATATTGGTTGCCAGATTTTAGCTCCAAAACAAAGCAAGCAAGCTTATTTAATACAAAAATGTGCTCACCTCTATACACTCAATACACTTGTAGGCTTGCTCTGCGTGGAATCTGAACAAGCTTCCTCTACAATTTTATAAACAGTCTATACATTGCCTGGTAATTGGCAGTGCAGTTAAGGATCTTGGGATTGTACACCAAAAGATGCTGTATGAAATTGCATTGCTCCCATAAAATGCCAGATAACATATCCCATGCTGATCACTTAACCACCCTTGAGCTTAGTAATCAAATATCGAGGAGTGAACAGAATAGCAACAGATACTGAGCGTAAATTCAGTTCTCCCTTTGACAAAAATCCTGCTAACGGTATAAACTTAACAAGCATTCTCTGGGAGGATTACAAAACAACCTGCAGTACTAAATTGTAGGTGGGGTACTGATCTCTACTCTCCCTTTACAAAATTTTTGCTGCTCTGATGGTTTCTGGGTTTTACTTTCCCTTTTATATATATTATACCAGCATTTGGCTTAATTCTAACTGAACTACTAAACTGGACTGTGCTACTTCAAGACTGCAGTGGGTTCACATGACTGAACAGTCTTCTCTGCAAAACATTTCCGTCACAAAGAAAACAAGATGTCAGGCAGTGGAGGGATTTTATTGGATTATAGTATAATTATTATACGGATGAACATGCATGTGGACCCCCCCCCCACAGCCTGAAGTAGTACAGCCCAGTGACTTGTTTACTGTCTCAGTGAATCTAGGCCTATTGGGCCTTTGAACAGATTATTTTGTTGGCATGTCAGTTTGGTCACACTTGTCATCCATTTGTGCTTCATGCTTGCATTTTTAACTGCTCCCTGTTTATTGCAATGCAAATTAAAGCATTTCCCCATTAAAGTAAGTTTTCACTTGATAAAAATGACAAATTTAAGGCAGCATCACCACACACACACAAATACACACACAGAGTCTTCTATGTAATGTTTCCTCAGCATGTTTGCTTATAGGAACACACACCGCTCTGGACTATCATTCCCCCCCCCCCAGCTGTTCTGTATTCCACAGGACCAGTTAACATGGCAAGCTTTCTTTAATTAAAGGCAGATGTTCTCATCCACCCATACAGGTAGAAGCTATACATTCCACTAATTGTACTGAAGGGGGGGGGGACCCGTACTCATGTCAGTTTTCTGATTTCATTAGTTCCTTCATCCTTGTGTTTGTGTCCTGAAATAAAATTGAACTTCAGAGGTACCTCTCTACTCATCAGAATGACAGATGGCTGCAGGACCTTCTTGCCCATACATCACCTTGCACCATCAGAGGCACCATATTTTTGACCATGGGATGTTTCAGGCCCATAGCAGGGGAGGCTTTTATGATCCGCTTGTGAACTTCAGAATGCTGTGTTAAGATGTTCCTTGATGTGATCTAGCTATGCTTATGCTCTTGACCATTGATTCAGCCCTTGCTGGGTCTTGTTTCAAGACCAAAAAAGAAGACATAACTATCTAGTAGTATATGGGAGAGTTTCCCATCAGCCTTACCAAGCACTCCCCAAAAATTCTCACTAGAGGGTGGGGGGCAACAAAATATGCTGAACTGTCTTAGCAAGTTGCACGTGGTTAGGGGACATTACCCCAAACCAGACAGAGAAATCAGGCTCCACTCTCACAAGATTCCTAGATGTTCATATTTTTCTTCTGTAAATATTAAAAGTGATCAGAATTGTCCCTTCCAGGTTTCCTGGGTGCTTCAGTAGAATCCAACAACCAGAGCACATGGGTTATGTGGGTCTATGACCAAAGTCAGTATAAGAAAATGTATTATTTATTAAATTTGTATAAAAGCCACCTATTAGCATAATACTCTCTGGGTAGCCAGTACAACAAAATATCAATAATAACATTAATATAATAATACAATTAAAATACTGTAATATATAAACAAAATAAAACACTATATATCAACAAAACATGTAAACATTAATAAATTAAGATTAAAACCAGGGCTGTCATATAAAATAATTTAAGTAGTGCCATAGGTGTGTTGGAAAAGAAACATTTTCATCAGGTACCTAAAATGCAATAAAGTAGGCACCTGGCAAAACTCCAATGGCAAGGTATTCAACAGTTGGGGTGCCACCACAGAAAAGGCCCTCCTCCTCACCATCTCCCCCTTAACCTTCCTAGGGAGAGGAATTTCTAGAAAGGCCTCTATTGTTTGTCTTATTCAACAGGCAGGTATGTATGGAGTAAGGCGCTCTGTAAGATAGTATGGTCCCAAGCCATAAGCAATTTCTGCATAGAGAAACTAAATTCCCACATATGGAATTTAGCAGTACATTTAGCAAAACTGTACATATAGCAAAATTAAGTACACATACTACATTCTGGGACACCACCCTGAGAAACAGTGAGGGCGGGATATAAAAGCTTTAAATAAATAAACATTCCTTCATAAAAGTAAAGTTCTGTACCTGTAATTGTGCTACATGAGCCACTGTAATTCAGCATTGCCATATACTCGTACACTTGTAGGCAATACACCCTGAAAAACTTTTAAGAATTTCAGTAACCAACTGTTCCATTTTGCCAAATCAACTCAAGATTCTATGTGCAATTTCACCCACATTCTTTTAATACTAAAAAGTAATTGAATGTGCAGCCAGTCTTCACATGCAAAAATTATTCAAATTACTGATTATTTCACACTGTATAAATTCTTGAGACTAGCCAAAATAAAAAACCTCTTTTAAAAAAACTGGAAAATGGGCATTTTATCTTACTTGCACTACCTAATTGTAGCAACACAGATTCTAACTTCCAAGCCTTGAACTGCAAAGTTTTCTACGTAAGGTTCATGATTTATTGTTTTATTATTTTCATCAGTAGAGAAAGCATACCAAAAGAAACCTCAAGAGGAAAATTTAATCAAGAATAGGCAGGCAATTTATCAACAATCTGAGACCATTTTGGATCCCGGATGCTATCAGTGTTCTTAATTTAGAAGAATTTGTCTGTGCAAAGTAATTGTCAGGAAACATTATCTTTCAAAAACTAGTTTCTATGTATTCAGTTAGACTACAAACATTAAAGATGGAGAACAACTGAACTTCTAACTTGAACATGACTAAATTACATTAAAATATTTCTTCATATATGTAAAATGAGGAGGTCTTGATATATTTATATGTTTTATTATGTGCCCTTCGCCTCTGAAATGTAAGGGATTAATGAACTGAAATGTTAATTAGTACATTATATCCACAAATATAAGTCCCCAGTTAGCATGGCAAAAGTTTGTTAATGAAAATATTAGGAGCTATACAGATGGTCACAGATTACTTCCCACATCTGACAGTCACCTAACATTTACCTTTGCATAACTCCTTTCATCCACAATACAGATGGTAGAATGCAAGGGTCCCTAAAGCTGCCCAGAGATACCTTCAGTGTTGCTCATGAAAAGGCCTGTGGGCTCCTATTAAATAACTGAAATTTGTTTACATTTGTTTGCTTCTTTAAGAACATAAGAAGATCTAACCAATTATCTATCTGGTACAGCATTCCATTCACACAGTGCCCAACAAGCTGCCCAGAGGGTTCAAGAAACGGGGAATGAGTTCAATAGCACCATCTCACCCAAGACCCCCAGCAACTGATGTACATAGACATATTGCTTCTGATATTGGAAGCAGCATGTTTTCATTGGGACTAGTCGCCACTGATAGGCTTCTGCTCCATGAATTTGTCAAATTGCCTTTCAAAGCCATACAAATTAGAGGCCATCTCCACATCTCATGGAAGTGATTCCCACAGTTTAACCATGTGCTGTGTGTAGTAGCACTTCCTTTCAGCTACCCCGAATCTCCCACCAACCAGCTTCATGGGAAGACCCCATGTTCTAATTGTATGGTAGAGGGAGAAAAATGTCTCCTGTGTACTTTTTCGACACCGTTTTGTACACCTCTATCATGTCTTTCCTTACCCTTTTCCTAAGCTAAACAATCACAAACATTGCAGCTTCTCCTAATAGGGGAGTTGTTCTTACCCTTGACCATCTTAACTGTCCCCTTTCTGCACTTTTTCTAATGATACATTATCCTTTTTAGGTGTGGTGACAAGAACTGTGCACAGTATTTAAAGTGCAGTTACATCATAAATTAGTTTGATGGTAGTATCATACTGGCAGTTTTATTTTCAGTGCATTTCCTAATTATGCCTAACAGAATTTGCCTGCTGTGCACTGGGTTGGCCTTTTCATTGAGCTGTCCACCACAACCCCAAGATTATTTTGCTGGGTAGTCAGCATTTGCTCATTAAGATACTCTCTTCATAATTTCCTGGATCCCCCAAGCTTCCTGTTTAAACATTGTTGTTACACCAGACATTCTCCAGTCCTCTGGTACAGCAAAATGTACCATAATTGTTTTAGAAGTTCAGTAATTTCATGTTTGAGTCCTTTAAGAACTCAAGGATGGATATAATAGGACCAGTTATCTATTAGCATACAATTTGTGAAATACACTTGAGAATTTCATCTTTTGTCACCACCATTCTTCAGATTCCCTTCCTGAAAACATAGGTACAGACACAGTCTGTCCTCTATTTTTTGTAGCGAAGACAGATGAAAAGAACTCATTCCATTTATCTGCAATGTCCTTATCTTCCTCTAGAACTATGTTAACTTCACCATCACACAGTTGTCCAGCTGATTCTCTAGCTGGTTTCCGTTTTCTGATAAATTTAAAAATTTTTTTGTTGTCAGCTTCAGTATTGTCAGCAGTGATGAAATATGGTAATTAATGATAAATTGACAACAGAACTAAAAATTAAAAAAGGATTAATGAAAGCAAATAAATATAATGAAATTTGGGAAGATTTTGTAAAAGCAGTACTGATAGAAGGCAAAGGTTGTAAACCTAATCAAGATTATATGAATTTCTGGAGGGGATATTGATATAATTGAAGTATATTATATATTATTAATTGTTCAAATATTTGAATTAAGTGGAGGTAGTATTGGTCTCCAGGGTGGTGGGGGCACTTTATCATTTAATTTTAATTATTGTGTTTCTTTATGTTATATTATTATTGTTGTGATGTATTGTATTTATTTTTTTTCCTCTGTATTTTAAAAAAATAAAAAGGAGGGAAATAAAATTTTAAAATTATTGTCAGCAGTACACTCTTCAAAATGTTCTTTTACATCTCTTATCATCTGCTTGCGTCTTCTTTATGCAAGTTCCCATTTGTTTTCCTCATTTGATCAAGACTTAAGTATTCTGAAGGAAGCCTTCTTTTTCCTAAATAGATTCCTTGGCAAAGCTTATTAATGATGCTAGTGACCTCTTGCACTTCATGCTGACTTTTATGATGCTATCTCAGCTTCTATTACTGTTGTCCTCAGAGCATTTTGAAAGAGTTTAACCCTCTTGCCTCTCCTTTTTGACTTCTTTTTCCCTGCTCCCTCATTTTAGAAAAGTGTCCTCTTTTAAAGTCAAATGTGACTGTGTTGGACTTCTGTGGCAGTCTTCCAAATCATTGTAAATTCAATCTGATAGCATTGTGGTCACTGTTCCCAAACAGTTCAACAAGGTTTCTATGTTCTACTAGATCCTGGGCATCCCCCATAGAATTAAATATTATTACAATATTTTTCCCCAGTCTGCCTTATTTCATTTTCTATCTTAGGATAACCCTGAGCATTCTAGTCTGGAACACAATAGCAGTTCCCTAGAACTAAGGTCTGGAGCCAATTCTGTCACGCAGAGGGCTTCTGTGGAAGAATCTGCACCTTTCAGATCTGCAAGTCTATGGAAGCCTATCTGCGCTAAAAACTCTGACAGACTGTTGTTTGTTCTTTAATAGTCTTGTCCTGTGGCTGGTACATTTCCACAGAATATCACCTATTCAGTGTATGATGTTTTCTTGATTTAACCTGTGAGCTACTTTGCATGGATAGAATGCAGGATAGACATTAATGAAAATAATTAAAACTGCAAACTACTTGTGAGATTGAAGTGAGTTGTGAAAACTAATATGTCCTGGGACTAAGCAATTACAGGAAGAATCAAAATGCTTTCCAGAACTTGCATAAGCCCACCATTTGAACTTGAGCAGCTGTTCCCTGACCAAAATGTGTTTGGGATTGTGATGTCAGTTTTTATTATTTAAAAGCTAGAATACAAGAAATACAAGAATACATGTTTGAGAAAAATACCATGTTTCTATTTCTTTAAGGTAACACCACCACTAATTAATCTTGCAAATGACTTAGCTCAAAGGACTCAAAAGCACACTGATGTTGGTCTTATTACAATGCAATAACTAAACCCATATATATTTAAGAGACAGTCTTATTAAATAGCACATGCAAACTATAATTCCATGGATCTCCAGAGGTTCTGGGATCTCCACTGGGAAATGGAAATCCACTAATGGAACTAATGGAGCTGAATGAACTAATATATTTGATACAGAATTTGTTGCCACTTTCAATTAGTTGGCAGCAATCCCATTTTATCATTACATAAAACCCTAAATTGATAAAGCAGCTCTGAAGAACAAACAGGAATGAAATTTTAATTAACATTTTAACAGATGTGTTCATTCTTTTAAACATTTTGATTTTAAGAAAAGCTTTTTCTGTCTCTCATATATATGTTTGTGTGTGTGCATGGACCAAAAGTTCCTCTTACCGTAGTATTAGCTTTTAGCCACTGCTGGCAAAGCACCCTTGCGCTGGAAGCAGACTGCCTTCAGTTTAGGAAAAAGAACACAGGTACAGAAGTATCCAAGAGGCTTTAAACTACAAGTCCTGCCAGTAAGTCCTGAGTACTTAACTGGAGTAGTGATGAAAATTTCTAGAATTATGACTATTTTCAGTACTTGTCAAGCACCTTACCTCAGTTTTAGTGCTCCACTGGTTCTTTTTTCTTCTATGTATTTTATGGTTGTGAATCAATGTTTTTTACATGCATTTTTGTCTTTGATTTGAGGCACCCTTGTATAAAAGAGTTCTCTTCATTCCATCCTCCAGCAAGTCAAACAGGAGAGGCTTCTGTTTATGATCTCTGGCTTCATGGTATTTAATATTACACCTTTAGAGGGTTATTCTGCACTGCATTTTTAGCCATTTATAATTTTAATCCTTCTTTTGTTAAGTTATGATGACATTTTATTGCATTTTATTGTATTGTTTTAATATACTGTCAATCACCCACAAAGCTTATGCTATTGGCTGGCACAGAAAGCAAGCAAGCAAGCAAGCAAGCAAGCAAGCGATGATGCATATTTCCTTTTGTGGTTTATGCCTTTCTGAAGTGTATTGTACATGGTTTAGCTAGTTATACTGCATCTCTAGTATGTCATCCCCACACTCACCTTTTTTCTCAATTAAAAACCTTCAAATTGTGGGTGAATTCATCTGCCACATTAAGCCACCTTGAGAATAAGCAACAGTGCATGGGTGGCTTGCCCATTGTTCCTAAAAGAGGATTGCCTGCTTGGCAGCTGGCCATGGCTTCTCTCTCCATCCTCATTGCCACTGTCAGCACATATCTCAAGGGGGGTTTGCAGCAGAAATCCTCATTTCTTCATGCCCTATATCTGCATCCTTTCTGCAATTGGCTACCAGCCACAAAGGAAACTTTCCCCTCATCAGATCACCACAGGAATCTAAATTTCTGAGTCTTTATGCACCCAGAAACACAGTTGCAAACTTTTTTTTAATTTTGGGAGTCTTGCACAAGGCTATCCACTAACAAGTCCAGTATAGTCATATCCCTCCCTTGCCAATGGCCTTTTCATTAACATTCTCCATTTCAGTGATTCCTTGATAGTTAATATGCACACCCTTTTAAAAAGGGCTATTTCAAGTTACTGAAGCAGTAACACTGAGCCCTAGGGCTCCTTCTCTCCTGTAGCTGCCAGTGCTTTGGGTGCCCCTCCTTGTGCTGGTTGCTTCCCTCCACCAGTCTCAGTTGCTGGCTGTCACATGTACATGAGGTCTGCAGAGCCATAAGCAGGATCCCTGAACATACTCCAATTTCAAGGCAAATCCATTAAATCACAGTTGCTGTGCTAAAGCAGAATAGTTAGCATGGTTTAGTGGATTGAGAAATCCCCTTCCTCCAAAGTTTAAATTGTGTTAAACAAGTGCAAATCTCTCTGAAGGTGGGGATAAAAAGTAAGTGATGGACTAAATTAATATCCTTTCAAGATGTAAAAAAGAAGCGAGACATTGTTAGCAAGATGGTGTGCCACAGTTGGCAAAGATTTTCACCACTATTGCTGAGAGGGTGTCTCACTGTTCTAGGCAAGCCATTCTGAAGCAACTCTGCCAGTTCTGGACATCATCATGCTAAGCCACACTGCAACCATCCATGCTGACAACCCACCGTGACTTAGCATTATGTGCATGACAGGCCACTATAATCTTCTGTGACAAGTCCCCCATTTTCTGGTTAACTCAAAAATACCCCAAAAGTTTGTCCTAGTTGTCACCGTGTTGGAATGCCTAAATAAGCTTTTAAAATCAGTACAGATCCAAACGATAAGTTCTTTTGCAGAGTTGCTTTTTCGCATAGACTGGCCAATTCTTTTGTCATCCAAGGGTAGGGTTGTTATGAATGTGAATTTAGCCACAACATCATTTTCTGATATGATGGTTAAACCACTGATAGCAGAAGTGGAGGATATCACAACTGGATAAAACAACAGTCTGTCTCTGCCAAGCTGCCAGCTTCACTGAACTGATTCCCATAAAAGCGAGTTTGTTTTTACTCCTCTTCCCACATAACATCTATTCAAAATGCAAGATGAAACTTCAGACTTCTTTGCAATAACTTTTTGTACGCTCTGAAACTGAAGATCCTATCTATGTAACTAAGCTTATTTCAATTGACTTTATTTAAGTTGGCATTTAATTTTATATGTAAATCATTATTTTCTTTATAATCGTTATCTTCCCTTGTTCCTTCCTTCCTTCCTTCCTTCCTTCCACCTAGCAAATATATCTGAATATTTGACTGTGCTGTTTTAAAATGAATGTCTAACTGAATTTTCCCCTATATGAGGAAATGAATGGCTACAAAACTACTTCTTGCATTCTTAGGATTTTCACAAGGTTCTGCCTCTCTGAGCTTTGGCCAAAGAAGCCCAAAGCACCTTTCTTTTTCTTTTTGCCTAGATCTTGATTAAAGGGACAGATCCTTGGTAGGCTAAAAATTCTCAAAGCCTAGTTGTTGCCAATTAGTGCCAGTAATTTTTGGACAAACCTTTGTAAGGAAGGGGCCCACCAGTAAGGAAGGTTACTTGTCCTCACAGTTCCATACTATGATTCCTCATAAAGTAGTTGCTTCAATACCTTGAGAATTTGGCTTGCTCTTCTCTGAATCTTTTCCTGTCTACAGTATCACATGTAGTTACCATGGATCTGTTAACAAGTGTTCCGATATCGTCATTTTTATTTTCAACTCCTTTGATAATGGTTCCCAACATGGAATTGGCCTTTTATATAGCAGTTACATTTAGACTAAGTTTTCATTAAGTTCTCCAGCACAACATCACTATCCCATTTCTGGTCAGTAAAGCCATATTTCATGCGACTTCTTTTATAAAAGGATGTTTATTATAAGGTGCAAATCACCACATGAATAAATAGTATATGCCATAGTTAGATGAACATTCAGGAAGCCACAAAGTTAACTAGAAAGCAATGGCTAATCCTGTGGGAATTCATATTAGTAACATGCAAAAAAAATGAAGTTCTACTACAGAACAGATAATGCCTTGGATTTGATAAAAATAAATATTCAAAGCTAACAGTATAAAATTAAAGAAAATTAGTTGCTATGTAATTCTCCATTCAGCTGTTGTACACATGGGAAGCAATTAACTGTAATAAAGGTAAATCATTCAAATGAAAAATGTGAATTGCAGAATACCAAAGCAAAGGTTCAAAGAAGTGTCAGGAACAGTTTTTGTCTTCAAAGTACCTATAAAAACCTAGGGCATGAATATTCATGAACCCCCAAACCATCTAATATATGAAATAGAAGCAAAACAAATAAACAGCTTAAGCTGTGGCTAGGCAAAAGTACAGGGAAAAGAAATAAAGGGTTCAATATGTGTTAAAAATACAAACTTAGGAGCAACAGATACTTTATTTTTGGCTTTTTCATAGGTACATAGTTGCAAATAGCTATAAGGAAAGGAAAGGAAAAACTTTATGATAGTTTATATTTTATATGCTGGTCTGAGGTAGGTATATGGTACTAGGTGTTCGTGGAAACAGGCTTTCAGTAAAAAGTTAGGTGATTTTTGCCGCTGCTACTGCTTGCACAGTTAACATCTCACTCAAAACTGTTTTTCAAAAACACCTTTTCTAGATTAGATAATTCAGTATAATCTCTGCCTACCTCAGATGAACAAGGAACAATGAGAAACTATGAAATATAAAGCATCTAATAAAAATAAAATTTACTGTTGTTGTTATATGGTATCTTATGGTATTTTTCTGTTATGACCTGCAGTTACAACAAGAAACTTATTTACATACTATATCACATTTTAAATCATGTTGGTGATGCTACAGAACAAATTGAAAATTAAAATATTATTTCATAATTGTGGTATAGAATGACCCTAGAATGCCACCAACTCCAAATTCTGTTGTCTAGGTTTGTTGTCCAAGACTTCAGGCCTTCAGATTAGCTCTAAGAATCTAGACCAGGGGTGGGCAATTAATTTTCCTATGGGGCCACATGAGAAACTTTGACAGTTGTTAAGGGCCGGACCAATACACTTACAGCTCTGCTCAATATGTATCTCTATAAAAACAGTAAATGAAACATTACAATGATACAATGAAAATGTGGAGCACAGAACAACACTATTTAATGAATATTCACAAAAACATTAACATTAACATTACATGAAAAGCAATAAATTCAATTCAATTTAGCAGATCCTTCAAAATAAAAGCAGTGCAGTTGTATTGCTTGCATCTATATTACAACGATATATATTTGCATTGACTTTTAATTTGCCAGTGACCTCATGCGGGCCAGTCAGGGTCAGCCATCGGGCCAGATGTGGCCCGCGGGCCGTACAATGCCCAGGTCTGATCTAGACAGTACTGTACCACAAGAAGATGCAGAAGGAATCATTTGGAAAAAGCCAGTAAACAAATCAAGAGCACGATCCGTCTATTTATGCCAATGCAGCAGGTACACTGATCGGGGGGGGGGGGGGGAATGCACTTGAAATTCCAAGTATTTTGTAAACACTTCCATCAGGACGATCTGTATATATATACCATCCAAATGGAATCAATTTTGTACCAGCTCTAGATACATAAATCAAAATTTTGTCCCCACATGTTGATACATCACATGATAATAACTGTCCAATAATAGAATACATTAGATTCTGGATATTCATGTAAAACACATCAACATGAAGGAGTTGCCAAGCATACGCTGACATCTTCACATCTGTATACCCTGATCAAGAAATAATTTGTTTTAAGGAAGCTTAAAGTCTAGAGAAAGGAAACAACATGCAAATTCTGTGTCTGGCAAACACTATTATGTAAGTAAACAGTATAAATTATGCTATCTGATAAACAAAAAACATATATATTATACATATATGTGTGCATTATCCCAAAGTCTACTGGAATAGTTGTTGAAGTGGAGGGTACATGGCACCAGTCTAATTCTGTTTTTAAAATGTGTACTAATTAGATCCATCTAGTGATGTGAAATAAGATCATTGTGGCACCCTTTTAGAAGCCATTAATATTTGATTTTCAGCACATCTACTAAGGATGGACATGAGAGCATGTTAACAGACAAAAGGGGAATTGGACAGAAATTAGTCTTTCAACTTCAATTAAAAAAAATGAAATGCCCAGCTACTTGGAAGATCTTGGAACCACAAGGAAAAATGGAGATGGCGAGCCAGAGTTTGCGAGTTAGGTCAATGGGTGTGAGGGGACATATTAGGTTCAACTAAAATCCCATATGACATCTACTTCGTGCCTTCCACCAAAGTCCATTTAGATGTATCCACTGAAAACCAACCAAAAAGTATGGAGATAACTACACTTTGCAACAATGTAAGCTATTCTTCCATTATTCATCAGTAGAATAAAAGCAATTTTAGCCACGTAAATGTTATGGTTATTTGCCTGATGCTCAAATTACAAAACTGACCTTTCAGAGTAATTAGAGCTGCTTTAATATGTCTACTTGTATACCCTTCCCAGCCAGCATAATAATATTACAAGGCAAATAAAGACAGGGAATATTGATGGAAATGATTTTTAATTTAGCAACACTTTAATATCTCATGAAATAACCTGATAGAAAATGCATTTTATTATGACATATATAAATTATTTTGCATCTAATCCTGGTCCACATTTGGATCAGCATGATATTTCAGCATATGAACTCCTGTGAAGCTTAATTTTTAGTTCCACTTCCCATGATACTTCATAATTGCAATCTCACAAATATATATGTAGGAGTAAGTTCTATTAAGTGGGGCTTACTTTTGAGTAGAGATCCAGAGAATTACAGTTCACAAAAACTTTCTTTAGAATATTTCTTAATCACAATGCATGTTAAGTTCTTTAATTAGTAAAATAATTAGTTATAAGCTGTAACTATATTATTTAGAAGAGCTGCTGTTCTTAAAGATATAAGCTTCTTGAAGAGAAATATTAACTTTATTTGTTCTGTATCTGTATATACACAGTGGGACCTAAAACAAAACAGTGAATTCCTTTTGTTGTGAATTCCTGATAAAACTCTTAATCCTGTAATTAATGAAACACATTTTAATTGATCATCAAAAAGCCAAGTTATCATTCTACCAATTTAATTTGTATAAATTTGAATATGACTAAAAAGATTTAAAATATAATTTTATTCCTATGCTTACTTTATGTATAATCCCGTTAAGAAAATAGAATTCCCTCCCATCACCTCCCTTTGAACTAAGAAATTCCCCTTGCCTCATAAAGTAAGCATAGGAATAAAAATAATTATATTTTAAATCTTTGAGTCATACTCAAATTTATACAAATTAAATTAGTAGAATGAAACTCAGTTGGACTCTTTTATGTCCATTTTCTTGTGTTCTAGTTTTCTCCTTCCCTTTTTCTTACTTTCCCACTGTTGCAGCTAGTTGGCCTTGGGAAACTTCAGAGCAGAATCCTTTTGGTATTATGAGTGCTACCCTTTAGCTCTCTAATTCCCTGGGATGTTTGCCCATTCAGTTGAATAGAGGTAGAACTGTCCAATGCCCAAATATGCCAGAAGGGAAATCAGTAGCCCAAAATCCCTTGTGTGCATAGTTTCCACAGTGGAAGTGAGTCTCTCTACCAAGGCAGGGTTTTTTGTTTGTTTTTGTTTTTTTGGGGGGGGGGCAGGAGCAGGTGTTCTCCCATTCCCTTGATACAGCACAAATGAGGAATCCCAAGTATGAATAAGGAATACAAATAAAATAACCTCAAATGTTATAAAATAAAACTATACAAAAGAAAAACATTTTTAGCAGTAGCACTGTTGAAAATATGCAGAACAGTCAAAGTTAATGCCAGAATGTGTAAATTTTCAGAATAAGGGCCTCATTACCATAAACTTGTTTCATATTAGGATCACCTTACAAACAACAAATAAAAATCAATGTTCCCAGTATATTTTCTTTGTTGCATGCAGTTTTTTAAGAAAAGGGTTAAGAAAAAGGCAGTGTAGTAGAGTATATTACAGTACTGTGAAATAATTAATACATCAAAATGTCTAGATCATTAAGGGGTTACCCCTGGCTAATTAACAAATCTATTAACAGTTAGTGAGTTGTCCATTAACAAGTTGATTTCTTTCCTACAGGAAGTAATTTCAGCTGGATTTCACACTCCAAGTGCACTACACTAGGAATTCTACTGATCTCAGCACTGATCTGTCAGTCAGCCATTCAAAAAGACTTCAACGAGGGTTCTTCATCTGTCATTCTAGTAGTCATGAATTTTAGTGCACTGATTAAAAGCACTGCCTCTATCAAAGTAATACTCTACCCCACTCTCCTTCCATGAGACTCAACATTTAGAATTTAATGTATTTTCAGTAAAAGTGAATGCATGAAATATCCTATATTTCAAATATTCTAATCAGAACTTTCTTTAAAACATCTGGTGGTCATTTTAAGACCAAGACTGGAATAGCAAAGTACAATAACCACCATGAAAAACTGTATTGAGTACAAGCCTGTAACACCATATTTTAGTTAATGAAAACATGATCTGACTCTGGATATACTTCTGTCTAGGATGCTAAAATATTGGCACCCAGTGAAAATGGTTGCAACCACAGCCTTGGAGTAAGCAGGAATCAACAAAAAGTGTTTTCCACTCTTAACAAGGTCTTCCATTGGTAATCCTAGCCTACTTCAAAAGTAATCTTAGGAACAGGTATAATGTACTAATGAAAAAACATTGCCTGCTTCTTCCATGTCTTACAGATCTAATTCTAATTCATAGATCTAATTCGGGGAGCGAGACAAGGTGCCGGGAAAGCTACATGGCAGCAGTTCCATTTAGCAAACTGTAAGTTAAATAGTGTCAATCCCACTGAGCACAGACCCATTTGAAGTGGAATTTAGCCATACCTAATTTCAGTCCCATTCATTTCAACAGGTCTACTCTAAGTAGGACTAACAATGGGTTTAACTTAATTTGATCAGACTTTACCAATGGATATTTTTAGTCATCCTAGTATAACTACTTAGAGGGCTAAATAATATACCCCAACCATTTTCAAAACTGCTTATACAAGCCGCTCCTTAAATGCTATTTGGGTTGCTTTATTGTACAAATAGACTGTCCACAGCTGCACCCTAACTGCACATGAAAACAAAAATATGCTATTATTCCTCTCTCCATAAATCTTGTTTTGCAGAACATGGCAGTATAAGTACTGTTTGTTTTTACTACAGAATAGCACCCAAAACAGGCCCAAATAAACATTGTTTATATATTGTATGTATGATCCAATGTACTTCCATTGGGTCACCCAACTGGATCAGACTATCTGTGGGTGGTTCTATAAGGTTCTGCTACTCAATAGCCTTTCATTAGTAATGCTGATCTTAGGATCTATCATTGCAATCTGATTCTTTCCAACCATTTATCAACATTTGATTTTCCTTCATGCAACTGTTGCATTATGTTGCATTTATAAAAACAAATACCCAAAACAGAAACCTAACAGTTATAAAGTATTTTCATGTCTTTTACCTTATACATATTACATTCATTCAGAAAAGAAGGATGTTGACCTGTTCCCTAACACCCCATATCATTTGTAAATCTGCTATTCCTGAAAGTTAGTATAAATCCCCATTTTCTTAACTAATGAACCAAATCAAGCAATTTATTGACAGACAAGTAGCCCAAATGACTAATATCTCCTATTTTCTATTATTTTAGCTTCATTTCAACCTTATTTATCTTCATTTCAGAGGAAAATTAATCTCAGCATTTAACAAAAAAGTAATGTTAGAAGTACAGCAAGCTAGAATGTAAAAATAATGATGCAATTACCTTTTGAAAAAAAGTATAGTGGTGTTCAACAACATTTATGTTGAACCATGCTTATTTACACAATACTAATAAATGTAAAAGTTGAAGGAGATGCAATTTCAGTAAACAAATCCTCAATTCCTCCATATATGTGTCTATTGTCCGGTGATGGTAGAAGCTCTTCCTAGGACAATACAAATATATCCTTAAAATCTTATGTTTTGAACTGTAGTCCTGGGAAAGGGAGTCAGTAAGATTTACATGTTGTGCTCCTATACCATTTGGCCACATGAATCTCCACTGCATGTAACAGAGACCAGAACTTACTTCACTGGGACCACAATCTATAACATCTTGGAAGTGCTAGCATCAGTACATGATGTACATATATTTGCTGTTTTCAACAGTAAACTAAGTTGCCACAGGTCCTGAGAGAGCACCCTAGATAAGGAATTGGCAACCTGTGTCTGTCCAGATGCTGTTGGCTTACTATTCCCATCATCCACAACTACTTCCATGTGGTCTGAAGCTGGTGGAAGGTGTTGTTTAGCAATACCTTGAGGACAAAAGGTAGGAGTGTGCAAATGGGTAATGTTCAAGATCATGAAGATTTGCCAAACATCACCTCATGCCCAATTACCATATAAAATTGCTGCTTGCTTTGTGCAAATACACAAATGGAACACTGGCCTAATTCTAAACTTCTAAAGTGGGACAAATTCAATCTCTTGAAGAAATTTGTGCAAATCAGCCTGGGAATCAAGAACAGAGTGAGCGCCAAAATATTGGTGTTTCAAATGAGTACACTTACATACTTTGCAAGCAAAAATGAAACCTTCATTCATTCTGCGCAATTAGTTGTTTGGGCCTGCTTAATCTACATGTTTGGCCAATTCAGTCCCTGCAAGACATAATTCTTGCACTAAGCCTTTCTCTAGTTCTTAAGTCAGAGGCAATAAATGGGAAGGCCATTCTACATTTATAGAAGAAGAACAAGATTTGCTGTACACTGAAGGAGTATTTGAGCAGGCCAAAGAAGAAATAAGCACACCAACACTGGACTATGGAACTATAACAGGAATTCTGTCCTTTTCTCTCTCTGGTCAGCCTAATCCTAAGGTATCGCAAGCTTAGATCTGCAACTGTTAAAGACACAGAAGGGATGTGCCTGAATTTGAGCAAGGTAAAAATGGGTGTGGATTCAGAGGAAAAAGGGAAATTACAGTAGAATAATAATTTTTAAAAACCCTACAAAAGCACACAGCCTCCTCAGGAATTCACTGGACGGCACCCTCAATTATTTTAGATGAATGACAAGCAGCCTTCTCCTAGATAGAAATCTCAAAGCCCTATATTTAAACTCACCTTTTTGCATCAAGAACCAAACAGCAATTATTAAGCATTTTCAGTTTTTCTCTGAAAATTACTTTACCTCTACAAGCAAAATCCTACTGAAGACAGTCTATCACTTTGCCATTTATTTTTAGGGTCTTTTTAGACGGCAACTGTAAGACATATCATCAATCACATAATATAGAGAAGAACAGCAAGTATGAAGATTACTGAGCAAATGTGTACAACAAATCTACTGAGGCTAGCAGTAGTTTATTGCACACTGAAACATTTCTTTAAAAAAGAAAAGAAAAGATTTCTTTAAAAACTAAGCAAAGCATGCATTCCCTACAGTTTCTTAAATGAACTACTGGACTGCTGTTGAGAAATGAAAACTAAATTATAAAGCAAAACATTTGCACTTAAAACCATCAAAGAGAAAATAATGCTCAGTGTGCTGGTAGTAGTAGTCCTTTCTTCAAACACAACCTTTTCTGGATGTATATGGGAGTATATATTCTATTTACTATTCTTTTCAATGTGGAAATGATGACACATTTCTTATCTAGCTAGATTTTATTTCACCGTCCTATAATAATTGAAAAACTCAGCATGAAACATTAGCTTAAAATATATTTATAAAAGCAAGAGAAATTAAATTTGAAAAATAAAACCCTAGAAATCTAACATTAAGATTTGCTGCAGGGCCAGATTTGCCAACTAAAAAGTCTGTGTCATGGGCAGTAGGCAGTTATGGTCAAGACACTGGGACCAGCGTGGGGACTTGCATCAGGTTCAGAAGACCAGAGGCACATCTTTTAACAGTCTGAAGTCAAGAGCAAGCAAGACAAAAATGGTTTTGGCAAAAACACAGTCCAAGAATGAGCACACAGTCAAAGATCAGGTACTGGAAAGATGGTCACTTACAGGAGCAAGGCAATGTCAGGGAGGATGGGTGTAGGTACCTGGTAGGGAAGGGCCAGGCTAGAGACAAGGATGGTGACAGGAAGCGGGCAGAAACAAGGGCTTGGAGCAAGGCAAAGGTGGAAGCCAAAGCACAACGTAGCCACCAGAACAATCTCTGTTGCTGTGGTGAGGAGGAGCACTGCAGTGAACCCTTTCATGTCATTTTCCTGGGCCTCCAGCTGCACCACGTAACTGCCACATGCCTGTCCCTGCAAGGGGTGCTCCAGCTTCTACAGGCCCTTGCAGCATGAATCAGGCTCTGATCCTGACACCAAGAGACAAATCAGACATGGCTCAAATTCTTAAGTGTCCTCAAAATCTTTGGGCAAATTCCAACATTGACTGCACTTGTACCTCCAGTGATTCTCTTGCACCATCAGGATCTATTACCAGCACAAGAAGCAAGTACTTACTAGATCAGCCCTGGAAATGAGCTGAAAGACCTGGTCTGTTCCAGGAACAAGAATTTCAGCAGACTTCCAGGGTTGCTCTAGGATGTGCTAGCTTCCTGTTGCATGAATTCTGGGTGCTGCTGGAGGACAGGCAACTGGATACCTACTAGGAAAAAAGATTCCATACCAAGAACTCTTCTGTGCTAAGCTGCAATACAAAGAGCCAAGATGACCACCACCACCTTGTTTATAAGAACCACTGAATAAAACAGAGGGTTTTACTGGAGGAAATTTAGCACGTTCTGTGTTTTCAAACAGACTGCTTGTACCTGATTTGCCAATTACCAATCTGTAAAAACTGAAAATTTTAAAAATACATGGTTTTGGCCTGTTAACACTGTGTTCCAGCATACCGATGATATGCAGTAACTGAAGGCCTTAATCTGTAGAAGCATTACTGGAATTTCTGTCTAGGCCTGCATAAATGTAACAGAGCTCTCTATCCCATACAGTCCATTTCCCAATGCAAACCCATTTCCCATGATAAATCTGAAAAGATGTTATCCTAGAGTCAGTCATTGAAAACATGTGAGTTCAAAGTATAAAATTGGGAATTAAAATAACTTTATAATAAATAACTTCATAATAAATAGTGCTCTGTTCATGTACTATTCATCAGAAGTATTACAGACATGCACAGCTACACCTGCATACAGAGCTTACCAACCTTATGGCTGATAAGCAGGGAAAATATGTCCTTCTATGTTATCAGCTGCAATCCCATTTGATAACATCATTTCCAAATAATACACACACAGGAACCTTGATTTAGTTACTCTTTGTGGCTACAATAGATTCAGAAATTAAATGCCTTAGCGAGGCAGCCACAGATCCATCTATTGCTTGCCCAATTTTAAGACACGATGCTGCTATCTAACAAGGCATAATTTCTACAGTTACCAATGTCTCACTTTTCTGCTTATGAAGTGCTTATTAAGTGATTCCCCTCAGTTGGCAAAGTTTGCAGAAACTTTTATTGTCTGCAGAGAAGCAACTTAACATTTCAACAGACATATTCGTTTTCTAGAAAAGAGCCAGGTGTTTACTAAACAGACTGTCGAGTTGATGTGGACCATACAATTCACACTGCACATAAGCAGTCGAACTGAATAAGTTCCAACATTGCTAAGTCTGTGAGGGCAGCGCCTAAATGTTTTGTCAACCTCTAGAAATGGCAGCTTTGCCAGTAATGGCAGATTCCATTTCAGCTCTCTCATTGAACTTAACAACCTGTCCCAAGCTACATGTAGCTGAGCCTCCTTAAAGAAGCAGAAAAGAGCCCCAAGCAAACCCTTAATAGGTCACTGTGTCAAGTACTGTTAGTACCAAAATTCCCCAGGGACCCAAGTGTCAATCCAATTCCTGAGACCAGTGTGACAGCACTGCTTGTATGCTGACATCAGCAAGGAACCCTGATTCCTAGTGGGCCGTTTACCACACCACAGCATCACCAGCAGCCTCCATCACCTCCTTCATTCTCTTTGCCAAGCATGTCAGTAAAGATAGAGCAGATTTGGTTACTTGAAACTTTGCTAAAAGGGGATTCATCCTAGCAAAGGATTACGCCATAGCTCTAGACTGGGATAGCAGAGGAAAATACCTACTCTTTTTGCATTGGTTTACACCTATTCTGTGGCCAAGTTCATAATTATACATGATACACTCTCCATATGCAAGCTCCCTTTGAAAGTTGGGGTATAAATATAATAAATAAAAAATGCAATATATTTCTCAGACCATCAAAGTAGGGTGCAGAAACTGTTCAGTCCATGATCATTGTGAACAGGTCTGGAGGACGAGGAATGCCAAAGCTTCCTTACTGCAATGCTTCCATCAGCAGGACTGCAGTCAAAAGCAGTCTGAACAAATTTTATGGAAGATTTTCCTAGTTACATGCACCAAAAGTCTATTTAAACTTCAACCAAAAAGGGGAATGGATGCTCCATAAATAACATGCTGGGCTGTATGCATCACAGAAGGGATCTTTTATTTCTGAGGAAATAACCGTTGCCCTGGGAACTCTTGGATGAATACCCTGTGATAAGCCATGGCTCCTGCCTGCTTCCTCAATGGTCCCTCATGCACACTTGCATCTATTCAATACCTTGTTGTTCCTTACTCTCCAAAGCAGAACTAGCAACTCATTCAGCCCAGCCCAGGGGATGCCAATAAAGGGGGCAAGCAAAGCCTTTCTTTCTTACAAAGAGGCAGCCTTAAGCAGCCTCTATTCTGACTCCACACCAAGGGCAGCAAGTATGCCTCTTCCTAGTCTCTTACAAGTACTCCTTCTTTTGCCTGTCTTTCCAAGTGCCCTGGATTCCCTCTGTCAGTGTTGTAGTTTCTCCTGGGCATCCACCTCCTGCACCCCTTTTTATTCTCCCTTTTCTTCTGTTCCCTTTCTTCCCAAATTGCAAGAGAGGCAAAATGTTCGCCCTCACTGCCCTGAGGTGTCTCTCTTGCCAGGTGTCTTTTCTCTGCCAGTTGTGTTGGCCTGGCCTGCGGGCACCAGCCATGAGGCTGGGTGCAACTCATTGTGTGTCTCGTTATGAGCAGTGAACCCCACTGACACAGCACAAACCTTTTCTGTAAAACTCAATTTTGAAGCGGCAGTATCCAGAATGCTAACTATAACAAGTCTGGGAAGTACCAAACTTTCGGTTGAACCTTCAGGAGGGAATCTCTCAAGTAAGTGGTCTAAAGATTACAAAATTTTCTTCAGTCATTATGGGTGCAATCCTATCACTTTACAGCATTTTCTAGGGGGGCATGGGATTATTCAGAGCACCATCTCCATGGTCCCACAAACTCACCACTGAGAATCTGAAGGCTGAGTCTTCCCTCCCTCCCCACATGCAACACACATGGAAAGAACTGCCTCCCTGCCTTATATGCATCTGACCTGAACTGCATCGGATTACGTATTCAGGCAGTTCTCTGAGTAGCACAACTTTTGACAAAGCTTGTATTGCTCACTTCATAAACCATCAAATAGCAAATGAAAGAGTAATGCCAGTCCCAGGTTCTGGAGGGCCCTTAGGCCAGATATCCTCAGTGGACCTCCTACCTTCTCCTTATTTCCATCCACCCTTTCCCTCTGGGCCTAATCAATGGAAACACCTAGAAGGAAGGAAGAACAAAGGGTGCCACTTTGAGTTCCCAACCCCACCCACCTCTGTTCAGTGACCAGACAGTACCAGCAAGGAGCAGCAGCACAAGGGCCAGGAAATGCTGGCGCAAGCCCTCTGGTGGTGTGGGCCTCAGCAAGGGCCCAGTGATGTCTGTCCCTGACACTGACCACACCAAAGATCATGCCTTATTATCCCTCTAAGTTAGCATATACCATTTGTATAATATTCCTGTAGCAAACAAGATGTACATTTATTATGAAAGAGACAATTTCAAAATTAAAGGGTTTTTTTATTGAATCAAAGGGCAGGGGGCTGTCTCAAAGAGTCCCTTTCCAATTTTGTCATGAAAAGTAAATATACTTCTTCTATAAGTTTTATTAAAGCTCTGAAAGATAAACTGTATAACTGTGTTAAAACATTGTAGTTCAAATGTCAAGGAAGTCCTATACAATAGTAAGACCTTTTCAAACATTTTCAAAAACCAACTTGAGCAAACCAACCTCACCCTACCAGTAATATATCTTAAGAGTTCACAATGTTCACAATCTTAAAAAAAAAAACCCACAGTATTTCCACAAACCGTGGAATAGCATATAACATTGCTGTTCCAATTATGGAGTTGCTTTTAATTCAGTGAACACATCCACTAAAAGAAAAGGAGCAAGTGTTTTTCACCAATTCCTCTTTTGCCCTTCTGGGCCCTGCACCACCATCCATGTCGTTCTGGAAGATCTTCCAATGCTCTGGGACTGATTTGGGAAGCACAGAGAGGAATCAGGACAAATTAATTCCAAAATCTTCTGTTAGAAGACATTAACACAATGACATTATTGGATTCCACCCAGGAACAAAACTTAAGAGATGCTATATTATATATGCTGTGTGAATCAAGAACCTATCAAACAATTTCAAGTACTCCTTATTGTGCAAAACCACACCCTAGTTCTTCATAAATTAGATAACTATGTTACAGTAACTACGTATGCATGAAAATACTTGTCGTGAATCCATAATTGTAAATAGTGTTTCTTTATATTCATACAGAAACCACCATATTTTAATCATAATTTTTGTACTCCCATCTGTTACAAACTCAGTATGCAGAATCAAAATAGAACACACATATCCATAAAGTAAAACAGCAATGTATACACCTAAAAAAGAAAGTGTAACATTTGTGTTTGAAACACATATTCAGCTTTCCAAATTTTATCAAAATGTTTGTGGGATAAGTACAGTTGCATCCAAATAGTTGGGGGAAATTTACATTTAGCATTCAACCACAAAACTGGTAAGATTCATTTGGATAAGATACTTTTCATAGTGGCAGAGAAGAAGAAAAAAGGAGAAGGAGCATTCATGTCTAAAACATGCTAATATAAATCTCCACCACCAGCTATCCTGGCCCTTTTAATCCTCTACTGTCCAAACAACCACTTTAATACAAAATAATGGACACAGTGGATATAGGGCACCGATGGTGCTGAACAGGCCTAAGGTGTCAAGAGTTTCAAGGACCGTTCTATACGGCCTCTATTTTTAAAGTGGCAGTTCTACACACACACGTGCACACAGGCACATTTCACAGTGCGCCCTTTGGAAAACAGTAGGGTAGCATCTGCACCTCTTTCAGGCTTTCCCCTTTGGTCCCTGGATTGGTGCCCGCCCTCCTTTTCTGCATTGCATGTCTAAATGTTTTGAGGACTGAGCACTTGTTTATAAACTGAGGTTCTGTTGCTCAGGATGCTGCCTAAAGAACATCCCTGAGGAATTAATGGCTGGCAGCTACAGGAGCGTTATCATGTTTATGGCCCATAGCACAATCAATGAAAATCAATTGGCCGATAATTGCATTCCATCAAATTAAATTGTGGAGGAGTAGATCTCTCCAGGGACTGGAAATGAGATGTGCAGCCTTTCACCTTTAGGTCAGCCACTACAAACACAGCCCAAGTCAATAATGACTGAAAGTCATTAATGTTGTGTTAGTAAAAAAGACTAATGCTAAGCTTTGCTACAACACCCTTATTGTTGCACAAACCTCAGACTCTGTCAGCATGAACCTGAGCAATTTTCTCATTCTTCTCATATTGATACTTTTATCAGGTCTGGGAGCAAGATTTTTTTTAAAGGGCAGGATATACATATAATACAGTAACTATGTAGCACTCCTTGCTTTCCTGCTCTGAGTCAGAAAGAGATTTTTAAAGAGTTCGCTATGTATGTCTGTTAAAGTACCAGAGCTACTGAGGTGGAATGAAGAGCAGCACCAAAAATGTGAAGAAAGTTACAGAAAGAGGCAAATCTCAAGGACTGCCAAAAAGCAAAGCAAAACAGAAACAAAAGTGTATCTCCTTACTGAAGGGGCAAACCCAGTTTTTCCATTAAATATACAGTCAGAAGAGAGCTGCAATCACTTCGGTGTCCACAACTATATGTCAGATGAAAAAGATGTCTTTGTGGCATTGGCACTTCGTTTTAGTTTGTACTTTAATGCACTTCATTTGTGAAGGAATTGGCCTTGAGAAAGCTCTTTGAGAAACTACAGTACATGCATACCTGTTGTCATAAAGAAGCCCAATTATAGCTACCAAGTCATTTGTCTATGAATTCTCCAGTCAACATCTGCATGAGGGTTGCTTCTTTAGCCATCTTAATGTTGTGTATTTAAATTCATTCTTTTAAAATGGAATTACAGAAAGCACAGACACCAGGATTCTAATGAGTCAAGGGGGCTTCTGCACCTATACTAGATATTATACCTTTAAATCAAAATCTTCACCAGACAAGGTCATCTGAAATAAACGTGAACACTAAAAGCAGAACTCAATTCAAGATTATGTATTCAGAAGATACAAAGCATTCAGTAACCTCTTACCCACATCATTTAGGCTGAAATCCTGTACACCTTTATCTATAAATAAGTCCCATCAGGCCTGACACGCATATGATAGTGTCATTTAACTAGAAACATGGAGATTGGATGGGATTCTAAGATACATTTTCTATAATTTTGAGCATATAAAATTCTCTTTTATAGTTTATTGGATCTTCAGAAATAGGCCATGAGGCAACTGGGTAACACCTGTAAAATAAATGTACCAAGATATATCCATTCAAACTTTTTATCTGGTTTTTGCATGGGAAAAGAAGAAATCAATGGGAAGAAGAGGAAGTTGTCAGAAAGGATCCATATTCAACTTAACTACTTTTTTTTTTTTAATTAATGAGTTTTGACAGTGCTATTTTCCCTCCAAGTGCATTTCCTTTTCACAATCATTTTAATTAGGAACAGGTTATTTTTCTTCATTTACTTTCTGCCTCTCACTGAAATATCACCATGTCTTTCTGCTGTATTTAGAATGGATAGCCAATTGTGTGGCCATCATTTGAAATACCTTCATTCCAAGTTATACCCATTTTACCAGCAGTAGAGTGCTGTACATGGAGCAAAATAATTGTTCTTTGTGAACTTGGTGATTATTTTATTGACTGGCTCTATAACTACTGCAATTATCAGATTTTTGAAGAGTAATACAAAGTGCAGGTGGTTCCAGAGTGAGCTTACAAATTCATTGATGGCATTTTCCCAATATCTTAATGAATTTGCTAAAAAGATCTGATTCCTTTCTGGAATTACGGAGATGCTGAAATTGTTGAAATTGGTGCACATAGCTAAAAGCTCAAAGCAAAGTCCATTAATATGAATAAAGTGGAAACTAAATTCAGGATGTGCATGTTGGAATTACACCTGTTTACAGTGTTTTATAAACTTGCAGTTATCACACTGACATTGCAGAAGAAGAATGTGACACTTTTAATTTTTGTTCTCAGTTAAAATCAGGGGAAACACAATGTGCTAACTTTGAGAGAAGCAAATAATTAAAATTCATCTGGTGAGACATTGTTTTATTTAGAAAGACACAGGCTACGATTTGGAGGACATTCCAATATATTTACCTTCCCAGAGGAAGCAAAAAACTTTATTAGTTCCAGCATTACAGAAAGTGTTATAGAAATAAATTCTTTAGTGTGCAGTAAATCATTTCAAAAAATTAGATGACTTAAAATTGAGTCCCTTGGTTGCAGTTTAAATGTGCATTGCAATTTTTTTCTCTACCAGATTTTTATTTTAAACAGATTTCAATAAAATGCATACACAGCAAATTTCTTCAGTTTTGTTTGGCACAGGGTTATTTTTTGTTTTATTGATTATTTATTTATCCTGTTTCAAGGATGGCACGTTTCAAGTTCATCTGTGGGAAAGGAAGAAGGACCATATTACGACATGGTCTTCAAGATATTCTCACCCTGCAAAAGGGTATATATGGAAAATTGTTGGTGTTATATTGTTTTTAGACACTCCCCTCCCAAATCACACTGTTTCCTGACCAAGCAAAACTGTACTTAAACCCTGACTGTGTCCTCAGTTTCATAATCCCTTTAGATGAAGAAGGCAAACATCTCAGATTATTTGGAGTTTCATCTAAAGGGTAAGGACAATCATTCTGGTATCAGATGGAGACTGAAACTGATAGAAGCTAGTTCAAAAGTAGACATGCATTAAATGTCAGCGTATTACACTAAAGTAAATCCCAGTAATAGGGACTACTTTCATGTAATATATATAGGACTGGAGTACAAATGTTATGAATCCTTTAAAAAGGGCCCCATGATGATAACCAACATTCTTGGTTTTGAGAGTCTATTTCTATGATAGATAGATACTAATTTAAAAAAACATTTTTAGAAAAAAAGATCAATACACAGTATTTCACTGTCAAAACACAAGAGGTAGTCTTATCGACATAGGATTCTGCAAGGTATAGGCCATCAAGAATCACAAAACCCAACTGACAGTGTATTGCTTGGTGAAGCTTCGTGTTTCGTATTTCAAGTATGTTGTGTTGAAAAAAATGAATACTTTATAAACAGAAAATATATTGGACTACTGACTGAGAGTTACAGGGCCATATTTAAGTTATACAATAAACACTGTTCAGCATTCATTGCACTAAGCCTTTTGTATGCCTTAAAGGAACTAAAAAACTACTTCACAAACACTGACTAAATTCTTCATTTTCTTTTTATACTAGATACTCTATGTATTTATTTACTAAACACCTTGTTCAACAGATTCACTACCGAAGTTGTTAGACTTTGTCATTATTTTTTAAACATACTTGTCATTGGCATAAACTAGTTGGATTTCAACTTGATTTATAATGTAGGTTCTACAGTGCTCTATTCTTCTATTGTGGTTCTTAAAAGCAATTTCTATTCAGATGCAATGTGAAGAGCAAAATAAGTTACACATAAAAAGTAATGTGCCACTATAATTTAAAAAGATTCAGCTCATTCACATCCCTTTACCACCGCCAAAAGATTTATAACATGACGAATACTGGAATTGATTAATTCATCAGTGTCTGGGACATTTTGATCATAATCAATAACACAATTTTACCCTTTAAATGGGATTCCAATTAAAGCACATTTTTCAAAGTAATTTTATTTTTGTATCATAAAAAGTGCTACTTTGCTTAGTAGCCACATTAACTCATCTGATTCTCTACAAGCATGGTTTAAAGACTACTGCCCAATACAATCAAAATACAAGAAGTCTCCATTGTGGATCAGATATTTCTTTTCATATGCCAGTTCATTCCATGACTCAGGCATAAAAGCAACAGATGACCCAAACACTGAATCCCTCTCTTAGTGATTCCTCTTAAGCAAAAGCAAGAGGAATAGCAGGATCTGAAAGGGAAAAACTACTATACATTTCATCCATCTATTACTACACAATCCCAGTTTGGATCAGCAGCTCCCTTCCATTCATAAAGATACCTGGATGAGGATCAGTATAGGAACTGGCATGTAGAAGTCTGTATATACAGTGGCTCTCGTACTTCAGGTTGCCCTGCAGTGTTCTAGTTCCCTAATATTAATATGTTTACCTTTTTTCTTCTCAATGTGATTATAAAGAAGATGTGGTGTTACCATAATATTTTATACAAAGCAGGGTGCTATCCCATGGGAAGTACTGCTTCTGTACCTCTTATTCCAATTCCGGGGATAAGGCATTCATAAAATTATAAAATAGTAGCACTGGAAGGGGCCATGAAGGCCATTGGGTCCAACCTCCTCTTGCAGGACACCATCCCACTCAGATGAATGTTGGAGCCTAGTTTCTCTCCACTCAGAGAGGAGCTTCTCCAGTCAGCCTCCATACTTTGAGTCTTTATGCATTCTCTTTGAATGTTTGAACAGAGTAACAGTTTGTTTGCATAAGACATGATAATCCCAGACCTTTACCCAGAACCTGGTAGCACAAGGAGGATATCTCTGCTCCAAGAAAGTGATGCTTTTAGACAAACACAGAAGCTTATAGTGACCTCAAGTAAGTCCCACAGCAGGGTCCTACTTCTGTAGAGCCTAATCTATGCCCTATCTTAGAGGCAGAATTGAATTCTCTGAAGGTTATCATAACCTGTCCACCACTTGAATGGGAAGAAAAATTACTTGGGAAAGATCCTACCTGTTATGCTCAAGAGAGCACCTAAGTGAAAGAGTTCTTGAGTGCAGTGAGATGGCTTTCACAAGGAACCCATTTTCCCTTAATCATGAAAAGATCACATAAAGATCCACAGGTGTCTGCTAGCCCAAAAAAAGATCTGACAAGAACCTTCTAAATCAACAAGAATTACCAGGAAAATGAAGAATCACCTAAGAATTGTAGGGCAAAGCATCTGGTGTGCCACACCCGCTTTAAACAGTGCCACAAGACTCTTTGAGTAGTCTTTGTGTCAATGCAGGTGATGCAGCAGAGTAACATGTCTTCCCTAAGGGGACAGGTTGCACACCATGTTTTGTCTTTTATAAGACTTGTTAAATGTAACTTAGAGAGCTAATGTTGTGTTCAGCAAAGACTCTCCAGCAGGAATCTCTGCTACTCAGGAATAGTGGATTAAATGCCATTTGAGGGATTCAAATTAATGATGGCATTCTAGTGAGCCTGTGAGTTTCAGTAAATTTGGCATCGGAGACAGCCTCTCCAGGATGGGATGGCAGCAGATGGCCTCAAGGGAAGCTCAGAAGCGTGAGTCATCCCAGGTTGCTAAACAGGGTGCACACTGTTGTCTCAAGGAAAAGCGTTGACAGGAAGAGCTATGGCTAATTGTAGGCCTTCCATTTATATCTCCCCCAGCAGGTATCACTACAGGGTACTGTTGCTATAAAAATAAATAAATCCAAAAGTTAAGACTGCAATTAGAAAAAGAGAGTCAATGACATATGTAGAAAGTGGTCCATCTATAGAAAACAGAAAGCAAATGACGGAAAAAGATACCATGTAAATGCACTATGCCAGATACAGTCCACAATTGCAGAAATCAGCTTCTTAGGGAAATGTATGTGATCAGGTAGATTACAGAATAACAGCAGCATTGTTTAATGCAGGTGTGCTTCACCACAACTACTCCATCTATGGAAATTGAAGTAGTTAATGACACAAACACTAAACATCAGTTTCGTGATGGACTATACTACCAGATACAACGTACACAAATATTAATTTGAGTTTAAGTTTTAAGTTTCTAGAAATAAGGTTCATATTAGAAACAATACTCACAATCAAGAATTCTTCTTACTCACTCTTAAAATTGCAGGGGGGATGACAGTTTAACAAGAAAACAAATTTTCATTTTAAAAGGTAGTCTCTATACAATCTCTCCAGCTGTCTTGCCACCCAGCTATTCTGTAGGCATTCAGACACTTCACTATAATGTTCAAAAAATCAATAGCAATTTATTCTCTCTTTGGACCCCAAGCAACAAAAGTAAATAATGCTGTCACCTTCAGTCTGCCTGCAGAACATGGTCACAAAACAGCCCTGCCACTATAATACAACCCTATATGGTTCTTTATCTATGCCGGCTTTGTTGATTGTATTGGTTTTCATAAGGGACAAATACTTCAGCAAACCAACACAAAGGGGTCAGTTTTTTGTACAGCAGCCAGAGACAGAGACTGAGAGAGCAAGCGTCAAGACTAAATTAAGAATAAAGTTGGACATCTCTTATTTCACCTTTCTTGATTTTGTTATGGCAAAAACAAGTGACATACATAACCTCATCAGTTACAGAGTTAGATTCTTCAATATGATGCACATATGTAAGCTTCTACTAAAGTTAGAAAGTAACTTTAAACCCTTGTCCTTTAGAAAGTCAACTGCTGAGCAGTAATTTCTTGAGCATTTCTTATATGCTTGGCATTGACAATGTAAATATTCAAAATACCCAACAATGTCCCCAAAGGATTACCAATCCATCAGGAACAGCATTAGGTAAGAAGCCAAAGGAACAAACAATTTCCATAGAAACTTCACCAATGATATGGAATTGACCAGGTTGTGTGCATGCTTTCACTATTCCTTCCTTCCTTAATTTAGCTTAGGCAGATCATGTAGCATCTTAGGCTTTGTTCTATTTGTGGGGTTTCTAGAAGCATCTGGTTGGCCATTGTAAGAAAAGGATGCTGGATTAGATAGTCCTTTCATTTGATCTGACATCCTATAGCTCTTCCTGTGTTCTTTATCTTAGAAGCACATCATTTTTCTTGCACATGTGGGAAAGAGATAAGCCAAAAATATTGTGTGATATAACCAAATACAGATATTGGGAGTATGGCAAAAAAAAGGGACCAATGAAAATCGGGCTGATTTCTCCATTCAGGAGTCACTGACACATTTTTATGGACATTCTGCACCATAAAACAACATTCAAATAGATTAACATGTACACACACAACCACGACTTTAGACAGGTCAATAGCTGCAAATGGCTGTCTTCTCTTCCTCATCCTCTTAAGTCTATTCTCTTGTGTCTTTGAACCAATACACCTATTTCATATTTTAAGTAAATTTGTATTTTGATTTGTTACTGAAGTGCAGTACAGTGGGTAGGAATATTTAACCAAGGCTCAGGAGATCTGGGTTCTAGTCCTCATTCAGCCATGGAGCTCACTGGGTAATTTTGGACCACTTGCAGGCTACCAATCTATCTCACATGGTGGTTGTTGCTGTTGTAAGGATAAGATTAGAGGAGGAGGAGAATTTTGAAAGCCACCTTGAGTTCCTTGAAAGGAAAAAAGGTGGGATGTGATAATAAATAATAATAAAATCCACATATGGATATAAATATGTATATAATGGGCTGGATGAGGGCCAATAAACTGAAGCTCAATCCAGACAAGACGGAGGTCCTGTTGGTTGGCGGATCGGGCTTCGGAGAAGGTGAATTGAACCTTGTCCTGAACGGGGTTGCACTCCCTCTTAGGGACAAGGTCCGCAGCTTGGGAGTGCTCCTCGACCCGGAGCTTTCATTGGAAGCTCAGGTAACAGCAACGGCGAGGAGCGCTTTCCTCCAGCTTCGGCTGATTCATCAGCTGCGCCCCTACCTGGAGTACGACTGCCTCGCAACAGTGACATGCGCTGGTGACTTCCCGTCTTGACTTCTGTAACGCGCTCTATGTGGGGCTACCCTTGAAGACGGTCCGGATACTTCAATTGGTTCAAAATAGAGCTGCCAGGCTGCTGACGGGGACTGGGCGTTATGTTCACATGACTCCAGTTCTCCGTCAGCTTCACTGGCTTCCCATTGAAGTCCGGGCCCAATTCAAGGTGTTGGTAATGACCTATAAAGCCCTAAACGGCTTGGGTCCTGGTTACCTGAAGGAGCACTTACATCCATATATGCCCAGCCGCCCCCTGAGATTGGCGGGAGAGGCCCTTCTTTGGGAACCCTCCGTGAAAGAAAGTAGGAGGGTGGGTACTCGGAGGAGGGCTTTCTCTGCGGTGGCGCCTAAGTTATGGAATGCGCTCCCCAGAGAGGTCCGCCTGGCGCCGTCATTATTTGTTTTTCGGCGCCAGGCGAAGACCTTTTTATTTAAGCGGCATTTTAAATGTTAATATTATTGAATTTTATCTGGCCAAGGCAGCTTATTTTATATTGTATGTTTGTATTTTATTCTAATGTTTACATTTTTAATTATAATTATTTAATTTATTGTTGTAAGCCGCCCCGAGGCTTCGGCGAATGGGGTGGCATAAAAATGTTTTAATAAATAAATAAATAAATAAATAAAATATAACACATGCAAGCAACAGATCTTGAAACGTGGGGATCTTTTACAGAGGAAACATGGGGATCTTTTACACTGGTCTGTGCGAGTGTTCTTCAAAATCTTCATTAATGATTTAGATGAAGAAGCACAATGAAAAATAATCAAATTTGCAGATGATACAAAGATGGGTAGAATACCGAAAACCCTAGAAGAGAGAATGAAGATCCAGGGCAATCTTGATAAACTTGAATGCTGGGCTGAAAGCAACAGAATGAGATTCAATAGGGATAAATGCCAAGTCCTCCACTTAGGAAAAAGAAACCTAATGCACTGATAAAAGATGGGGAATACAGTGGTATCTTGGCTCACGAAAATCCGTTCCAGGACTCTGGTCATGACCCAAATTGGTCATGAGCCAAGTTAAATTTCCCCATAAGGTTCAATGTAAATAAGGTTAATCTATTCTGTAACCATTTTTTAAATCAGAAAAATGTGAAGCAAAGTGACAACAAAGATCATGGCCATCTCCCCCCCACATCCCAAGCATGGCCATCTACCTGCCCCCCCCCCAGCACAACCGAGATCACGCCTGTCATCCCTGCAGGTGCCCGTCATCCTGGCACACTGGGGGTGGGGGGGGGGAGACAGGTGTGATCGCGGGCGCACTGGGGGAGGGAGAGATGGGCACAAACGGTGCGCTGGGGGTGGGGAAATGGCCGCGATCGCAGTTCCATTTGTGCAGGGAAGGAGTGCCTGATCAGAGACACGCTCCTGCAGGAAAGACAGACGGAATCTCGGCATCTCTCCCGCCGCTTTCCTTTGCTGCTCCTGTCTTTCCTGCAGCCAGTAGCGGGCCTCTGATCACACATGCCTTCCCTGCACAAACAGAACTGCAATCATGGACATCTCCATCTCCCTACTCGGGGGGGTGGGGAGATGGCTGTAGTTTTGGTTGCCACCCAGAGCAGTGTTCGTGACTCAAGTCAAAAATTTTCAGAGATTTTTGTTCGTGATCCGTTTTATTCATGAACCAAGGCTTTCATGAGCCAAGGTACCACTGTATGGGACTCAACAGAACTGAAAAAGACCCTGGAGGCATTGTGGACAACAAGCTAAATGTGAACCACAATGTAATGTTGCCACAAAAAGGGGAAATGATATCTTGGAATGATTTAATAGAAATATTACTCCCAATTCATGAGAATTAGAACTTTCCCTATACTCCTCACTAGTCAGACCTCATCTGCAATGCTGTGTCCAGTTCTGGGCATCAAGATTTAAGAAAGATGCAGAAAAATTAGAAAGGGTTTAGAGGAGGGCAACAAAAATTATTCAGGGTTTGGAAACATTGTCCTGGTGAAAGATCTGGGCAAGTTCAGTCTTGAGAAGAGAAGACTGAAGGGGAGGATGGTATCACTCTATAAATATCTCAAAAGCTGTCACAAAGAGAAAGGTCAAGATCTCTTCTTGCTGATGCCAGAATGTAGGACACAAAATAATCAGTTCAAGGTGTGATGACCCATTTTTGGGCTAGACATCGGGAAAAGTTTCCTCACTATCAGAGGAAACAGGGCTCTCCCACACTAGAGACATTCAAAAAGAAACTGGACAGCCATCTGAGTGGGATGGTGTGACTTGGTGTCCTCAGACAGCAGGGGACATGGACCCCATGGCCTTATTCGCCCCTTCCAACTCTATTCTATGGTTTTATGACAAGTGGTTTTTTGAATTCATTATTACCCAAGCACTGTTCTAGTGAATTTACTGCATTGGCCTGCTGATATCATTACATGGCTTGACTGACCTTAGTATTGCAGAACAGTACAGGGAGTGGCCTGCAAGTTTTTGTTGCTGAATTTAAGATTCTATGATTCTTGGGAATTTCAGAGCCCAACACAACTCTGGTGGCAAAATTAGAACTTGGAATGAATACCCAGGGAGTGACATCACTCGCTTGGCAGAGAGAGAAGATAATGAGGATAGATAGATGGATGGGTGGGTGGATGGATGGATATAGAGAGATAGAGAGATAGCCCAGGTTAAAAGTGGATCTGTTAAAGGAACAGTACTTCAAATAAGGGTTGGCAATTCTCCTAGAAAGGGAAAACAAGGATGGAAAGAAGACTGCAAGAGTGAATAAGAGAGAAGAGGCTAAACTTCTGCCTGAGCTGCTAGTCCAGGCCCTTCAACAACTCCATGGTCCTCCTGAGCTTTTTCATTTCAAAATAAATTGTACTTTAAGAAATCAGCTGCTGGAATTGATAGGAAATATTTCAATCAGTCCTAATTGCTAAATGGAGATACTCAGCTTCTTGAAAGGGATAGATTAATGTAATATCTTGTCTCAATAGTTAAATTGACAAAATTCTATATAGACAAAAACAAAACTGAACTATCATCATCTATGTAAATGAAACAATATAGCTTCAACATTAAGAGTGTTTTTGCATTGTTTGTGTAATTGATTTGGAGTAGATGCTGGCTTATTGTGTATCAAGTAGGAGAAAAGAGAAATAGGAAGACTTGGAACATTCATGATTGTTAATTGTTTAGAATTACTTGAGCACCCATGTCTGTTTTATTTTGTATCTTGCATGCTCGCATATTTCCAGTATAAATCTGTGATATCTGCCGAACGACAGTAAAGAAGGCGATGGATTTAGGAAAGACAAAAACAAAAACTTATATGGAAAATTCTATGTAACTAGGGCTTAATGTGTAGGCCCGTTCTTATCTGCTTGTCAGAATGAATT
Organism: Varanus komodoensis; assembly: GCF_004798865.1. Taxonomy (NCBI): domain Eukaryota; kingdom Metazoa; phylum Chordata; class Lepidosauria; order Squamata; family Varanidae; genus Varanus; species Varanus komodoensis. Next base: position 32,922,590 of record NW_025335268.1, on the reverse strand, counting down.
GGATGATCCCACATATATCCAAAAAGGTGCCTGAAAAACATAAAGATGGGTTTGATACATTGCGTTTAACTTTTCAGGACACTGATAGATAGTAGAATAGTCTCTGTCATTTACACCCTATTCCCTGCAAAGTAAGTTATAGGTCACAGTGCAGTGCAGGAAGAATCACATCACCAGTAAACAACTAAGACTTTAAGTCCTTTGTCTGCCTTCATATTGATTTCTATCATGCTCCAGTCTATATAATGCTTCACTTTCCTGATTTGCCACTTAGATGTCTTCTAAATCAGAAGTTCTCGATTTTGCCATCATAAGACTCTGCATCTCAATGAAAAAATATGCAAGATAGTGGTTTATTCAATACATGGTTTATTCAGACTTTACTTCAAGGGCCATTCCATCTTCTATTTATTTACTTATTTTAAGAACTCACCTAAATATGTGATATATAGAACTGTTGTGTTGTATTCATGCAAGATGTGTTTGGGACTGCCTGCAATACCTGCTTCGGTCTATGTTCCACGGCAAATTGAGGTTTACCGTAATATCACTGAGAGCACTTGCATGCTGACCCAAAACAATGTGCTCTATGCAACTTGCAACTATACAACATTTGAAACTACAACAATCAGTCAACAATCAATAAAACCATAAACAACATACAAGTTTCAGCAGCAACAGCAGCAAGTAACATAGTTTAAGAAAAACACAGCTCCATAGCCAGCCTATAGCAGCTCTTGTATGTGGTGGCTTAAAAGTGCAAACATTTTTAAAGGACCTAGGAAACTACCACCACGTTCACCTTGCACTGAAAAGAATATAAAAAGGGAGCCAGGCAAACCTTTCTGGAGAGGGCACTCTATAAGCAGGGTGCAACTATCAAAAAGGCCCTTTCTCCAGTGGCTAGACATCTCTTGCTCCTCATTTGGTGGAGGCACCCTAGAAAAGGGCCTTCCAGAAGGATCCCAGTGTCCAGATGTATACATGTGCAAGGAGGTAAATTGACACTTGGTAAGGTAAGCTAACTTGACCCTAAACCATTAGGAACTTTAAGGGTCAAAAAGAGCAGGAGGGTGTTCTTCAGACAAAAGTTTCTGTAGAAGTGAAAAGAAAATGTTTTTGGAAATGTAATTTGCATTTTCTATAGGAACATATCACAATGGACGCAGGGGAATGAATGTTGTCTCCCACTTTTGTCTAATAAAGCTGTGTTTTCAAATGCAGTTGCTTTCAGAAGCCTCCTGCTTTTTGTTTCTCTAACAGTGTGCTTGATTATATCCTTTTTGCATGTAATCAGGACCTGGGAATTGGCAGAGACTCAGCCAGCTCAGCATCCCTCTCTCCTGTTTAAGTACAAAGAAATACACAGGTTTGTATGATCGCATCTGATGCAGCTACTGCAGATGCCTAGATCCATTTTTATGCTTAGCTTATGATAAAACCCTTCTTATGCAAACTAGTTAAAGTTATTCAGAAAGTATTCTTTGCACATGCTCAGATGCTGCCATGTTTCACTTAATGTACTTTGGCTAAACTTAAGCAATGAAAAATGCCTTTACCAGACCAATGAAATATGCAGAGAGATTCCTGTGAAAAGTGGTTCCTATGAAAGTGGGGTGTGATTTTGCTACCAGCTTCAAAGGGATGGGTGTAGTCCACATGAACACACAATGAAATAATGCAAAACAGGTCAGCTGACTGCTTACTTTAACAAGAGTTATAGAATTTATTTGTTAATGCCAAGGCTTTTGCAACTTAGATTACTTTTATAAGTGATTACATATTTAAGTCTAGAAACTATGCCCAGAAGCAACTTGCTTCTGACCTGTATTTCCAAGCTGCAGCATGGATTCCACTTGCCGAGGGAAAGTCCTGGACATGTCCCAAAGACCAAGGCCATGAGCCAACTATGCTTGTTTCTTCAAATAAAAAAAGCTAGCAGGAGAGATTTGATGACATAAATCCTGACTTTCCCCATCCTATTAGTAAGGAAACTACTTCTGAATGTTGTTCCTAAGTTTAAAAACATCAAGGAGCAACTCCTTATTAACCTCTGAAACAGCTATATTGACCATCTATATATGGACATATTTTAGTATTCGGAAGTGTTATAAATATAGATCTCTCCTTGCAGTTTGAAGTCAAGCAGTTCATTCTATCATGTCAGCATTCTCCTACTTTATTCTGTGTAGATAAGGTCTTCTTTTTGCAAGAAGGACTGAACTATTATGTTCTAATCTTTAAAAGGAAGACAAGTGTTAAATTAGGCAAAGCTTCTCTTGTATTCTCAGCAAATGGGTAAGAATCACTGCAGTACCAGTCATAGTGATGACTGACTTATAAGCCATTTGCCACTTCCAGAACTATCTTACTTTAGTAATCATCCTACCTGGCCAAATGAATTTGCTCATTTTCCTGTTCCCTTTTCATCTCAATTATCTTTTCGATTTGGGCATTAACCCTTCATAAAGCTACATCAATGTTTAACGGCAGCTGGGATGGGCATTAATGGAGACAATACAGCGAGAGGAGGGACCAAACAGCAAATTCTCTCAGCAGAGCTGATGGAACAGGCTGTGATGTCTCACCTCTCCAGGAACAAAGGCTACTAATACAAGGCAGTTCTGGGAATAGCAAAATCAGTTGGCTTACCAGTCAGACATTAGTCCCAATGGCACTCCACTGATTCTTACACATACACTGAAAACATGAGAACTTTAGCCTGATTTAACACTGTCTTCCTTTTGAAGATGAGGACACTGCAATGTGAGACTGTACATCGGAGACATTTATGAAGCCTCCAGCCATTGATGAAGGATTCTTTATTTCAGAATAAAATAAAGGTAGTAAACAATAACAGAGGCTCAGATCACACACCATAAACATAATGGGAGGAGATATAAAATTTTGGAGAGCAGCATAAAATTAGCTCTTGCAGGAAGAATGTTATAATGAAAAATCACACACAGAAGTCCTAAATTTCCAGGTATAACAAACAGCCGTTACATTTGAGAATACTTTAAATTGCTCTCCATGGCAGCTGCTTTAAGGCAACAAGCCATTTATATGTGCAGTGTCTCCCCACACATGTTCATAGCCAGCCAATAAATCAGAAAGCTCTGGCTGGCTCATGTGCCTCATCCTTTCATTGTTGTGGCCTTTACAGAGAATGCATGTCAATGTATTATTATATTTTTAACCTGCCTCGGGCAGAGAAGAGTGAGAGAGAAGCTCACCGCAGCTTACAAACTGGATAGATTGAAAGCATCTTGGTCATGCATCCTATGATGCGTGACAGGCTGACTCCGTCGCACTTTCACCTCTTATTGTAATGCAAAGCAAAACAGCAATATTAATGACTTAACATCTGAGAGTTCCTGTTTACAGAAGGGGAAGCAGAGTTAATAAAAGAAGGATCATGGACAATCACAACCCCAAATAAAGGCTTGTTGCTTCTTCTAGAGATCAGATATTTTAATTGTAACCAACAACTGCTTGTTCACATTCTGAGAACAACACAGTTAACCTGGAATTCATTTGTGTATGATTTCTTATGAAAGCATTATGGCTTCCTTTTGCTGAAGAAAACAAGCATATCTAACAATACAGAATTTATTTGAATAATACAGCACTGCTATCATAAGTGAAAACTTCATCTACTGTAACATCTTATGCAGCTGGTATTCCATTACCTACTACACATTTCCCATTAGACAATGTATTTAATTTTCTTGATTTACTCTCATCATTTCTTGATGATGTTCCAATCAATTTTAAACTAATAGACGTGTTCATTTCATATAAGCAGGGTACATTTTTAGTAACATATTGTAAACACTAGAAAAGACCGATTATGTTTGATGAAGTATGCCAAGCTTCTCTGATTTTAATGTGTCATGTTCTGCTGTTTAGAACTAGATCTAAGCAATTATGTCTACAATGGGGGGATGACTTAAATTCAGTTTCAAAATAGATCCATAAGAAGTGCAATTTTGTGAGAAATTAACTATAGTTACCAAACAAAACACTTCCAAGCTAGAAATGTTATATACGAGAAGTTTATACCTATGTAAAATAAATACTGCTCATGAGATGGGAGTCAGGAGAAATCTGGTTCAGTATTTATGAAATAATACTATGGCAAAAGTTGTTAATGCCATACTCAAAGCTTCCTCTGTGGAAGCTGTTGGAGCTGCTTAAAAAGGAAAAAGAAAAGTGTCTGGGTTGGAAGCGCAGGATAAAAAAGAAGGAGACTGACAGGACTCCTACAGAGAGGCGCCAGGTATCAGGGAGGATGGGAGGAAGGAGGAGGCTGGGAACTCCAAGGAAAGGAAGCGATGGGAAGGAGTTGAGGTGCATGTACACCAATGCTAGGAGCACAGGTAATAAGAAGGAAGAGCTTGAAGCTCTCCTGGGAATAGGAGGGTATGACCTGGTGGGAATCACAGAAACTTGGTGGGGTGAAAGGCAAGCCTGGAATGTGAAGGCAGAAGGGTATCACCTTTTTAGAAAGGACAGGAAGGGAAAGAAAGGTGGGGGCGTGGCTTTATACGTCAGGGAAGGGATAGGATGCAGTGAGATAGAATGCAGCACAGATGGGGATTCGGTAGAGGCAGTCTGCGTGAAACTTGGGGGTTTTGACACAGAAAGAGACCTGACAGTGGGGGTATGTTATCGCCCTCCAGGTCAAATTGAGACCCTGGATGATGTCCGGACAGGCCAGATTCTAAGGATATCTCGGGGGAGAGACACAGTAATTATGGGAGATCTCCCAGATATTAGTTGCGAGACTCACTCGGCGATGACAGTCAGGTCACGTTGCTTCCTAGAAGCTATAGAGGGAGGGTTTTCACACAGAGGGTCTGAGAGGCGACGAGGGAGGGAAACATCCTTGACTTGGTCTTCACCAATAGGGAGGAGCAGATAGATGAAGTACAGATTAGGGGAGCTCTGGATGTGAGTGATCACTCCATCCTTTGCTTTGAGATCAGGGGACTGGGGATGTGTAGCAGGTCAAGCACTAGAAGCTGGGACTTCAAGAGGGCCAACTTTGGCCAACTGAAGGCCAGACTGGGGAAAGTCTCCTGGGATAGGTTACTGGAAGGTAAGCGAGTTGAGGAGGGGTGGATGGCACTCAAAAGGGAGGTTTTGGAGGAACAAGCCTTGACGATACCTCTAGTCAGTAAGGTGGAGAGGCGGAGGAGAGTGCCGCCATGGATGCGAAAGGAGGTGGTTAGAGGGATTAGACGAAAGAGGAGCCTCCGTAGGAAATGGGTACTGGGGGAAATAGACAAAAGGGTATACTGGGAGGAGGAGGCCCGTTGCAGAAGGATTCTTCGCAAGGCTAAGGCTGATTACGAGCTGAGACTTGCCAAGAATATCAAGAGCAACAAAAAAGGGCTTCTTTCAGCATGTAAATAGGAAGAGGAAGGGGAGACAAGTGGTGGGACCACTAAATAAGGAGGAAGGAGATCCAGTGACTGATATGAGGGAACAGGCGCAGATGCTAAATGACTATTTTGCCTCTGTGTTCTCCCCAAAGCAGGACGGGGGATATCTGAATAGGAGATTAGATGAGGCTGGGGACTTAGGGACACAGATTAGAGTCACCCCCCTTGAAGTCAAGGGGCTCCTCAGGGCATTGGATATTACAAAGGCGCCAGGCCCTGACGGGTTACACCCGAGAGTACTTAGAGAGTTGGCAGGGGTTCTCTCATGCCCGCTGGCCTCCATTTTTGAGACCTCGTGGAGAACGGGTGAAGTTCCAGAGGACTGGAGGGTGGCATCAGTGGTCCCAATTTTCAAAAAGGGTAGTAGAAGGGACATGGGGAATTATAGACCTGTTAGCCATACGTCCATTGTAGGAAAAACAATGGAAAGGCTCATAATAGAGAGAGATCTAGTGATGCTAGATAGGGAAGGGAGGCTGACAGCCACACAATACGGCTTCCACAAAAACAGGTCCTGCCAGACAAACCTTGTAGAATTCTATGACAAGGTTTCAAGGTGGCTAGACAGAGGGGACACAGTCAATGAGGTTTGCCTGGATTTCAGCAAAGCCTTTGACAAAGTGCCCCATGATATCCTGGTGGAGAAACTGAGGAGTTCTGGGATACACCAAAGCACTGTCCGGTGGATTAGGGCATGGCAGAAGGTAACCATTAGCGGAGAATCATTGGGATGGCGGCCAGTGACAAGCAGGGTCCCCCAGGCCTCTGTCCTGGGGCCGATCCTGTTTAATCTTTTCATTAATGACATGGAAGAAGGGGTGAACAGTCTGCTGATCAAATTCGCAGATGACACTAAAACTGGAGCAGTGGCCACAACTGAGGAGCAGGTACTCCAGATCCAAAAGGATCTGGACAGACTATGGAAGTGGGCAGGAGACAACAGGATGGCGTTCAATGTGGATAAGTGCAAGGTCTTGCACTTGGGACATAGGAATGGGTGTCATAAGTACAGGATAGGGGACAAGTGGCTGGAGAGCAGCACTTGTGAAAGGGACCTCGGGGTGCTGGTTGACTGCAGGCTAAACGTGAGTCAGCAGTGTGATGCGGTGGTCAAGAGGGCGAACGCCACCCTTGGTTGCATAGCCAGAAGTGTGGCTTCTAGATCAAGAGAGGTATTACTACCACTCTACACGACTCCAGTTGCGGG
>NW_025335268.1:32913415-32915833 GCF_004798865.1 Varanus komodoensis | reverse complement strand
CACTTGTGAAAGGGACCTCGGGGTGCTGGTTGACTGCAGGCTAAACGTGAGTCAGCAGTGTGATGCGGTGGTCAAGAGGGCGAACGCCACCCTTGGTTGCATAGCCAGAAGTGTGGCTTCTAGATCAAGAGAGGTATTACTACCACTCTACACGACTCTGGTGCATCCGCAACTGGAGTATTGTGCTTAGTTTTGGGCCCCTCATTACACAAAGGATATAGCCAGGTTAGAGTCAGTGCAGTGTAGGGCCACAAGGTTGGTGGCGAGTTTGTAGGGGATGGGGTATGAGGCGAGACTGAGGGAACTGGGTCTCTTCAGCCTGGAGAAGAGGAGACTCAGAGGGGATGTGTTGGCAACATACAGGTATGTGAGGGGATGTCACATGGAGGTGCGTAGAGACCTGTTCTCCCCTGCAGAGGAAGGCAGGACGCGCTCCAACGGAGCAAAGCTCAGGGAGCCAAGGTTCCATTTGGATTCCAGGAAGCACTTCCTGACAGTCAGGACCCCGAGGGTGTGGAATGGGCTTCCACGAGAGGTCGTTGAGGCCCCATCGGTGCGGGTGTTCAAGGATAGGGTGGATGCCCACATGGTGGGCATGTCATGAGAGGAGCCGGCTGGTGCCGGAGGTCAGACTAGATGGCCCGGGAGAACCCTTCTGACTCGCTCTGTTTCTATGTTTCTAAGTTAATTTTCCAGTTCAGACCACAGCATGGCTAGAGTAAAGATAAAAGCTCAGAGGGAAAAAATAAAAATGTTATAATTAAAACCAGCATGATTTCCTATGGCAGGTGTTAATACCTACATGACATTTAACACTGATAGTAACCTTTAAAACAAGTTGATAAAAACCATAACACTGGTTAAAATAATTAAAGCATTGTAATAACACCTATACTGTACCTTACTATATAAACAAAAGAGTAAGGTTACACAAAACTGATATATAACAATGTAAAGGTTCAGTTCAAAAGTTTAAAACAGAAAAAAAATGTTGGACAGGTTCACATGACACTATTAGGAGCTGGGTTTCCTGTTACTTATTTCATGCAACAGATAGTCTCTTTGCAAAATAGCTTTTTATTTCCAATTCACAGCTAACAAACTATAGCCACTGAAAGATAAGTTTCTGTGCATGAACAAAGTGATTTGTTGAATCCCAACCGAAAACTACTTCCAAACCCCCTCCTTTTGGTGGGCCCCTCTGGAAAAAGGCTAACCTCCTACATCTATGTAGGCTCTCAAAATGGATAGTCCAAATCGGCTGCCACATTATGCAGTCGGGGACCATGCGTTTGTCTTCACCCCCTCCCTTGTCCCCTCCCTTCACTTCCAGACCCTGTCTGTTCCCACGGTCTGCCTGAGCACCTGGAGACAGGGGAGATAACCTCACCCTCCTTTACCATCTCGATTACTGCACTCCCAATTTCCCAGCTGTCACAGTGCTCATCAGAAGAGCTGGTAACACTGACCCTGGAAAGCACACCAAGAATAACTGCTGCTTCCATTCCCAACAGACACAACAAGCCCTAGTGGTTTCTTGTGCAAGGTGGCCTGTTGTGTCATCCATACCCTGTCACAGTATTTCAGCACGGTTCATTTGGTTTTTAGAGACCACAGTAAGAGTCAGGGGTCTGTTCTATGGTTTACCATGGTTTCTCTGGTGATCCAAACCCAGCATCATGGTTTCCATAATCCTGGCATGCAGCCACACTGGAAAGAGTGGCAGGTGCAAGAGCTGCTGCAGCCATCCAACATGTGATTGAATTTCAGGCACAGAGGCTGATCAGATACATGTCAGCAGCAGAAGAGAGCGAGGAAGGTGGAAACCACACTAGGGTAGAAGATACTTTTAAAAAAGTGCACTACTAAAACCAAGCAGTGTTGTTTGCCATGACGTGTGAACCTAGCTCTTGTGTTAACACAGAAATGTCTGGAAAATTCAGTTCTAAGCTGAACGAAGGGAGTTAGCTAGAGGGTGACAAGAAGGGAAAGAGCCTTTTCAATGGTGGACCACAAACTATGGGAAGCTTTCCCTAGGAAGGGCTACTCCACACCAAGACTGTCAATTTTTAGTGCAAGATTAAGACTTTATTTCACTCCCAGGTATTTGACAGTGTAATCAGCCTTTTAAATGTTGGTTTCTTATTAGGTCCCAGTAATATTATAGTTGATTGTTCTTGTTACAAATTCTTTAGATTTGTAGATGCTAATAGTATTATTATTATTATTATTATTATTATTATTATTATTATTACATTTCTATGCCGCCCCTTGCTGAAGCCTCGGGGCGGCTTACAACACAATAAAATACATTGAAATACAATAGAACATAATAAATTACCATTAAATACAAAAATACAAAAAATACACTGAGTTACAAACATAATATAAAATTAAAATTATCAGTATAAAATAAGT